>NC_092341.1:34017500-34372500 GCF_046630445.1 Rutidosis leptorrhynchoides
GAACACCTCGGATAGTGAAACCGAGGGATGTCATTCTTGACTTCTGAAATTTTTGACATTTCTATGTCATCTATTATGGTTATGTATATAACGTTTGAGTTATATTACGAGAGATGTCATTCTTGACTTCTAAAGGCTCGGCATTTCAATGTCAGCTATTATGTTTAGGTATATAACATTTTTGTTATATTACGTGCCTTTGTGCCGTTGTGCCTATGTGCTTTGGTTTTTGAACCGGAATACGTCATTCTTGACTTTTAGAGATTCTTGGTACTTCGAAGACATTTCTATGTCATCGTTACTGCTATTCATTACTTTGGATGTTTTGTCTCTTGTGCTATCCTTAGCACATTGTTTAAGAAATCATTTTAGAGAAATTGTATGGAAATCTGAGGTTGATTTCGTGTCCTGACCTCATGTAGTGCTATTGGAATGGAACTATGAATTAGTGAAATATAATGGCGTCAGACCAACGTGATTATATTACGTTAATTCATAAAGAAGTCCCAATATTGTGACATGAGGAATAGAAAGCGAGTCAAAGAAATTTTTTACGCTACTCATTCAAAAGTTCTGATGTATTACATGGATAGGGAAAATATTCATTATCTTATTTGTTGATATACGAGAAGCTCGTTTAAACCAGATTATCTATCTCATGCTCTATCCTTCATAACTCGCTTGTTAGCAATAGCTTCGCTCGGGAACAGTTTTGGCCCAAGGACTTATGTCATGATAATAGTTAAAACAACACTTAACTCATTGGTTTTCATGACCTCGTAACATTTTTTGGTCAAATGTCGCACGACGATTCAAGTCCTTTACTCGATCTTCCATGATCTTACTTCAACTTGTAACCTCTGAAATACAGATACTCTGTTATCATCGGGAGTTTTACACATTTGTTTAATTGGGCGGTCCTCACGGGATTATGGGCGAATAGAAGTAATGAAATATTTTGTCATGTATACAACTTATAAAATCATATATGTACGTATGGATTCAAATGAATAAATTTACCCTTACCTATTTTGGCTAGTATATACTAAATTATACCTTCAAAATTTTTTTAAAACCACACATTTATTGAGCTGTTTGACTAAGTCAATTTGCTTTATATAAAATGGTACACGTTGTACATGCTTCTAAATTACTAAGAACTTCGTTCCGTTTATATTGTCATGTCAAACGTTTAGAGCTTTTTCAAAACTCCTTTGATCGATTTTATCGAATTTTCGCGTTACTCTACAAGAGTGTTCTTCTCATCCCCCGTTTAAGGATGAAACTTACCATTAAGTTCATAGATAGAAATTCTAACACCACTTTGGATGCCGGTTTTATAAAATTTGTTGGAAAATCTTTGCGCTCATAAAATTTTCCCTCTTATGGTTGATCATGGCCGAAACGCGAACCGATAAATCAATTTTCCAGGGGTACACTCGGTGGTCACCCTATTGTAAAAAAGACGCTAGGTGGTTTCTACCCCAACTGTTGTTATAATTGGTATCACAGATAGATGTCACACTAGACCATCTGAGGAGTTTCTACTCTCAATATTCGCAGGCAACACCCTCGTAAACATCAATTCTAAGATTCAATACTTTGAGGTACACGAAATTATATTTGGAGATTCATCTCACCTGGAGTCGACCATTCCTTACAACCCATGATTCGCGTTCTTTTTATCCGCACATAAATTTAAGAATATGGATGAAACCTAGATTTCCTCGCTCTTTGTACAAGGAAGTTCACTCTCGTTGAAATATCACACCTTCTTCCTTTCGGAAATGTAATGAAAATTTACTTTGAAGTCCATGATCCTCATTATCTCCTTTGAGAGAATTGCCTTATATATATCTATGCCACCAATGTGACTACTCCATATATTTCTTCCTTCATTATTGCAACTATATTTCATTCGTCCCAGTTCGTCCCCTTGGGGAGCTCCTGTTTTGTTCGTTAAGAAGAAAGATGGTTCGTTCCAATGGTGTATTGATTATCCCTAATTGAACAAGCTTACTGTTAAGAATTGTTATCCCCTTCTGAGAATTGATGATCTGTTCGATCAGCCCCAAGGTTCGTCCATTTATTCTAAGATTGATCTTCGTTTCTTGATATGCCATCCGGATTGACTAACGCACCTGCTGTGTTCATGGACCTTATGAATCGTGTGTGTAGACCTTATCTAGACAAGTTCGTTATCGTTTTCAGCAGTGATATTCTAAGAGTGATCAAGAACACGAAGAACATTTGAAGTCGGTCCTTGATTTGTTGAGGACGGAAGAGCTGTATGCTAAGTTCTCTAAGTGCGTGTTCTGGTTGAAAGAAGTTCAATTCCTTGGACACATTGTTGGTAAGAAGGGAATTCAAGTTGATCCTGCTAAGAATAAGGCGATTGAGAAGTGGGAAATTCCAAAAACTCTTACTCAGATTCGTCAGTTCCTAGGTTTGGCAGGCTATTATAGAAGGTTCATTCAAGATTTTTCACGAGTAGCAAAACCTCTTACTGCTTTAACGCATAAGGGGAAGAAGTATGAGTGGAAGGATGAACAAGAGACTGCTTTTCAAACTCTGAGGAAGAAGTTGACTACCGCTCCGATATTGTCGCTACCTGAGGCTGATGATGATTTTGTCATCTATTGTGATGCATCGCGTCAGGGCTTTGGTTGTGTTTTGATACAACGAAAGAAAGTTATTGCGTACGCGTCACATCAGTTGAAGATTCATGAGCAGAATTATACAACCCATGATTTAGAGTTGGGAGCTGTTGTGTTTGCGCTTAAGATTTGGAGACATTATCTTTATGGGGTCAAAAGTACAGTGTACACTGATCACAAAAGTCTTCAACACGTTCTTGATCAAAAACAGCTAATTTGAGACAGTGAAGATGGATTGAGTTATTGAACGATTATTATTGTGAACTCCTCTATCATCCGGGAAGGGCCAATGTTGTAGCCGATGCTTTAAGTCGAAAAGAGAGAGTTAAACCTCGCAGGTTTAGAGCCTTGAGTATGACCATTTGAACTAACCTCGCTAGGCAGATTCTTAAGGTACAACAAGAAGCCTTGAAGGAGGAGAATTTCGTAACGAAAAGGTCCGAGGCTTGAGTAAACAGTTTGAGGTATAAACCGATGGTACTCGGTATTTTGCGGGACGTCTTTGGGTTTTGAAGTTTGGTGATCTGCGACAACTTGTTTTGGATGAGGCTCATAAGTCCAGGTACTCTATTCATCCTGGTTCAGGAAAGATGTATCATGATTTTAAGGAGCTGTATTGGTGGCCTAATTTGAAAGCTAATGTGGCTACGTATGTGGCCAAGTGTTTGACCTGTGCTAAGGTTAAAGCTGAACATCAGAAACCGTCTGGACTTTTGGTGCAACATGAGATTCTCGAGTGGAAGTGGGAAGGTATTAAGATGGATTTTATTACGAAGTTACCGAGAACTGTGGGTAGTTATGATACCATTTGGGTGATCGTTGACCAAATCACAAAGTCCGCTCATTTCTTGCTGATTAAGGAAACCGATTCGATGAAGAAGCTTACTCGTTTGTACTTGAAGGAAATTGTTTCTAGACATGGTGTTCCTGTATCTATTATTTCAGACCGAGACAGTCGATTTATATCGAGGTTTTGGTAATCCTTACAGGAAGTTTTGGGAACTAAGTTGGATATGAGCACCGCTTATCATTCGCAGACGGATGGTCAGAGTGAAAGGACCATTCAAACGTTAGAAGACATATTACGAGCGTGTGCCATTGATTTTGGTAATGAGTGGGATAGATATCTGCCGCTAGCTGAATTTTTCTTATAATAACAGCTATCATGCAAGTATTAAAGCCGCACCATTTGAAGCTCTGTATGGTAGAAGGTGTAGGTCTCCTGTCTGTTAGAATGGGGTTGGGGATGCTCAACTCACAGGTTCAGAAATTATTCATGAGACTACCGAGAAGATCGTACAGATTAATGAAAGATTGAGAATCGCCAGAAGTCGGCAAAAGAGCTATGCCGATAAGAGGAGGAACGATATTGAATTTCAGGTCGGTGATCGTGTTATGTTGAAGGTATCACCTTGGAAGGGCGTGATACGTTTTGGTAAAAGGGGAAAGTTGAGTCCTCGTTTTGTTGGACCATTTGAGATTATTGAGAGAGTTGGACCAGTGGCTTATCGTTTGAAATTGCCACAAGAACTCAGTGCTGTTCATGATGTTTATCATGTATCGAATTTAAAGAAGTGTTTGGCCGAGGCCGATGAGACTGTTCCTCTGGAGGAACTTCATGTGGATAAGCAACTACATTTTATTGAGGAGCCTGTTGGAATTATGGACCAAGAGGTTAAGAATCTCAAGCAGAGCAGAATTCCTATTGTCCGGGTTAGATGGAATGTCAGACGCGGTCCCGAGTTCACTTGGGAGCGTGAAGATCAGATAAAGCAGAAGTACCCGCATTTATTCACAGATGCTGAGTCAACCCCTCCACCTGCTTAAATTTCGGGACAAAATTTCCGTAACGGGAAGGTACTGTAACGACCCTACTTTTTCCGTTATCTTTTACCGTTAATTATTTAATGACCGTTATTTGGTATTCGTGCCACGTCATTTCTATGACCTATATTATTATTTTAGTAATAATATATTAATTATTATGTGTTATATGAATATTTGTATTTGTATTCGTATTTAAATTTGTACGTTTCTATGTGTCATGGATTTCTATCAGGCGAATCTTTTCGGTTTTCAAACCAACGGTCAGACTTTTGAGATTTTCGAATCCCAATTATTTTAAATATGATATTTTTATGTCATATAAAAATATATAGTGTTTATATATTTTATTTGTCGCGTATGTTATCTCTCCGAATATTTAATCGCATAACGGTATTTTCACGTTTCGGGCTTCGTTCGGGCATTCGGGCCACAAGCAAATACTCATTTAACAAAATTGGGCCAATGAGGCCCACCTCCATACAATTTTTGGCTGAACCCTTTCAAGGGGGGGGGGGGGGGAGTGTTTAATTTTATTTTTCTTTAAGCCTTAATCACTTTTCCATTTTAATTACTACTTCATTTCTCCTAAACCTAAACACCTTTCTTTTTGCTCTCTTCTCCCTTTTCTTTTTTTTGAGCCGTCACCTACACCACACCAATCATCATCATCTTCAATCAAATATTGCTTGGATCATTCAATTGTTTGCATAATCGGATTCATCTCTTCGATCTCTACGCGTTCATGCTAATCAATTCTTGATTAGGGTATAAACCCTAACCCTAGCTTTTCAATTTTCTTATATTTTTCTGTTTTTACATGTTATATTAGTAGTATGATGATTATATGTTATTGTATTGTTGATTGTATGCGTAGAAATGCTCGTTAATTCATGTTTTCGATTTGATTGTTTTGGGACAGCGGTTTGATTGTTGTTTTCTGGAAATATAACTGATATAAAAGTGAAATTAAAGTATTTAGATGAGTTCCTCTCATCAATACATTAATTTTAGACTCCGGATTCATGTTATTTTGATTCTCGGAGCTCTAGATATGATTAAAATGGTGTTTAATTGAAATTAAAATGTAAGAACGAATTGGTACAGGTGTGGTCCAACTTTGTGACCACATTTGGAGTCTTTAGGGTGTACTATTGTGTTAGGATTGATTATTGGATGAACTTTCATGTTCGTGTCATCGAAATCCGAGCCACGGATCACCCGGTATGACTAAAACATGTTTTTGTACGGATTAAAGCTCCAAGTTGATTAATGGCTGTAGGTCACGACTTGGTGGATGTTCTTGGGGTGTTCTTTAGCATACTAATGTGTCAGGTGGGTTGGTTATGTGACGATCCAGAAATTTCTGACCAAATTTAAACTTTATCTTTATATTATTCCGACACGATAAGCAAAGTTTGTTAAGTTAAATCTCAAGAATTTTAAATTGTGTTCATACATTCATTATAACCTTGACCAAATTTCTACGATTCACGAACCGTTATATATAAATAAATATGTATATATATGTATATATATATATATATATATATATATATATATATACATATATTATAACTTAAAAATATTAATAAAGTATTAAACGTATAATACTTTACATGAACGTATTGGTTTCAATATGTTTATCGATGGAATTAGAAGATAATATCAAATGATTGATTTATCAGATACATTGTGATATGATTACGGTTATATGTTATAAGGTCCACTGTGATTTAAGAAATCTATTCTTTTTGACGACATTCGGAAAATGGTAAAGTGATTTATAAGTAAGAACGTGGAGTGTAAATAACTTAGATATTGGATATCAACAAGTTAAGTAACTCAACATTTTTCATTAAGATTATTTCATACGTTTATTTAACCTTTGAACTTTATCGCATGCTTCACCAACAGACTGTAATTTAAAAACTTAAAACCTATTAAGAAAATATATGATTTTACTTTTCTAAAACGTTTTATGATATAACGATTTCCATTATTTTAACCTTTAAACAAAATTCTTCTTAAATATATTTAGTTTTGGAAAACAAAATTATCATATTTATTTGATTTAGTTTCAAACGTACAAAAATGTTTTCAGTTTAAAAAGAACTTTATTATTTAAACGTATATAACTTTTATAAATATCTAGAACCACTTTTAACAACTCATTACTTAACCAGTATGATAAAGATAACGATATTTATATTTTATTTTATTAAATATATATAACGATATTTATATTTTATTTTATTAAATATATATAACGATTTAAATTAATATTATATATATTTATACGCGTATTATATGTACATAGTTTTATACTTTTACTATACTTAAACTTTACCTTTACTTTATTTTTACTTTACCTTAACTTTAATAATTCATACTTTAATAATTCACTTTAATAATTCATACTTTAATAATTCACTTTAATAATTCATACTTTAATAATTCACTTTAATAATTCATACTTTAATAATTCACTTTAATAATTCATACTTTAATAATTCACTTTAATAATTCATACTTTAATAATTCACTTTAATAAATAAAAAAATCTATTATAAATAGAATTCAATAGGTTTCATTATTTGATAGAAACTTGAAAATATTTTCTCTAAACTCTCTCAAGATATTATAAGTATACATAAAATATTATGATGGAGTGCTGTCCGAGTGATTTCGAAATTGTTTTTCGAGCGGGATAGAGCTAAGGAAATTATGGGTTAAAGCTATGGAGGTTATGGGTATGGTTCGGGAGTATTGCTCGTGAGTCAAACTAGTGTTTATCATCTCCGTTGCGTCTAGGTACTTTTCCTGCAATATTGAATCTCAATATTGATACGTTCGTGAATCCAAGGCCAACATTGCACTTGTTCAATGATGTCATATGTATTTTTACTACAAAATACAGTATTGTGAGTTTCATTTGCTCCCTTTTATATATATTTTTGGGACTGAGAATACATGCGCTGTTTTTATAAATGTTTTACGAAATAGGCACAAGTACTAAAACTAATTCTACGTGAGTTTAAACCAGAAATATACCCTTAGCTTGGTAACATTAAACTACTTGTCTATGTACGGTAGGCGTGAATCCTAAAGATAGATCTATTGGGCCTGACAAACCCCATCCCGACTATGGGATGCTTTAGTACTTCGAGGTTATTTTAAACACACCTGATCTGGTGTACTTCAGAGGGTAAAACATGAACGTTAAGGCTTGTTACCGGGTGCCTACAACTTATAGAATACTTTTATACACTTGCGAGTGTACATATATTTATAAATGGAAATCTTGTGGTCTATTAATATATTGAAATGATTGTTATGATAAACCTATGAACCCACCAACCTTTTGGTTGACACTTTAAAGCATGTTTATTCTCAGGTATTAAAGAAATCTTCCACTGTGCATTAACTCATTTTAAGGAAATTACTTGGAGTCATTCATGGCATATTTTGAAAGACGTTGCATTCAAGTCATTGAGTTCATCAAGATTATTATTAAGTCAATTATAGTTGGATGTATTATGAAATGGTGTGCATACCGTCAATTTTAGTTGTAAAGAAAGTTTGTCTTTTAAAAACGATTGCAATGTTTGTAAAATGTATCATATAGAGGTCAAATACCTCGCGATGTAATCAACTATTGTGAATCGTTTATAATGTATATGAACGGGTCCTTTCAGTTGGTATCAGAGCGGTGGTCTTAGCGAACCAGGTCTGCATTAATGTGTCTAACTGATAGTAATTTGGATGCATTAGTGAGTCTGGACTTCGACCGTGTCTGCATGTCAAAAGTTTCGCTTATCATTTTTGTCGGAAATCATCTGCTTATCATCTTTAGGAAATTACCTGCTCATTATTCTTAGTCTAGACACCTTTTACTGCATTGATTGCATGAATAAGTGTATAGACAAAATTCATATCTTAGCGTATCTGTTACTGTAGACCTTGCCTGATATCTCTCGTAAATTTCTCCGTAATTTAAGGGATCCTGGTACTATATATATCTATGCACATTATGCATTGAGAATACCATCGAACTATCAATTTCTGTCACTAAACTCTTCATACCAAAAATCTTTTCTGTGATCGCTTAAGATGACCTCTACGAATCGACCAAGTTCCTCTGACTCCGAAGACAGCGTGACAGGAGCGCACCAACCAATCAACTACCGTGATTACTGGAGAAAATGGGGGTGGGTTCGTGACATACTCACCCTATGGAGAAGGGAAGAAGGTACTCCATATCATGAACCAAATCTACCACCTAACCTTGGAGTACTTGACCCGCTAACCGGCGAACCCGTTCGCAACACCGTTTATACCCTTTTTGCAAGAATTCTTCGTCTTGAGACTACCATTAACGGAACTAGAGAAGATATCCGACCTTTATCTCACACCGATAACCAACCAGGGTTAGTAGAAGAAGTTAAAGAACTCGGAGCTCGAGTGTTAACTTTAGAGAGCACGGTACACAATTTGTAAGCACCTGCAGTATCACCAACACCAGTAACATCACCAGCCTCAGCACCAACAGCACTAGTACCACCACCAACAACATCCGCATCACCAGCTTCGACATCTCATTCTGTACCTCGAGTATAATCATCGTTCTACATGACATTCTACATCATTTATTTTCATTCGACATAGCGATTATGTAATCTCTAATGTTTTAGAGATTATATATTCTTGTTCTAACGGTAAATCAAATGAGTTTAATATCATATTGACTCATTAAATCCATGATTACATCCGAAAAAAATATATAGGTATATATATTTTTTTTTCATAAAGATTGTAATTAAAAATTCTTTCGTACAAACTGTTAATGGTGAAAATATTTTAACGGGTAGGTAATACATGAGGAATATTTAGATTTCACATTAATAAGTTACATTGTACATTCTTCGAATCTGATTCAACAGTCATTTACTATCCTACTTACAACCACCGATATACGTATCCGTTCACCGCAGAATAATCATTTTCATCCAATTTTATATTTGGATTTTGACCTATCAGAATCCAACAAGTGACATAATGAAGAAAACATTGGACAAAATAAAATTTGTTTGAAACAAACAAATTAACTATGAGAAATTTTGTTAAGAATCCACGCTAATTGTTCCTAGCTAACTGTTCCTAGCTAACTGATTATATTTTATTTATCGCAATTTATTTATCGCAATTTATATTCTTGCAATTTTATTTATCGTCATTTAATTTCTGTTATTTATTTTTACGCACTTTAAATATCGAGACACGTATACAAGGTTTTGACATATCATATCGACGCATATATATATATATATATATATATATATATATATATATATATATATATATATATATATATATATATTATTTGGAATAACCATAGACACTCTATATGCAGTAATGCTGGAGTTAGCTATACAGGGTTGAGGTTGATTCTACAATAATATATATACTTTGAGTTGTGATCGAGTCTGAGACATGTATAAGGGTCACGATACGTATTAATTAATTCGAATATTATATATTAAACTATATATGAATTATTGGACTGTTAATTGTGGACTATCGACTGTGGACTAATAACATTGGACAATTAAAATGAATTAAAATTTTGATTATAACATATGAAACTAAACAATTCTTCAAGTTTGCCACTTGATTTCATCCTAAACTTCATTTGTATCTTGACGATTACAATCTGCATTCAAATCTTTCATGATTCTTGAAAACACCTCAATCGAGAGGATAAACTAACCGCACTTCATCTACGGAAGAAAAGATCGATGCATATAGTTATGCACCTGAAAACACTCAGAACCTAAGTAAACGTTTAACACGTATCTGTGCTAGCTCCCTGGGCGTTGTTATTACCGAAAATCACTTTGCAATTCCTTTTCAAAGTAGCAAATTTTATCACAGCTCCAGCAAATCAACTTCGACTTTTCGTTCGAAACAACCATATCATAATTTTGATATATATATGCGTGCTCTTTATTGTTACCGGGGAACCTTTTATATTCCACCATATTACCATCAACGTTTAATCATCTAAAAACACAATTCTCTTGAAACCACCTCGGATTGATAACCGATGACCCAGATATGGTAGCATTAAATGCAGAGGAAACAACAAAATCGTAGATGGTCTAAACGGTCAAAAGTTTGATAATAAAGAATGGAATGTTGGGAACGCTCGATAGAAAATTTGGTACTGAAAAACAGATTGAGCTAACCATGAAGGAGACCAAGGACAAATACAAGGACCAAACCCTATATTCAAAGAATCCAGGTAATTCTGGATCCGATGAAATCTTTAGAGAATATCCTGCTTCGAAGTCATGTTAAAATCTTGCGGAAAATCTTTCTTCATCAACCTTCGATCTTAGAAATTCCAAAAATATCATCATAAATATCTTCGATATTTCTGAGGATATTTTCATAAGTATTCTTGTCCGAAATCATTTATCTCTTTGCGATATCAGTGTTATATCATAAAGGAAACTGTTTAGTTTCTAAAATCTGAAATCTTCGAGTTTGAAGTATGAATGTTTTCGAAGTAGTGTTGGGAAGTGAAGCATGAGTTAGTATAATATAATGACACTTGATCAACGTGATTATATTACAGTAAGTCATGCTGAGTTTCTAATGAAACATGGTGATTCACAGACCATAACGTCATCATGTGCCATGTTCCGCGACTCTTACATTCTATCTAATCTCTAAACATATCAAGAACATAATTTCTTGATAATTCTGTCTTTTCTCTTGAATTCTTGTAATTAACCAATCAAGATCGTGCTATTACAATTTCTTCCTTAGAACATTAGTCATGTTCATTCGAAACTCCATACTTACGAATTCTGAACCATTATTCGCTGACTTAAAGTCGAGAAGAGAAAACAAAAGGATGGAACTCCAAAATATAAAGGAAATAAAGAGGGTGGATTTATAATGAAATATCCGAAAGAGCAATCAAAACAGATTATCACGTTTAACCAAAGAAGATCCTATTCCTTAATCTCCGAAGAATCAAATTTTATTCAGATTTTAAAGATTTCTTTAAATCCCTTGAATTCCAGAAATCCACCGTGACTACGTCAAAAGTTAAATTTCTATCTCAAACTGTTGTGACAGCTTCCCTCGTACGCTTCACATAATCGAATCCTTTTATCTACATTACTCAGTAATGATGAAACTCTATTTATCAGCACATATTCATCATGAAAACAGTTTTATGGTTAACCATGACGACCTTACTCAAATTTCGGGACGAAATTTCTTTAACGGGTAGGTACTGTGACGATCCGGAAATTTCTGACCAAATTTAAACTTTATCTTTATATTATTCCGACACGATAAGCAAAGTTTGTTAAGTTAAATCTCAAGAATTTTAAATTGTGTTCATACATTCATTATAACCTCGACCAAATTTCGACGATTCACGAACCGTTATATATAAATAAATATGTATATATATATATATATATTATAACTTAAAAATATTAATAAAGTATTAAACGTATAATACTTTACATGAACGTATTTGTTTCAATATGTTTATCGATGGAATTAGAAGATAATATCAAATGATTGATTTATCAGATACATTGTGATATGATTACGGTTCTATGTTATAAGGTCCACTGTGATTTAAGAAATCTATTCTTTTTGACGACATTCGGAAAATGGTAAAGTGATTTATAAGTAAGAACGTGGAGTGTAAATAACTTAGATATTGGATATCGACAAGTTAAGTAACTCGACATTTTTCATTAAGATTATTTCATACGTTTATTTAACCTTTGAACTTTATCGCATGCTTCACCAACAGACTGTAATTTAAAAACTTAAAACCTATTATGAAAATATATGATTTTACTTTTCTAAAACGTTTTATGATATAACGATTTCCATTATTTTAACCTTTAAACAAAATGCTTCTTAAATATATTTAGTTTTGGAAAACAAAATTATCATATTTATTTGATTTAGTTTCAAACGTACAAAAATGTTTTCAGTTTAAAAAGAACTTTATTATTTAAACGTATATAACTTTTATAAATATCTAGAACCACTTTTAACAACTCATTACTTAACCAGTATGATAAAGATAACGATATTTATATTTTATTTTATTAAATATATATAATGATATTTATATTTTATTTTATTAAATATATATAATGATTTAAATTAATATTATATATATTTATACGCGTATTATACGTACATAGTTTTATACTTTTACTATACTTAAACTTTACCTTTACTTTATTTTTACTTTACCTTAACTTTAACAATTCATACTTTAATAATTCACTTTAATAATTCATACTTTAATAATTCATACTTTAATAATTCACTTTAATAATTCATACTTTAATAATTCACTTTAATAATTCATACTTTAATAATTCACTTTAATAATTCATACTTTAATAATTCACTTTAATAATTCATACTTTAATAATTCACTTTAATAAATAAAAAAATTTATTATAAATATAATTCAATAGGTTTCATTATTTGATAGAAACTTGAAAATATTTTCTCTAAACTCTCTCAAGATATTATAAGTATACATAAAATATTATGACGGAGTGCTGTCCGAGTGATTTCGAAATTGTTTTTCGAGCGGGATAGAGCTAAGGAAATTATGGGTTAAAGCTATGGAGGTTATGGGTATGGTTCGGGAGTATTGCTCGTGAGTCAAACTAGTGTTTATCATCTCCGTTGCGTCTACGTACTTTTCCTGCAATATTGAATCTCAATATTGATACGTTCGAGAATCCAAGGCCAACATTGCACTTGTTCAATGATGTCATATGTATTTTTACTACAAAATACAGTATTGTGAGTTTCATTTGCTCCCTTTTATATATATTTTTGGGACTGAGAATACATGCGCTGTTTTTATAAATGTTTTACAAAATAGGCACAAGTACTAAAACTAATTCTACGTGAGTTTAAACCAGAAATATACCCTTAGCTTGGTAACATTAAACTACTTGTCTATGTACGGTAGGCGCGAATCCTAAAGATAGATCTATTGGGCCTGACAAACCCCATCCCGACTATGGGATGCTTTAGTACTTCGAGGTTATTTTAAACACACCTGATCTGGTGTACTTCAGAGGGTAAAACATGAACGTTAAGGCTTGTTACCGGGTGCCTACAACTTATAGAATACTTTTATACACTTGCGAGTGTACATATATTTATAAACGGAAATCTTGTGGTCTATTAATATATTGAAATGATTGTTATGATAAACCTATGAACTCACCAACCTTTTGGTTGACACTTTAAAGCATGTTTATTCTCAGGTATTAAAGAAATCTTCCGCTGTGCATTAGCTCATTTTAAGGAAATTACTTGGAGTCATTCATGGCATATTTTGAAAGACGTTGCATTCAAGTCATTGAGTTCATCAAGATTATTATTAAGTCAATTATAGTTGGATGTATTATGAAATGGTGTGCATACCGTCAATTTTCGTTGTAAAGAAAGTTTGTCTTTTAAAAACGATTGCAATGTTTGTAAAATGTATCATATAGAGGTCAAATACCTCGCGATGTAATCAACTATTGTGAATCGTTTATAATGTATATGAACGGGTCCTTTCAGGTTAGGCGAAGATATATATAAGACTCGCCGAAAACTGATTCCCGGGGCTCAAGTTATGACCCGATGAACTTTTAATTAAAACTTATGGTTATTAATTATGACTTATGATATAAATAATGAATTTCATTATTAATAAATTACTTATGATATAAAAAGTAAATAATTTAATTTAAGACTTATGATATATATATTTATTATATCATTTATTAATTACTTATGATTTAATTAAACATTTAATTAAAATTATGATTAATAATACTTTTATTATTAATGAAAAATACTTATGGTAAGTATTAAACTTATATTATGAGATTATTATAATAAGACTTATAATAAGGATTAATTAATTATTTAATTATTATAATGCTTAGTTATTATTTAATTATAATTTAATTATTAAATACTTATGATTTAATAATTATAATTAGAAACTTATGATATGATTAATAATTCATTATTAATTAATAATACTTATGATATGATTTAAAATCTATTATTAATTAATAATACTTATATTATGACTAATATTTAATTAATTAATTAAATACTTATGTTATATTAATTATATCATTTAAACTTATGTTAACTTTAATAATTCAATTTAATTTAATTAAACTTATGTTATGACATAATTATACATATATGACTTTAATTAACGTTATAACCTATATTATTATTATAACTTATACTTTTAAAATTAATGTTGACTATGTTTGACCAAGGTTGACTTTTGAGTTGACTTTCGGTTGACTTTGACTTTCAGTTGACTTTTGTTGACTTTCTAATTAAGGAAACTTTCCTAACTTATAAACTTTCCAAAAATAGCAACTTTCTAAATATGGAAACTTTCTAAATTTAGAAACTTTCCAAAAATAGAAACTTTCCTAAAATAGAAACTTTCCTAAAATAGAAACTTTCCAAAAATGGAAACCTGCTAAAAATAGAAACTTTCTAAAAATAGAAAGGGTGTGTCCGTACGCTGTTTCGATCAAACCGATGCATGTTGAGTGTTGTTCTATGTCTACTTGCAACATGTACAATAGCTATCATACTAAGACTTGACCTAAGTTAGTAATTTATATCGACCTGCTTTATTTATAGGTCGGCGTTGTGATCATTCCTGATCACTTTACTTCGTTTGCTGTTCGCATATTTGTGTGGTTACCTCGTTTGCTATTAAGGTGAGTTATAGTCCCATTTTTCTATTTTATATCTTTTGGGATGGGAATACATGTATTTTATTTTTCATATTGGACAGAAGTGGAAGTTAGTTTAAATTATTCATTGTGAGGCGAACAAAAATATTCCCTAATCTGATAATTGTAATCACTGGTTTTTAATGGTGAAAGCGAATCCTATGGATAGATCTATCGGGTTTGACAACCCCATTTCGAGCTAGTCGCGCTAGCAATTTATAATCGAAATGTTTAGTACTTCGTATTTAGTTGAGGATACACTTATTCAGAATATATTATTTATTGTGTTTGGCAAGGGTAAATAAATGGTTAAGTGGTTACCAGGTGGCTCACGGAAAATGGAATAATGTTTTTATATATTTTCTAGCATATAATTTTGTGGTCCAAAAGGGAGTTTTATGTTTTCAAACATAAATTTTTATGGTTTAAATTAAATATTGTTTGCAATATTAAACCTTTAATTCACTCAACAATTTTGTTGACAGTTACTCGCATGTTTTATTCTCAGGTTCATGATTGATTGCTTCCGCTATGCTTAGAGAGTCTGCATATTTATGATGGCAGCTTTTGTTAAACACTAACTTGCATTCTATTTTGATACATTTAATAGTGGATGTTGTTGACTTGTTTTGGTCAACTTTTGGTTAAGTAATAATGTATGGTTTTTCTAAACTTACACATTCTGGTAGGTTTCCTTTATAGGAAATCATTTTTAAATAAAGAATTCAAGGTTATTTATCAAATTCATATAGAGTTATGATCAAGCTGTGGGACCAAGATAACGATGGTCATCAAGTGTACTTTGACGGGTCATTTCATAGTATCAAATACAATCCTACTCAAACAAGCTCAAAGTGTACTCAAAAGATGTAAAATGCACCCAAAATGAATAAGGGCCATGAGTATGTACACATCACCACCAATCATAAGAGACATCGTGTGAAGTATAAGCTTCCAAAAAGAATACTCACCTCATCAACCCGCGATGGCTATCCCTCTTCCACCTCCATGCCCCAATAAACACCCATTTTTCATCAATTCCAAGAATGTAATCATCAATTCCAAATAATATTCGTCAATTCCAAGTATAGGGTTAAGGTGGGTGTACCAAAGGTAAGGGAATGGGTAACCCCCCTTTATTGGTCACCCCGGGCTCGGGATGACCGGCACTCATCAAGCTTTCTATCAAAACTCTATGGTTTCTCTCATAGTAGGGCGAAAGCATTGGCGGAGGTTCGTGGAATTAGGGCCCCACGTGGCCAAATAAGAGAGTCCGCCAATTCCAAATTTTTGAAGCACTAAGAAGACTTTAACTTCTCTTCAAATAATCGAGTTTGACTTGGGAGACTTTACTCCCAAGCTTGGAATAAACATAACGTGGAAGACTTTACTTCCAAATTTGGAAGACTTTACTTCCAAAATGAGATGATGCTTATCTACTTCCCACATAACAAGCTTTTATGTTTATTTTAAGAAAAGGTAGGAAGTAGTTACTACCTTTCCGTTAATTGCAAGCGCAAGGGTGCCATAGCTTTTAGCTATGGGTTGTGTTGTCTAGTAACACTAGCACGAAGCCATTGCTGTGACGACCCGGGAAATTCCGACCAAATTTAAACTTAATCTTTATATGATTTCGACACGATAAGCAAAGTATGTAATGTTGAGTCTAGAAAATTTTGAAACGATGTTCATATATTCAATTGACCTTCGACTGCTCTCGACGATTCACGAACAATTAATAAATTATGTAAAATAAAATAAAAATAGGATATTATAATAATTATTATTTAAAACATATCCATATATAAATAAGGTATATTAAAAATAAATATTAAATAATTGTAATACTCGTTGGGCGTTTCGATTATTAGTTAGAGAATTTTAATTCGAACTTATGTGATTTTAAAATATAGGATTTTTTTTTCTGAATTAAATTTATCCGTAACTGTTTAGCAAAGTAGCACGATATAACACCTGTGTGAAAGTGTCGGTACTAATTGACATAAGAAATTTAGCATTCACGTATTTATAAGGAGAGAATTTTATGATTGATATTACTATTTTTGTTGATTTATAATATTTAATTTTTATATCTGTTACTGTTTCTGATTTATTAAAAATCAATCTATGTTTTGCATGTAGGGTTATTATATTTATACTTTTGAGATACATGCACCCTACCACTTGTAATAATTGAACAAACCAACAAATATATCCCATCTTTCCTCTGCTAATCGACACACCAAATTGTTTTTCACTGTATACACTGAATTCGTTTAAATCCACTCAATTAATTATTATATATTATAATTATTGTAGTGACCGAACTTTTCCATGTTTATATATATATTAAATGAAATTGTTATTTACATGATTAAGTGTTTCCAACATGTTAAGTAATCAAACTTGTTAAGACTTAATTAATTGAAATAGGTTTCATATAGACAATTGACCACCCAAGTTGACCGGTGATTCACGAACGTTAAAACTTGTAAAAACTATATGATGATATATATATGGATATATATATATATATATATATATATATATATATATATATATATATATATATATATATAGTTAACATGATAGTATGATAAGTAAACATATCATTAAGTATATTAACAATGAACTACATATGTAAAAGCAAGACTACTAACTTAATGATTTTGAAACGAGACATATATGTAACGATTATCGTTGTAACGACATTTAATGTATATAGATCATATTAAGAGATATTCGTACATCATAATATCATGATATTATAGTAATTTAAAATCCCATTTGATATTATAAACATTGGGTTAACAACATTTAACAAGATCGTTAACCTAAAGGTTTGAAAACAACATTTACATGTAACGACTAACGATGACTTAACGACTCAGTTAAAATGTATATACATGTAGTGTTTTAATATGTATTCATACACTTTTGAAAGACTTCAAGACACTTATCAAAATACTTCTACTTAACAAAAATGCTTACAATTACATCCTCGTTCAGTTTCATCAACAATTCTACTCGTATGCACCCGTATTCGTACTCGTACAATACACAGCTTTTAGATGTATGTACTATTGGTATATACACTCCAATGATCAGCTCTTAGCAGCCCATGTAAGTCACCTAACACATGTGGGAACCATCATTTGGCAACTAGCATGAAATATCTCATAAAATTACAAAAATATGAGTAATCATTCATGACTTATTTACATGAAAACAAAATTACATATCCTTTATATCTAATCCATACACCAATGACCAAAAACACCTACAAACACTTTCATTCTTCAATTTTCTTCATCTAATTGATCTCTCTCAAGTTCTATCTTCAAGTTCTAAGTGTTCTTCATAAATTCCAAAAGTTCTAGTTTCATAAAATCAAGAATACTTCCAAGATTGCAAGTTTACTTCCAAGTTTTCTAAATCCATTCCAAGTAACCATCCAAGATCAAGAAACCTTTGTTACTTACAGTAGGTTATCTTTCTAATACAAGGTAATAATCATATTCAAACTTTAATTCAATTTCTATAACTATAACAATCTTATTTCGAGTGGAAATCTTACTTGAAATTGTTTTCGTGTCATGATTCTGCTTCAAGAACTTTCAAGCCATCCAAGGATCCTTTGAAGCTAGATCCATTTTTCTCATTTCCAGTAGGTTTATCCAAGGAACTTGAGGTAGTAATGATGTTCATAACATCATTCGATTCATACATATAAAGCTATCTTATTCGAAGGTTTAAACTTGTAATCACTAGAACATAGTTTAGTTAATTCTATACTTGTTCGCAAATAAAAGTTAATCCTTCTAACTTGACTTTTAAAATCAACTAAACACATGTTCTATATCTATATGATATGTTAACTTAATGATTTAAAACCTGGAAACACGAAAAACACCGTAAAACCGGATTTACGCCGTCGTAGTAACACCGCCGGCTGTTTTGGGTTAGTTAATTAAAAACTATGATAAACTTTGATTTAAAAGTTGTTATTCTGAGAAAATGATTTTTATTATGAACATGAAACTATATCCAAAAATCATGGTTAAACTCAAAGTGGAAGTATGTTTTCTAAAATGGTCATCTAGACGTCGTTCTTTCGACTGAAATGACTACCTTTACAAAAACGACTTGTAACTTATTTTTCCAACTATAAACCTATACTTTTTCTATTTAGATTCATAAAATAGAGTTTAGTATGAAACCATAGCAATTTGATTCACTCAAAACGGATTTAAAATGAAGAAGTTATGAGTAAAACAAGATTGGATAATTTTTCTCATTTTAGCTACGTGAAAATTGGTAACAAATCTATTCCAACCATAACTTAATCAACTTGTATTGTATATTATGTAATCTTGAGATACCATAGACACGTATACAATGTTTCGACCTATCATGTCGACACATCTATATATATTTCGGAACAACCATAGACACTCTATATGTGAATGTTGGAGTTAGCTATACAGGGTTGAGGTTGATTCCAAAATATATATAGTTTGAGTTGTGATCAATACTGAGATACGTATACACTGGGTCGTGGATTGATTCAAGATAATATTTATTGATTTATTTCTGTACATCTAACTGTGGACAACTAGTTGTAGGTTACTAACGAGGACAGCTGACTTAATAAACTTAAAATATCAAAATGTATTAAAAGTATTGTAAATATATTTTGAACATACTTTGATATATATGTATATATTGTTATAGGTTCGTGAATCAACCAGTGGCCAAGTCTTACTTCCCGACGAAGTAAAAATATGTGAAAGTGAGTTATAGTCCCACTTTTAAAATCTAATATTTTTGGGATGAGAATACATGCAGGTTTTATAAATGATTTACAAAATAGACACAAGTACGTGAAACTACATTCTATGATTGAATTATCGAAATCAAATATGCCCCTTTTTAATTAAGTCTGGTAATCTAAGAATGTAACGACCCAGAAATTTCCGACCAAATTTAAACCTTATCTTCTATATGTTTCCGACACGATAAGCAAAAACCCTAATGTTGAGTCTAGAAAGTTTAAAATCTATAATCAGTTACCCTTTAACCATGCTTGACGATTCACGAACAATGGTGTGTAAATATATATATATATATATATATATATATATATATATATATATATATATATATATATATATATATATATATATATATATATATGTGTGTGTGTGTAAAAAAATAAATAAATAAAAAAAAAATAAAAAAAAATAATAATAAATAAATATATAAATTGAAATTACAAAGTTTAATACTAGTTATTATAGGATATATGATTATTGTTACATTCACATTGATATTTGTATTAGTATTTTGGTATCAATTATTTATTACTATGAACATTACTATTAATATTATCAGTATTCTTATTATTATTTATTTGTTATTATTAATAAATTATTATTAATGTTATTAGTACTATTAAATTATTCAATTAATAATTATTAAACTTATTTTTTTTATTTATTTATATTATAAATATTATTATATCAATATTTTCTAGTACACTTTATTAATCGATATTATTATTATTATTAGTATTAAATTGATAAAATTATTATTAATATTATTATCATTATATTTATATAGGTAGTGGTATTCTTAATATATTTTTTTTATTTATTAAAAGATACATGTTATTATGTAATAATACAAAATCTAGTATGATATATACATATATACATACAGATATATAACAGATATATGATATATAAATAAATACGGTATATGAATACAGATAATATACGTATTCTGTTGAAGATCATTTTCAAACTATTGCTAATTTTGTTTTCTGTCATCTACTTTGTGGAACAACAAAATCAATCGTACAATTGAGATAGAATGTAATCTGTTTTTATTCTATTATCTGTATTCTGAAAGGAATCCTTCAGTAGAGCCAACTTAGCTATAAAACAATTGATAATCGAGACCACAGGGTAGTAATGACATCTTTCTTCCTACATAAACACCTACTTAGCAACCCTCGAATAAGAACTACTGCTCCCTCCTATCTCTAATCACCACTACCATTATGAACAACTAACTATCTCCTGCAACCCGTTTCACCATTATCTCGCAGACATATACATATATACAAGAGTATTATCTAGTCACTTGCAGTCTTATTCGAACTCACCATAATCTACCACGATCCACCACCATCGTCAACTCCCTTTTCGAACCAACAAAACAAGAATCATCATCATCAACACTGATACGCTGCAGCTAATTGTTGTTTCTACTGTTTTAGTCGAAATATAATGACTAACCCTCTTTTCTCTCTCCCTCTAACTCTTCGTAAACCTTCAAACCTACAACCCACCATTGTGAACCATCTCAACCGCCACCTCTTACCTTGAACCACCACTCTATCATTTAACCATCACCACCAAGAAAATTATCTCATAAGCATCATCATCACCTCAACCATCTAAAACCAATTCATCTTCTTGAACCATTACACCTTTCTCTCTTCTATCTCTCTCTATCTCTCTCATACTTCTGAGTGAATTCAACGTAAACCCTAACCAAAAACCGTTACCGTATGTCTCCTTTATATATTTTCTTCCTTCTACTTCGATTCAAATAAACCCTTGCTATTGCTACAATCGGTTGCAATTGCAAATTATTATTGTTTTGTTCTCTATTCAAGTTGAAACCGCCACGGTGACCACCTTTACACCACCACCCAAATAACCCAAATCACCACCAACGATTGCTCCCGCTGTGGACAACTATAACAGTTTACTCGCTACACTTCATCACCATGTTGAATCACCAACCACAACCTACCCAAATAACCTCCTCCTTTAGTTATATTGAACGATCCAAAAACTCAAAAGGAAATCACAAACTTTTTCGGTTAAAACAAATACAAGACCAACCACCGAGCCATTTTCCAATCATGACACTATCTTCTGTTGACTAACCTACTCCACAAAACTTAATATAACAAGTGGAAGGCATATGATTTAATAAAGATTACATAGTGGGATGTTGAGCTGTAAAAGACCTAGGTATCTACTAATTTCTTTTTCAAACCAACCCCACACAAGATTAAAATGTTGGAGTATTTGTTTTATTTATGGCTGTGAACTCCCCTTCTGTGTAATTCGATCCCGCTTCCGGGTGTTAGGATGGGCCGAAATTCAGAGGTTAAACAGGCCGAGTTCTTGATTGGGCCGTGGTTGATAAATTACTATTGGGCCGAGTTAATTTGGGTTATGGAATGGGTAGGACGATGGTACGGGTTATAATTAATCTGGATGAATTTAAATCAGAAAAATAGACATGGTTTGATGGTCAAAGGTGTTGGGATATGAGCAGGAGGTCTAGAGTTCGAGTCTTGTCACGTACAATTATTTGTTTTAACCATTTGAGGTAGTTATCTTTATCATTATTAATATTATTGTTATTCTTTTACATTAATATTATTATTAATATTATCATTATTATTATTATTATTATTATTATTATTATTATTATTAAAATTTTCATTATTATTAAATTATCAAGTTTATTATTATTATTATTATTAACAATATCTTTAAATACATATAAAATTTTTTGATACATAATTATAATAATGTTACATAAAATATTAAAAAGACATTACCATTTATTATATAAGTAATATATAATTAATAGGTAAAAATTATTTGACTTCAATTATGTATTAATATATATACGTGATATAGGTTCGTGAATCCGAGGCCAACCCTATACTTGTTCGATGTCGTTATATGTATTTTTACTACAAAATACAGTATGGTGAGTATATAGATCCCTTTTAAACTTTAAATATTTTGGGCTGAGAATACATGCGCTGTTTTTATAAATGATTTACGTTATGGACACAAGTGATTAAAAATGATATTCTGCAGATTGATGTGCTAGGTAATTTAGTTATATGTTATAATAGCATGTAAGCGCGAATCCTAAAGATAGATCTATCGGGTTTAACACCCCCATTCAGTAGGCTGCACTAGACATAAGAACTAGTGGGCGGATGTTTAGTACTTCGAGGATTATTTATACACTTGCGAGTGTACATATCCATCTTTGCGAAGATGACTTATTATATTATTGTTAAGGTTGGTTACTGAGGCCTCAACATAAGCAGAATAATTTTATACACTTGCGAGTGTATTATATTTTTATATATGAAATCTTGTGGTCCATAGTTATAACACTGTTAGCATCAAACCTATATATCTCACCAACTTTATGTTGACATTTTAAAGCATGTTATTCTCAGGTACGAATTAAGTCTTCCGCTGTGCATTTGCTCATGTTAAGAACATTACTTGGAGTCGATCATCGCAATGGAACCAGATGTTGTTGATTTCGTCCAGGGGGATAAGGACGGGTTACTACAGATGGTATCAGAGCGTTGGTCTTAGTGAACCAGGCCTTGCATTAGTGTGTCTGACTAGTAGTTGTTAGGATACAGTAGTGAGTCTGGACTTCGACCGTGTCTGCCTGTCAAAAAGTTTTGCTTATCATTCTAGTCGGAAATCATCTGCTTATCATCCCTAGGGAATTTTCTGCTTATCATTCATAAGTCTAGACACGTCTTACTGCATTTAGTGCATCGATAGTGTATAGACAAAATTCATATCTTGGCGCATCTGTAGACTTGCCTGACATATGCTGTAGGTTCCTCTGTAGTTTATGAAATCTTTAGTATTAAATATATAGATATTCTATGAAGTTAGAATATCATCCTATAATCGAAAATCATTTCACATCGAAGATCCCTTCCATCCACCAAATTGTCCTCTTGGCGATGAACCTGAATTACTTATCAGCGAACATGTTCGAGAAACCATTTTCTCTCTTATTTCTCGAGTATCTCGTCACGATTATATACTATCCTACATTTTGGATCTTGTTCATTCGCTTACTCCAACTGTCAATCATCCCGATGTACTAGCAGAAATTAACGAACTTCGCGCTCGTGTGACGACTTTGGAGAACCTGGTGCGAAGGTTACGACCACCAGCAGCAGCACCAGCAACATAATCAGTACCACCATCATCGACGTCGACAGTACCCTTATCATCCCTAAACCATAACCGCGCCGTAACTCTCAACATCACAATCTGTACCTCGAATATCAACATCACACGCCTCAATATTACCATCTGTATTTAGAGTATGATCATCGTTCTACATGACGTTCTACATCATTTATGTTAGTTCGACATAGCGATTATGTAACCTCTAATGTTTTAGAGATTATATATTCTTGTTCTAACGGTAAATCAGATGAGTTAATATCATATTAACTCATTAAATCCATGATTGCATCTGAATAAAATATATATGTATATATGTTTTCATAAAGATTGTAATTAAAAATTCTTTAGTACAAAGTGTTAATTGTGAAAATATTATAACGGGTAGGTAATACCCGAGGAATATTCAGATTTCACATTAATAAGTTACAATGTACATTCTTCGAAGCTGATTCAACGGTCATTTACTATCCTATGTACAACCACCGATATACGTATCCATTCACCACAAAATAACCATTTCCATTTAAATTTCATATTTGGATTTTGACCTATCAGAATCCAACAAGTGGCATAATGAAGAAAACATTGGACAAAATAAAAAATTGTTAGAAACAAACGAATTAACTAATTGAAATTTTGTTAAGAATCCACGCTAACTGTTCCAGCTAACTGTTCCTAGCTAACTGATTACATTTTATTCATCGCAATTTAATTATCGCAATTTTATTTATCGTCATTTAATTTCTGTTATTTACTTTACGCATTTAATTTATCGTCATTTAATTTCTGTTATTTATTTTACGCACTTTAAATATCGGGACACGTATACAAGGTTTTGACATATCATATCGATGCATCTATATATATTATTTGGAATAACCATAGACACTCTATATGCAGTAATGCGGGAGTTAGCTATACAGGGTTGAGGTTGATTCTCAAATAATATATATACTTTGAGTTGTGATCGAGTCTGAGACATGTACACGGGTCACGATACGTATTAATTAATTCGAATATTATAAATTAAATTATATATGAATTATTGTACTGTTAACTGTGGACTATCGATTGGGACTATCAACATTGGACAATTAAAAAAATGAATTAAAATATTAATTATAACATATGAAACTAAACAATTCTTCAAGTTTGCCACTTGATTTCATCTTAAACCTCATTTAAATCTTTACGATTCCAATCCATGTTCAAATCTTTCATGATTCTTGAAAACACCTCAACCGAGAAGTTGAATCAACCGCACTTCATCTACGAAAGGAAAGATTTATGCACCTGAAAAACTCTCGAATCCAAAATCAGAGTTTAATCCGTAATCTCGTCGAATCCTTTATCAATTATTAGCAAAAGCAACCTTATGACTCCTTTTCAAAGTAGCCAAATTTTGTCACAGCTCCAGCAAGTTAACTTCGACTTCTCAGCAAGACTAGTCTTATTATAACTTCGAAATATATACGTTGTCTTTTCGCCTTCGTTACCGGAAAATCTTTTATGTTCCACCCTACTATCATTAGCATTTAATCATCTAAAAACACAGTTCTCCTGAAACCACCTCGGGTTAACAACCGATGATTCAGATATCGTAGCATTAAATGCAGAGGAAACAGGGAAGTGGTTGATGGTCTAAACGGCCAAAAGTTTAATGATACAGAAAGGAGTATTGGAAACACTCAATAGAAAATTTAGTATCAAAAAGCGGATTATGCGAAACTATGAAGTAAGCCATGGACAAATCACAAAGAATAAGTTTGACTTCAAAGAATTTAAAAGATTCAGTGCCTGCTGAAATCCTTAGTACATACCCTACTCCTTACTCTAAAACCTTTGCTGACACTATTCTTCATCATCATCCTTCGGCATTAGAAGTTCCAAGATATTATCATATCTTTCATTATAAATATCCTCAATGTTTCTGAAGATATTTTTATAACTATTCTTATCGGAAATCATCTATTTTCTCAAGCTATCTGCATCACATCATAAAAGAAACTGTGTTAGTTTCTAAATTCTGAAACCTTCGAATTTAAAATATAAATGTTTTGAAATAGTGTTAGGAACTGACGCATGAATTAGTATAATATAATGAAACTTGATCAACTTCATTATAATACAGTAAGTTATGTTAAGTTTCTAATGGAATGTGATGATTCGCAGTACCATCATCATGTGCCATGTTACACGGCTCTTACATTCTATCCAATTCCCAAATGTATTAGGAACATATCGTCTTGATAGTTCTATCTTTTCTAGGGTATTCTGGTAATTTAACAAATCAAAATTTTGCCGATACCCTTTCTTTCTTAAGATATTAGCTATGTTCATTCTAAATCTCATACCTACGAATTCCGGACCATTACAAGAGACGCTTAAACACAAGAAGAGGAAACGAAAGAATGAAGCTTCGAGATAAAAATTTGACTATAGATCGCAGCAAATAGAAGAAAGCATTAACTATAAATGACAATAATTATAGAAGACAGAAGTAGGAATATCGAAATAAAAGGGAAGATATAAAACCCAACAACCACCCAGAAACTACAAACCATGTATATCAATACGTATTGCAACGAAAAGACACGGGAGAATTAGAAACATTATAATTCCAAAGAAAGCATAAAAGTAAATAGATTCTGCTGACGGCAGATGAAAGAGGAGAATGAAAGTTATGAAAGTTAGAAGTATAATAAGAATCAGGATTGGATGGAGCATACTAAGAATGAGTAGAGGAAGAAAGAATAAAAGGTGTGGGGATAAGGAAAACGAAGGGGTGGATTTATAGCAATATATCCGACAGAGAAATCAGAACAGATTATTGCTTTAATCAAAGAAGATTTTGATTTCCTAAATCGCCGCAGAACTAGATCCTATTACGAAGATTTTCTTTCCTTAAATTCCAGAAATCAATCATAACTACGTCATCGGTTAAAACAATTTCATATTTACCCATTTTATTTTTGTGATAGCTTCATTCGTACGCTTCACTTGATCGAATCGTTTTATCTATACCTCTCAATAATGATAAAACTTCATTATTACCCCATATTCGTCATGAAAACATTCATATTGTTATTTATGACAACCTCTACCAAATTTCGGGGACGAAATTTCTTTAACGGGTGGGTACTGTAACGACCCAGAAATTTCCGACCAAATTTAAACCTTATCTTCTATATGTTTCCGACACGATAAGCAAAAACCCTAATGTTGAGTCTAGAAAGTTTAAAATCTATAATCAGTTACCCTTTAACCATGCTTGACGATTCACGAACAATGGTGTGTAAATATATATATATATATATATATATGTGTAAAAAAATAAATAAATAAAAAAAAATAAAAAAAAAAAATAATAAATAAATATATAAATTGAAATTACAAAGTTTAATACTAGTTATTATAGGATATATGATTATTGTTACATTCACATTGATATTTGTATTAGTATTTTGGTATCAATTATTTATTACTATGAACATTACTATTAATATTATCAGTATTCTTATTATTATTTATTTGTTATTATTAATAAATTATTATTAATGTTATTAGTACTATTAAATTATTCAATTAATAATTATTAAACTTATTTTTTTTATTTATTTATATTATAAATATTATTATATCAATATTTTCTAGTACACTTTATTAATCGATATTATTATTATTATTAGTATTAAATTGATAAAATTATTATTAATATTATTATCATTATATTTATATAGGTAGTGGTATTCTTAATATATTTTTTTTATTTATTAAAAGATACATGTTATTATGTAATAATACAAAATCTAGTATGATATATACATATATACATACAGATATATAACAGATATATGATATATAAATAAATACGGTATATGAATACAGATAATATACGTATTCTGTTGAAGATCATTTTCAAACTATTGCTAATTTTGTTTTCTGTCATCTACTTTGTGGAACAACAAAATCAATCGTACAATTGAGATAGAATGTAATCTGTTTTTATTCTATTATCTGTATTCTGAAAGGAATCCTTCAGTAGAGCCAACTTAGCTATAAAACAATTGATAATCGAGACCACAGGGTAGTAATGACATCTTTCTTCCTACATAAACACCTACTTAGCAACCCTCGAATAAGAACTACTGCTCCCTCCTATCTCTAATCACCACTACCATTATGAACAACTAACTATCTCCTGCAACCCGTTTCACCATTATCTCGCAGACATATACATATATACAAGAGTATTATCTAGTCACTTGCAGTCTTATTCGAACTCACCATAATCTACCACGATCCACCACCATCGTCAACTCCTTTTTCGAACCAACAAAACAAGAATCATCATCATCAACACTGATACGCTGCAGCTAATTGTTGTTTCTACTGTTTTAGTCGAAATATAATGACTAACCCTCTTTTCTCTCTCCCTCTAACTCTTCGTAAACCTTCAAACCTACAACCCACCATTGTGAACCATCTCAACCGCCACCTCTTACCTTGAACCACCACTCTATCATTTAACCATCACCACCAAGAAAATTATCTCATAAGCATCATCATCACCTCAACCATCTAAAACCAATTCATCTTCTTGAACCATTACACCTTTCTCTCTTCTATCTCTCTCTATCTCTCTCATACTTCTGAGTGAATTCAACGTAAACCCTAACCAAAAACCGTTACCGTATGTCTCCTTTATATATTTTCTTCCTTCTACTTCGATTCAAATAAACCCTTGCTATTGCTACAATCGGTTGCAATTGCAAATTATTATTGTTTTGTTCTCTATTCAAGTTGAAACCGCCACGGTGACCACCTTTACACCACCACCCAAATAACCCAAATCACCACCAACGATTGCTCCCGCTGTGGACAACTATAACAGTTTACTCGCTACACTTCATCACCATGTTGAATCACCAACCACAACCTACCCAAATAACCTCCTCCTTTAGTTATATTGAACGATCCAAAAACTCAAAAGGAAATCACAAACTTTTTCGGTTAAAACAAATACAAGACCAACCACCGAGCCATTTTCCAATCATGACACTATCTTCTGTTGACTAACCTACTCCACAAAACTTAATATAACAAGTGGAAGGCATATGATTTAATAAAGATTACATAGTGGGATGTTGAGCTGTAAAAGACCTAGGTATCTACTAATTTCTTTTTCAAACCAACCCCACACAAGATTAAAATGTTGGAGTATTTGTTTTATTTATGGCTGTGAACTCCCCTTCTGTGTAATTCGATCCCGCTTCCGGGTGTTAGGATGGGCCGAAATTCAGAGGTTAAACAGGCCGAGTTCTTGATTGGGCCGTGGTTGATAAATTACTATTGGGCCGAGTTAATTTGGGTTATGGAATGGGTAGGACGATGGTACGGGTTATAATTAATCTGGATGAATTTAAATCAGAAAAATAGACATGGTTTGATGGTCAAAGGTGTTGGGATATGAGCAGGAGGTCTAGAGTTCGAGTCTTGTCACGTACAATTATTTGTTTTAACCATTTGAGGTAGTTATCTTTATCATTATTAATATTATTGTTATTCTTTTACATTAATATTATTATTAATATTATCATTATTATTATTATTATTATTATTATTATTATTAAAATTTTCATTATTATTAAATTATCAAGTTTATTATTATTATTATTATTAACAATATCTTTAAATACATATAAAATTTTTTGATACATAATTATAATAATGTTACATAAAATATTAAAAAGACATTACCATTTATTATATAAGTAATATATAATTAATAGGTAAAAATTATTTGACTTCAATTATGTATTAATATATATACGTGATATAGGTTCGTGAATCCGAGGCCAACCCTATACTTGTTCGATGTCGTTATATGTATTTTTACTACAAAATACAGTATGGTGAGTATATAGATCCCTTTTAAACTTTAAATATTTTGGGCTGAGAATACATGCGCTGTTTTTATAAATGATTTACGTTATGGACACAAGTGATTAAAAATGATATTCTGCAGATTGATGTGCTAGGTAATTTAGTTATATGTTATAATAGCATGTAAGCGCGAATCCTAAAGATAGATCTATCGGGTTTAACACCCCCATTCAGTAGGCTGCACTAGACATAAGAACTAGTGGGCGGATGTTTAGTACTTCGAGGATTATTTATACACTTGCGAGTGTACATATCCATCTTTGCGAAGATGACTTATTATATTATTGTTAAGGTTGGTTACTGAGGCCTCAACATAAGCAGAATAATTTTATACACTTGCGAGTGTATTATATTTTTATATATGAAATCTTGTGGTCCATAGTTATAACACTGTTAGCATCAAACCTATATATCTCACCAACTTTATGTTGACATTTTAAAGCATGTTATTCTCAGGTACGAATTAAGTCTTCCGCTGTGCATTTGCTCATGTTAAGAACATTACTTGGAGTCGATCATCGCAATGGAACCAGATGTTGTTGATTTCGTCCAGGGGGATAAGGACGGGTTACTACAAAGAATTAGGGAACAGACACCCTAATTGACGCGAATCCTAAAGATAGATCTATTGGGCCTAACAAACCCCATCCAAAGTACCGGATGCTTTAGTACTTTGAAATTTATATCATATCCGAAGGGTGTCCAGGAATGATGGGGATATTCTTATATATGCATCTTGTTAATGTCGGTTACCAGGTGTTCACCATATGAATGATTTTTATCTCTATGTATGGGATGTGTATTGAAATATGAAATCTTGTGGTCTATTGTTACGATTTGATATATATAGGTTAAACCTATAACTCACCAACATTTTTGTTGACGTTTAAAGCATGTTTATTCTCAGGTGAATACTAAGAGCTTCCGATGTTGCATACTAAAATAAGGACAAGATTTGGAGTCCATGTTTGTATGATATTATGTAAAATAAGGACAACATTTCAGTTGGTATCCGAGCGTTGGTCTTAGAGAACCAGAAAATTTGCATTAGTGTGTTTTATCGAGTTTGTTAGGATGCATTAGTGAGTCTGGACTTCGACCGTGTTTTCTTTAAAAATGATTGCTTAACATTTTTGTTGGAAACTATATATTATTAACATGTATATATTATGTGATATATTAATCTCTTAACATGTTTGATATTGTGTGACAGATGTCTACCTCTAGCACAAATCCCATTGACTCACCTAATAATAACGAAGAGTCGAATATATATTGGACTGATTCACAAGTTCCCGAAGAAGAACCGGAAAAAGAATCAGAACCGGAAGAAGAATCAGAACCGGAAGAGGAGGAACCGGAGGAATCGGAGGAGGAAATAGAACCAGTGGGGGAAATAATAAAACGGTTAAGTAAAAGAAAATCCTCAACCAAACGACCAAGGTTAATTATGGTCAATGGTGTTTCCGCCAAGGAAGCAAAATATTGAGAGGATTACCAATTCTCCGATGAATCGGATTCCGACGAGAATTCCGATGATGTTATAGAAATTACCCCAACTGAATTTAAAAAGGCAAAAGAAAATAATAAGGGAAAGGGCATAAAAATAGAGAAATCTAATTCCAACCCCGATGAACTTTATATGTATCGTCAACCCCCGAAGCCCTTAAGTTGTAACAATGACTCGGGAATCTCTAAACCACCAGGTTTTTCTAAACCGTTGTGGAAAACGACAGCTCGTATTAGGGGAACATCATATATCCCTAGAAACTTGGCAAAGCGAACCAAAATCGAAGAAGAAGAAACGAGCGAGTCAGAATAAGATAGTTGTATTCGTGTGGTGTAATATATGTAATATAGTGTGCATATGTAATAAGATAGTTGTATATGTAAAAATTGCTTGTATTAATAAGTATTTTTTTTTATGAATCTAACTCTTGTCTATTTTACAGTATAAAAACACAAAATGGATAGATAACCCAATATTTTAAGAGACCTACCTTGAGACATGATTGATGAAATCTTGTCTAGAGTCGGTCAGAATTTTTTCAGCACAACTATTTACGGCGAAATCAGTTTGTAAGACATTCGAAGAACGTTCCAAGAATGCCTTGGTTTATAAGAGACTTTCGTTTGAAAGATGGTGGATATCACATTGGGAAACCCATAAGTTACGATATGTTTACTTTGACGCATATATTGCGGGGAACCCAAGTGCTATTTTATGCAACGGGTTAAGAAATTATTTTGACTCAATATATCCGAATATAGGACTTCGTGATTTAGAAAAAGCGGCTAACATGCAACATAAAGAAGCATGTTATGCTTACGGGTTAGTAATGTTCGCTTCTCACCAAAGTGAGAACAAGAACATCGGGCTACAACTATTAAACAAAACGTTCCCACAAGTGACGGAGTCGGTAATTGGGGTAAGAAATGAGGTTTTTAGGTTATTACGAGACTGTTGGTCATTACGTAACCCTCGTCCCTTTGACGACGTTACAACACGCTGTCTTATCAACGGCCATAACGGTTATGTTCCACAAGACCAAGGATGGGAAGTAGTCCTAGTAAAACCAGAATGCATGACTTGTTTCTGGACGTATGAATTACGTGTCTTTATTGCCTTTACTGAACGACTTGTGTACTAGCTAGAATTATCTTCACAACTATCTTGTATCAATGTTATTGTGTGCTATATTTCATGCTTTATGTAAAATAAGCGGTATTGTAAGTTTGTAAAATATTGTATAAAAGTTTGAACGCGAAATATTATTATAATCAGTTTTTCATATAGAATTGTAGTAGTTGAATTGTATATTAGCTACTAAGTATGAACTTAACGGGTAGGTACTACCCGAATTTAAACTTATAAAACGCTAATATGAAGAAAAAGCTTTTATAAATGAGTTCATATTATGCTACGAAATACTATTAACTACTCTTAATATTCTGTATGATTAACTTGTTCCATTTGACTATTTTGAAGGAAATGGCACCGACTACTCGACACACCGTGAATATGAATGAAGAGGAATTCCGTACTTTTCTAGCTTCAAACATAGCCGAAGTACAGGCTGCACTACATACCAACAATAACCTTGGATCTAGCAGTACAGGAAATCGTGTAGGATGCACCTACAAAGAATTCACTGCCTGCAAACCTATGGAATTTGATGGAACCGAAGGACCGATCGGATTGAAACGGTGGACCGAGAAGGTCGAATCGGTGTTTGCCATAAGTAAGTGTACTGAAGAGGACAAAGTGAAGTACGCTACGCATACCTTCACAGGTTCTGCGTTAACATGGTGGAATACCTATCTAGAGCAAGTGGGACAAGATGATGCGTACGCACTACCGTGGTCAGCATTCAAGCACTTGATGAACGAGAAGTACCGTCCCAGAACCGAGGTCAATAAGCTCAAGACAGAACTTAGAGGGTTACGAACCCAAGGATTTGATATTACCACGTACGAAAGACGATTCACAGAATTGTGCCTATTGTGTCCGGGAGCGTTCGAAGATGAGGAAGAGAAGATCGACGCGTTTGTGAAAGGGTTACCGGAAAGAATTCAAGAAGATATAAGTACACACGAGCCCGCCTCCATATAACAGGCATGTAGAATGGCTCACAAACTAGTGAATCAGATTGAGGAAAGAATTAAAGAACAGACGGCTGAAGAGGCCAATGTGAAGCAAGTCAAAAGAAAGTGGGAGGAAAACGGTGATAAGAATCACCAATACAACAACAACATCAATTACAACAATAATCGCAACAATTATCCCAACAATCGCAACATCAATCGCAACTACAACAAACGGCCCAACAACAACAACAATAACAACAACAACAACAACAACAACAACAACAACAACAATAACAACAACAACAACAACAATAACAACAGCAACTACAACAATCATCCCAACAACAATAACAACCGCAACAACAACAACAATCAGAAGCAGCTATGCCAAAGGTGTGAAAAGTATCACTCGGGGTTCTGCACCAAATTTTGCAACAAGTGTAAAAGAAATGGTCATAGCGCGGTGAAGTGTGAGGTCTACGGACCAGGGGTTAACAGAACGAAAGGAACAAATGGTGTCGGAACGAGTAATGGCAGAGCAAGTAGCGTCGGAGCAAGTTATACCAATGTAGTTTGTTATAAATGTGGAAAACTGGGCCATATTATTAGAAATTGCCCGAACCAGGAGAACACGAATGGACAAGGCCGCGGAAGAGTTTTCAATATTAATGCGGCAGAGGCACAGGAAGACCCGGAGCTTGTTACGGGTACGTTTCTTATTGACAATAATTCTGCTTACGTTTTATTTGATTCAGGTGCGGATAGAAGCTATATGAGTAGAGATTTTTGTGCTAAATTAAGTTATCCATTGACGCCGTTGGATAGTAAATTTTTACTCAAATTAGCAAACGGTAAATTAATTTCAGCAGATAATATATGCCGGAATCGAGAAATTAAAATGGGTAGCCAAATATTTAAGATTGATTTGATACCAGTAGAGTTAGGGAGTTTTGATGTAATAGTTGGCATGGACTGGCTGAAGAAGGTGAAAGCAGAGATCGTATGTTATAAAAATGCAATTCGCATTGTACGAGAAGAAGGAGAACCCTTAATGGTGTACGGAGAAAAGGGCAACATGAAGCTACATCTTATTAGTAATTTGAAGGCACAAAAACTAATAAGAAAAGGTTGCTATGCTGTTCTAGCACACGTCGAGAAAGTACAAACTGAAGAAAAGAGCATCAATGATGTTCCCGTCGCAAAAGAATTTCCCGATGTATTTCCGAAAGAATTACCGGGACTACCTCCACATCGATCTGTTGAATTTCAAATAGATCTTGTACCAGGAGCTGCACCAATAGCTCGTGCTCCTTATAGACTCGCACCCAGCGAGATGAAAGAACTGCAAGAACTATTAGAACGTGGTTTCATTCGACCAAGCACATCACCATGGGGAGCTCCTGTTTTGTTTGTCAAGAAGAAGGATGGTACATTTAGGTTGTGTATTGACTACAGAGAGTTGAACAAACTTACCATCAAAAACCGTTATCCACTGCCGAGAATTGACGACTTATTTGATCAACTACAAGGCTCGTCGGTTTATTCGAAGATCGATTTACGTTCTGGATATTATCAAATGCGAGTAAAGGAGGATGATATTCCAAAAACTGCTTTTAGGACGCGTTATGGTCATTACGAGTTTATGGTTATGCCGTTTGGATTGACTAACGCACCAGCTGTGTTCATGGACCTTATGAACCGAGTGTGTGGGCCATATCTTGACAAGTTTGTCATTGTTTTCATCGATGACATACTTATTTATTCAAAGAATGATCAAGAGCACGAAGAACATTTGAGAAAAGTGCTAGAAGTATTGAGGAAAGAAAAACTGTACGCTAAGTTTTCAAAGTGTGCATTTTGGTTGGAAGAAGTTCAATTCCTCGGTCACATAGTGAACAAAGAAGGTATCCAGGTGGACCCAGCAAAGATCGAAACTGTTGAAAAGTGGGAAACCCTGAAAACTCCGAAACACATACGCCAGTTTTTAGGACTAGCTGGTTACTACAGAAGGTTCATCCAAGACTTTTCCAGAATAGCAAAACCCTTGACTACATTAACGCATAAAGGGAAGAAATTTGAATGGAAGGATGAACAAGAGATAGCGTTTCAGTTATTGAAGAAAAAGCTAATTACGGCACCTATATTGTCATTGCCTGAAGGGAATGATGATTTTGTGATTTATTGTGACGCATCAAAGCAAGGTCTCGGTTGTGTATTAATGCAACGAACGAAGGTGATTGCTTATGCATCTAGACAATTGAAGAGTCACGAACAAAATTATACGACGCATGATTTGGAATTAGGCGCGGTTGTTTTTGCATTAAAGACTTGGAGGCACTACTTATATGGGGTCAAAAGTAATATATATACCGACCACAAAAGTCTTCAACACATATTTAATCAGAAACAACTGAATATGAGGCAGCGTAGGTGGATTGAATTGTTGAATAATTACGACTTTGAGATTCGTTACCACCCGGGGAAGGCAAATGTGGTAGCCGACGCCTTGAGCAGGAAGGACAGAGAACCCATTCGAGTAAAATCTATGAATATAATGATTCACAATAACCTTACTACTCAAATAAAGGAGGCGCAACAAGGAGTTTTAAAAGAGGGAAATTTAAAGGATGAAATACCCAAAGGATCGGAGAAGCATCTTAATATTCGGGAAGACGGAACCCGGTATAGGGCTGAAAGGATTTGGGTACCAAAATTTGGAGATATGAGAGAAATGGTACTTAGAGAAGCTCATAAAACCAGATACTTAATACATCCTGGAACGGGGAAGATGTACAAGGATCTCAAGAAACATTTTTGGTGGCCGGGTATGAAAGCCGATGTTGCTAAATACGTAGGAGAATGTTTGAAGTGTTCTAAGGTCAAAGCTGAGCATCAGAAACCATCAGGTCTACTTCAACAGCCCGAAATCTCAGAATGGAAATGGGAAAACATTACCATGGATTTCATCACTAAATTGCCAAGGACTGCAAGTGGTTTTGATACTATTTGGGTAATAGTTGATCGTCTCACCAAATCAGCACACTTCCTACCAATAAGAGAAGATGACAAGATGGAGAAGTTAGCACGACTGTATTTGAAGGAAGTCGTCTCCAGACATGGAATACCAATCTCTATTATCTCTGATAGGGATGGCAGATTTATTTCAAGATTCTGGCAGACATTACATCAAGCATTAGGAACTCGTCTAGACATGAGTAGTGCCTATCATCCACAAACTGATGGGCAGAGCGAAAGGACGATACAAACGCTTGAAGACATGCTACGAGCATGTGTTATTGATTTCGGAAACAGTTGGGATCGACATCTACCGTTAGCAGAATTTTCCTACAACAACAGCTACCATTCAAGCATTGAGATGGCGCCGTTTGAAGCACTTTATGGTAGAAAGTGCAGGTCTCCGATTTGTTGGAGTGAAGTGGGGGATAGACAGATTACGGGTCCGGAGATAATACAAGAAACTACCGAGAAAATCATCCAAATTCAACAAAGATTGAAAACCGCCCAGAGTCGACAAAAGAGCTACGCGGACAGTAAAAGAAAAGATATAGAGTTTGAAATTGGAGAAATGGTCATGCTTAAGGTTTCACCTTGGAAAAGCGTTGTTCGATTTGGTAAACGAGGGAAATTAAATCCAAGGTATATTGGACCATTCAAGATTATTGATCGTGTCGGACCAGTAGCTTACCGACTTGAGTTACCTCAACAACTCGCGGCTGTACATAACACTTTCCACGTCTCGAATTTGAAGAAATGTTTTGCTAAAGAAGATCTCACTATTTCGTTAGATGAAATCCAAATCAACGAAAAACTTCAATTTATCGAAGAACCCGTCGAAATAATGGATCGTGAGGTTAAAAGACTTAAGCAAAACAAGATACCAATTGTTAAGGTTCGATGGAATGCTTGTAGAGGACCCGAGTTCACCTGGGAGCTTGAAGATCAGATGAATAAGAAATACCCGCATCTATTTCTAGAAGATTCGTCAACACTTTCAACAGCTTAAAATTTCGAGACGAAATTTATTTAACGGGTAGGTACTGTAGTGACCCGAACTTTTCCATGTTTATATATATATTAAATAAAATTGTTATTTAGATGATTAAGTGTTTCCAACATGTTAAGTAATCAAACTTGTTAAGACTTAATTAATTGAAATAGGTTTCATATAGACAATTGACCACCCAAGTTGACCGGTGATTCACGAACGTTAAAACTTGTAAAAACTATATGATGACATATATATGGATATATATATATATATAGTTAACATGATAGTATGATAAGTAAACATATCATTAAGTATATTAACAATGAACTACATATGTAAAAGCAAGACTACTAACTTAATGATTTTGAAACGAGACATATATGTAACGATTATCGTTGTAACGACATTTAATGTATATAGATCATATTAAGAGATATTCGTACATCATAATATCATGATATTATAGTAATTTAAAATCCCATTTGATATTATAAACATTGGGTTAATAACATTTAACAAGATCGTTAACCTAAAGGTTTGAAAACAAGATTTACATGTAACGACTAACGATGACTTAACGACTCAGTTAAAATGTATATACATGTAGTGTTTTAATATGTATTCATACACTTTTGAAAGACTTCAAGACACTTATCAAAATACTTCTACTTAACAAAAATGCTTACAATTACATCCTCGTTCAGTTTCATCAACAATTCTACTCGTATGCACCCGTATTCGTACTCGTACAATACACAGCTTTTAGATGTATGTACTATTGGTATATACACTCCAATGATCAGCTCTTAGTAGCCCATGTAAGTCACCTAACACATGTGGGAACCATCATTTGGCAACTAGCATGAAATATCTCATAAAATTACAAAAATATGAGTAATCATTCATGACTTATTTACATGAAAACAAAATTACATATCCTTTATATCTAATCCATACACCAATGACCAAAAACACCTACAAACACTTTAATTCTTCAATTTTCTTCATCTAATTGATCTCTCTCAAGTTCTATCTTCAAGTTCTAAGTGTTCTTCATAAATTCCAAAAGTTCTAGTTTCATAAAATCAAGAATACTTCCAAGATTGCAAGTTTACTTCCAAGTTTTCTAAATCCATTCCAAGTAACCATCCAAGATCAAGAAACCTTTGTTACTTACAGTAGGTTATCTTTCTAATACAAGGTAATAATCATATTCAAACTTTAATTCAATTTATATAACTATAACAATCTTATTTCTGTGATGACCCGGGAATTTCCGACCAAATTTAAACATAATCTTATATGATTCGACTCGATAAGCAAAGTCTATTAAACCGAGTCTCATTATGTTTGAACTATTTCATGATAACATTTGACCTTTAACTATTTCCGACGATTCACGAACCTTTAATTGTAACTAAGAATGTAAATATAAATAATTATATATAAAACTAATTATATTAGTATTAATGAACTATTAAGTAATTTTGTTATTATAAAAGATAACATTTAATAACTAAAGATTTTCATTTTGAATATATATAGTATATTGTATATAAATGATTCAAACATATTTTACCAACGTTATCAAAATATTAAATGTACAATGTTATACTTTGTAGTTAATTGTTTAATATACATAATTAATCATCTACTCAACATTTAAAACATGATTTTATATATATGGTAGTATACATATATACATAAATATAACTATATATATATATATATATATATATATATATATATATGATTTTATACATAATTATTATATTATGTATATGTAGAAATTTATAATATATCTATGATGAAATAATGTACTATTTTAATAAATATATATAATACTTACATATATAAAACATTTATATTTTTCATAATTACATACATAAGTATAATATAATTAGTATGTAAATAAATATTATAATATATTTATATTAAAATGCATAAATATATAATATTCAGTATATGTTACAATACATATTACATAATTATTAAATATTACATAATAATAGATGATATTAATAAATTAAATTTAAATACAAATATAGTTGTTGTAGTAATGTTATTTGTATCGTCAAATATCAATATTTGTATTCATAATATCACTTTATATCATATAAAGATGAAATTGGATGTATAAATTAGATTATTATTACTAATATTATTATTATCGATAAAATATTAATATTATCATAATTAGTATGGTATTATTATTATTATTATTATTATTATCATTTTTACAATTATTATTATCATTAATATTATATTTATCATTATTATTAATTTTATTAATATTATTAGATATTAATAGTATTGTTATTATATATTATTATTATTAATTAAAAAAAAACAGTAGGGATCTATATTATACGCTTGACCTCTGTATCCTTTATCTCTATTATTATTATTTTTTTTGTTTCTTTCCTGCTCCCAACTCGTGAACCTGTGTTGACATTTTCTCCATTTTTTATCAACCGATCTCTATTATTACAACATGATTATGTATAATTGCAAATCAAATAAAAAGGAAATCCAATGGGATTAAAGAGCACAGCGATATTTTTGTTTTCTTCTTCTCTGCACGCTCCAATTTTTTTTTCTCTTAATTCAATTTCGAATAAAGTTTCAAAATCTAAAAATGCAGAAAGGTTAGAAATCTTTCTTTGAATCTATCTGCAAAATCTCAACTCTCAAATCTTTATATCGATCTTGAATTTTGAAGTCAAAGTTTAGTTTAAAAAAAGTCAACAATTGTTCTTGAGACAAATTCGCGTTCGTGTATATGTTTCTGATCAAATTGACGATTCCAGTAGTTTTTATACATGTTTAGAAAACTATTTCGTGTTATAAACATTATCTATAATGTTATCTATTACGAAATCAATTTTTTTTGTTTTGTTCCAAGAACCGACGCTGCAGTAGGCCTTAGTGTTTTTTTTTTTTATTTTAGAACCCAAATTATTTTTTTTTCTGTAATGTTTTGAAGCTTTAAAGGGAACCCCGATTTTTTATTTTTTTTTGGTTATTGATGTTTTGTTGAATCCATGAGACTTGTGGAGAAGAAGAGGAATAGAAGAAAAACAGTTTATATATAAAATTTAAATTCGATATTAGTACAGAGAATCAGAATTGGTGGGATGGTCGAGAGTGTTTGCGTGTGAGCATGTGGTCACGAGATCGAGTCCAGAGGACGGTAGTTTCTTTTTTTTTTTTGAAACTCTTTTCATGTGAGGTAGTTTTCTTTTCTAATTTTTTTATTGTTATTATATATTAATTATTATTAGTATTATTATTATTATTGTGATTGTTTTGATTGTTATTGTTATTGTTATTATTAGTATCATACTTGTTATCATATTTGAAAGTATTATAGACATTACTATTATTATTATGATAGGTATTAATAATATTATTATTAGTAATAAACTTATCATTTTAGTATTTTATCATCATTAGGATTATGATTATGATTATCATTATTATTATTATGAAGGAAATAAAAATATATTATTATCATCAATATTAGAATTTGTACCGGTTTATAAATAATAGTATCATCAGTACATTTACAATTAATAATATCATATTTATCAGTATCATCATTAATATTTACTAGTATTATTATGATTATCATTTATCATTTTATAAATATTAGAACCCTTATTATTAACATAAGTATGGTATTAGTATTAATATTATTTTAGAGTTATTATTATTAGTATCATTAACAGTTATCATTTTCATTTTTTTTGCTATTAGTATTATCATTATTAATAAAATTATTATTATTATTAGTAAATCATTATTATCTAAATTATTATTTTAACAAATAAATCTTTTGTACACTATATATATACTTATGGTATATACTAGGATTGTATTAATAATTCACATAACAAACTAATAAAATTTCATAAATACAATACTAACCACAAATATATGTATATAAATATATTAATGTCACTATTTATATAAACGTAAATCATTATAGATATATACATAAAATCGATATATATATATAAAATATAACTTAAAATATAATATAAGTATACGTTTTAAAATAAAGGTTAGAATAAATTCTACAAAACTATAATATATAAATAATACATATTAATAAATGAAATTTTGTAACTTACATTATACGTATTAATATATACACAATTGATATAGGTTCGTGAATCCGAGGCCAACCCTGCATTGTTCAATGACGTCATATGTATTTTTACTACAAAATACAGTATCGTGAGTTTCATTTGCCTTTTTGCCCTTTATATTTTTGGGCTGAGAATACATGCGCAACTTTTATAACTGTTTTACGAAATTGACACAAGTACGTGAAACTACATTCTATGGTTGGATTATCGAAGTCGAATATGCCCCTTTTTATTAAGTCTGGTAATCTAAGAATTAGGGAACAGACACCCTAATTGACGCGAATCCTAAAGATAGATCTATCGGGCCCAACAAGCCCCATCCAAAGTACCGGATGTTTTAGTACTTCGAAATTTATATCATGTCCGAAGGAGGATCCCGGAATGATGGGGATATTCTTATATATGCATATTGTTAATGTCGGTTACCAGGTGTTCAATCCATATGAATGATATTTTTGTCTCTATGCATGGGACGTATGTTTATGAGAAATGGAAATCTGAAATCTTGTGGTCTATTAAAATGATGGAAACGATTGTTTAAGTTAAACTAATGAACTCACCAACCTTTTGGTTGACACTTTAAAGCATGTTTATTCTCAGGTACGAAAGAAATCTTCCGCTGTGTATTTGCTCATTTTATAGATATTACTTGGAGTCATTCATGGCATATTTCAAAAGACGTTGCATTCGAGTCGTCGAGTTCATCAAGATTATTATCAAGTCAATTATAGTTGGATATATTATGAAATGGTATGCATGCCTGTCAACTTTCGATGTAATGAAAGTTTGTCTTTTCAAAAACGAATGCAATGTTTGTAAAATGTATCATATAGAGGTCAAGTACCTCGCGATGTAATCAACTGTTGTGAATCGTTTATAATCGATATGGACTTCGTCCGGATGGATTAGGACGGGTCTTCACAGTTGGTATCAGAGCGGTGGTCTTAGCGAACCAGGTCTTGCATTAGTGAGTCTAACTGATAGTCGTTAGAATGCATTAATGAGTCTGGACTTCGACCGTGTTTGCATGTCAAAAGTTTTGCTTATCATTTAGTGTCAAAAAATTATTTGCTTATCATCCTTAAAGTCTAAGACACGTCTTACTGCCTTTATTGCATAGACAGTGTATAGTTAAATTCATATCTTAGCGTATCTGTTATTGTTACCTTTGCCTGACAGCTTCCGTAGATTCCTCCATAGCTTATGGGATTTTAGTATTATATATGCTTATGTAAATTATGTATTGCAGGGTACTAATCTACATCCTATAATCTATTTCTTATCGAAAATCCTTCATCTGATCGTACGAGATGAATCCCTCAACCAGTTCGAGTCCATCAGATTTCGATAGCTATTTCGATAGTTATTCCGACAGCTATTTCGATATGGATTTCCACTCGAGCTCCGAAAGCAGAGTAACCGGAATGAATCGATCAATTAGCCATCATCTATTCTGAATGAATTGGAGATGGGTTCGTAGTCGACTTAATCAATGGAAACGCGAAGAAGGCGATCATTTCCACTAACCAAATTCACCTCTTGACAATGAACCTAAAACGTTTACCGGCGAACCTGTTCGAGACACCATTTTCTCTCTCATTTCCAAAGTATCTCATCACGATCATATACTATCTCAGATTCTAAACCTCATTCATCCGCTCGTCCGAACCGACAATCATCCCGGTGTAATAGAAGAAGTTAACGAACTTCGCGCATAAGTTGTAGTCTTGGAAAATATGGTGCAAAACGTACCAGCTTCATCCAAATCACCGGCACCAACAGTACCACCAACAACCCAAATTTCAATATCACATGCCTCAACATCTCAATCTATACCTCGAGTATAATCATCATTCTACATGACATTCTACATCAGTTATCTTCGTTCGACATGGTGATTATGTAATCTCTAATGTTTTAGAGATTATTTATTCTAGTTCCAACTGAAAACTAAATGAGTTTAATATCATGTTAACTCATTAAATTCATGATTACATCTGAAGAAAATATATATGTATATATGTTTTCATAAAGATTGTAATTAAAAATTCTTTTGTACAAACTGTTAATAATAAAAATATTTTAACGGGTAGGTAATACCCGAGGAATATTTATATTTCACATTAATAAGTTACACTGTATATTCTTCGAATCTGATTCAACAGTTATTCACTATCCTATTTACAACCACCGGGATACTTATCCGTTCACCAAAGAATAACTATTTTTATTCAAATTCAATTTCATATTTGAATTTTGACCTATCAGAATCCAACAAGTGGCATAATGAAGAAATAATGGACACAATAAAAATTGATTAGAAACAGACTAATTAACAATATTAAATTTTATTAAGAAACCACGCTAACAAAATCCTAGCTAACTGTTCCTAGCTAACTGTTAATTCCGTATTACATTTTATTTATCGCAATTTATTTATCGCAATTTATTTATCGCAATTTATTTTATCGCAATTTATATTCTCGCAATTTTATTTATTGTCATTTAATTTCTGTTATTTACTTTACGCACTTTATTTATCGTCATTTAATTTCTGTTATTTATTTTACGCACTTTAAATATCGGGACACGTATACAAGGTTTTGACATATCATATCGACACATCTATATATATTATTTGGAATCACCATAGACACTCTATATGCAGTAATGATCGAGTTCTCTATACAGGGTTGAGGTTGATTCTATAATAATATATATACTTTGAGTTGTGATCGAGTCTGAGACATGTACACGGGTCACGATACGTATTAATTAATTCAAATATTATATATTAAACTATATATGAATGATTGCACTGTCAACTGTGGACTATCGACTGTGGACTAATAACATTGGACAATTAAAATGAATTAAAATATTGAATATAACATATGAAACTAAACAATTCTTCAAGTTTGCCACTTGATTTCGTCTTAAACCTCATTTGTATCTTCACGATTACATTCTGCGTTCAAACCTTTCATGATTCTTGAAAACACCTCAATCGATAGGATGAATCAACCGCACTTTATCTACGGAAGGAAAGATTTATGCATATAGTTATGCACCTGAGAAACTCTCGGCAATTGTGTAAAAGTTCAACACGTAGCCGCGTCAGATCCTTTGGCATTTATTAACAAAAACAACTTTGCGATCCCTTTTCAAAATTAGCCAATTTTGTCACAGCTCCAACAAGTCAACTTCGACTTTTCGTACGAAACAACCTTATTATAACGTTTATATATACGCGTGCTCTTTTATTGTTACCAGGTAACCTTTCATATTCCATCATATTACCATCAGCGTTTAATCATCTAAAAACACAATTCTCCTGAAACCACCTCGGATTAATAACCGATGATTCAGATATCATAGCATTAAATGCAGAGGAAACAGAAAAATGGTAGATGGTCTAAACGGACAAAAGTTTGATGATAAAGAAAGGAGTGTTAGGAACGCTCGATAGAAAATTGGGTATTGAAAAACAGATTGAGTTACCCATGAAGGAGACCAAGGACAAATACAAGGACCAAATCCTATATTCAAAGGATTCAGGTAATTCTGGATCCGTTGAAATCTTTAGAGAATATCTTGCTCCGAAGTCATGTTAAAATCTTGCGGAAAATCTTTCTCCATCAACCGTCGAACTTAGAAATTCCAAAATATCATCATCAATATCTTTGATATTTCTGAGGATATTTTCATAAATATTCTCGTCCGAAATTATATACCTCTTCGTGCTTCCTGTGTATCAATATATTGGAAACATTCAATAGAAAATATAGTGCCGAAAAGCAGATTATGCGAAACTATGAAGAAAGCCGTGGATAAATCACAAAGAATAAGTTTGACTTCAAAGAATCCAAATAATTCAATGTCTGCTAAAGTCTATAGTGAATAACTTGCTCCTTACTCTAAACCCTTGCAGACAATAGTTTCTATCATCCTATGATCTTAGATATTCTGAGATATTATCGTACCTTTCATTATAAATATCCTCCATATTTCTGGAGATATTTTTATAACTATTCTTATCTGAAATCATTAATCTTTTCGTGCTATCAGTATTACATCATATAGAAACTGTTAGTTTCTATATTCTGTAAATTTTCAAGCTTAAAATATGAATGTTATTGTAGTAATGATGGGAACTAATGCATGAGTTAGTATAATATAATGACACTTGATCAACGTGATTATATTACAGTAAGTCATGCTGAGTTTCTAAATGAAACGTGATGATTCACAGATCATAACGTCATCATGTGCCATGTTACATAACTCTTTCATCCTACTTAACTCCGTAACAAATCAAGAAAATGTATTCTTGATGGTTCTATCTTCCGTGATGTTGATAAATTTGAAAATCAAATCGTGCTATCACGTTCCTTCATGCTTAGAACATTATAATCATTCGAAACTCTATATCTATAAATTCTGGACCATTATTCGCTTGACTTGAAGTCGGGAAGAGAAAACAAAAGCATAGAGCTTTGAAATATAAGGGAGAATATAAAGTCCGATAACAACACATAAATTACAAACCGTGTATATCAATGTTTATCGCAACATAAAGACACGGGAGAATTAAAAACATTATAATCCCGAGGGCGAAGTAGAAGAAAGCAGATTCCTCTGGTGGAAGTTGGAAAAGGAGAATGATTGTTGCGATAGTAAGGATGAGGACAAGGATCAAAACTGGATTAATCATTTTCAGAATCTTTTGGATGTATGAACTAAGAAAGAAAGTATAAGAATGGTGAGAATAATGGAAAGGAAGAGCTTAATTTATACTGGAAATATCAGACGTAGTAATCGGGGCAGATCACCGTATTTAATTAAAGAGATCTTAATTTCCATAAATCCCGAAGAATCAGATTTTATAGATCTTCAAGATTTTCTTTAAATTCCTTAAATTCCGGAATTCAACCAAGGCAATGTCAAAAGTTAAGACGCGCCTTATTTTCTAAATTCAAACCTGACTACGTCAAAAGTTAAAAACAAATCTTTGTTTCTCATTTCATCCTTTTGTGAATAGCTTCATTCGCACTCTTCGAATAATCGAATTATTTTTATCCATATTACTCAATGATGATAAAACTCAAGTTATCAACTCATATTCGCCAGGAAAACATATTTATTGTTAGCTATGACGACCTCACTCAAATTTCGGGACGAAATTTCTTTAACGGGTAGGTACTGTGATGACCCGGGAATTTCCGACCAAATTTAAACATAATCTTATATGATTCGACTCGATAAGCAAAGTCTATTAAACCGAGTCTCATTATGTTTGAACTATTTCATGATAACATTTGACCTTTAACTATTTCCGACGATTCACGAACCTTTAATTGTAACTAAGAATGTAAATATAAATAATTATATATAAAACTAATTATATTAGTATTAATGAACTATTAAGTAATTTTGTTATTATAAAAGATAACATTTAATAACTAAAGATTTTCATTTTGAATATATATAGTATATTGTATATAAATGATTCAAACATATTTTACCAACGTTATCAAAATATTAAATGTACAATGTTATACTTTGTAGTTAATTGTTTAATATACATAATTAATCATCTACTCAACATTTAAAACATGATTTTATATATATGGTAGTATACATATATACATAAATATAACTATATATATATATATATATATATATATATATATATATATGATTTTATACATAATTATTATATTATGTATATGTAGAAATTTATAATATATCTATGATGAAATAATGTACTATTTTAATAAATATATATAATACTTACATATATAAAACATTTATATTTTTCATAATTACATACATAAGTATAATATAATTAGTATGTAAATAAATATTATAATATATTTATATTAAAATGCATAAATATATAATATTCAGTATATGTTACAATACATATTACATAATTATTAAATATTACATAATAATAGATGATATTAATAAATTAAATTTAAATACAAATATAGTTGTTGTAGTAATGTTATTTGTATCGTCAAATATCAATATTTGTATTCATAATATCACTTTATATCATATAAAGATGAAATTGGATGTATAAATTAGATTATTATTACTAATATTATTATTATCGATAAAATATTAATATTATCATAATTAGTATGGTATTATTATTATTATTATTATTATTATCATTTTTACAATTATTATTATCATTAATATTATATTTATCATTATTATTAATTTTATTAATATTATTAGATATTAATAGTATTGTTATTATATATTATTATTATTAATTAAAAAAAAGCAGTAGGGATCTATATTATACGCTTGACCTCTGTATCCTTTATCTCTATTATTATTATTTTTTTTGTTTCTTTCCTGCTCCCAACTCGTGAACCTGTGTTGACATTTTCTCCATTTTTTATCAACCGATCTCTATTATTACAACATGATTATGTATAATTGCAAATCAAATAAAAAGGAAATCCAATGGGATTAAAGAGCACAGCGATATTTTTGTTTTCTTCTTCTCTGCACGCTCCAATTTTTTTTTCTCTTAATTCAATTTCGAATAAAGTTTCAAAATCTAAAAATGCAGAAAGGTTAGAAATCTTTCTTTGAATCTATCTGCAAAATCTCAACTCTCAAATCTTTATATCGATCTTGAATTTTGAAGTCAAAGTTTAGTTTAAAAAAAGTCAACAATTGTTCTTGAGACAAATTCGCGTTCGTGTATATGTTTCTGATCAAATTGACGATTCCAGTAGTTTTTATACATGTTTAGAAAACTATTTCGTGTTATAAACATTATCTATAATGTTATCTATTACGAAATCAATTTTTTTTGTTTTGTTCCAAGAACCGACGCTGCAGTAGGCCTTAGTGTTTTTTTTTTTTATTTTAGAACCCAAATTATTTTTTTTTCTGTAATGTTTTGAAGCTTTAAAGGGAACCCCGATTTTTTATTTTTTTTTGGTTATTGATGTTTTGTTGAATCCATGAGACTTGTGGAGAAGAAGAGGAATAGAAGAAAAACAGTTTATATATAAAATTTAAATTCGATATTAGTACAGAGAATCAGAATTGGTGGGATGGTCGAGAGTGTTTGCGTGTGAGCATGTGGTCACGAGATCGAGTCCAGAGGACGGTAGTTTCTTTTTTTTTTTTGAAACTCTTTTCATGTGAGGTAGTTTTCTTTTCTAATTTTTTTATTGTTATTATATATTAATTATTATTAGTATTATTATTATTATTGTGATTGTTTTGATTGTTATTGTTATTGTTATTATTAGTATCATACTTGTTATCATATTTGAAAGTATTATAGACATTACTATTATTATTATGATAGGTATTAATAATATTATTATTAGTAATAAACTTATCATTTTAGTATTTTATCATCATTAGGATTATGATTATGATTATCATTATTATTATTATGAAGGAAATAAAAATATATTATTATCATCAATATTAGAATTTGTACCGGTTTATAAATAATAGTATCATCAGTACATTTACAATTAATAATATCATATTTATCAGTATCATCATTAATATTTACTAGTATTATTATGATTATCATTTATCATTTTATAAATATTAGAACCCTTATTATTAACATAAGTATGGTATTAGTATTAATATTATTTTAGAGTTATTATTATTAGTATCATTAACAGTTATCATTTTCATTTTTTTTGCTATTAGTATTATCATTATTAATAAAATTATTATTATTATTAGTAAATCATTATTATCTAAATTATTATTTTAACAAATAAATCTTTTGTACACTATATATATACTTATGGTATATACTAGGATTGTATTAATAATTCACATAACAAACTAATAAAATTTCATAAATACAATACTAACCACAAATATATGTATATAAATATATTAATGTCACTATTTATATAAACGTAAATCATTATAGATATATACATAAAATCGATATATATATATAAAATATAACTTAAAATATAATATAAGTATACGTTTTAAAATAAAGGTTAGAATAAATTCTACAAAACTATAATATATAAATAATACATATTAATAAATGAAATTTTGTAACTTACATTATACGTATTAATATATACACAATTGATATAGGTTCGTGAATCCGAGGCCAACCCTGCATTGTTCAATGACGTCATATGTATTTTTACTACAAAATACAGTATCGTGAGTTTCATTTGCCTTTTTGCCCTTTATATTTTTGGGCTGAGAATACATGCGCAACTTTTATAACTGTTTTACGAAATTGACACAAGTACGTGAAACTACATTCTATGGTTGGATTATCGAAGTCGAATATGCCCCTTTTTATTAAGTCTGGTAATCTAAGAATTAGGGAACAGACACCCTAATTGACGCGAATCCTAAAGATAGATCTATCGGGCCCAACAAGCCCCATCCAAAGTACCGGATGTTTTAGTACTTCGAAATTTATATCATGTCCGAAGGAGGATCCCGGAATGATGGGGATATTCTTATATATGCATATTGTTAATGTCGGTTACCAGGTGTTCAATCCATATGAATGATATTTTTGTCTCTATGCATGGGACGTATGTTTATGAGAAATGGAAATCTGAAATCTTGTGGTCTATTAAAATGATGGAAACGATTGTTTAAGTTAAACTAATGAACTCACCAACCTTTTGGTTGACACTTTAAAGCATGTTTATTCTCAGGTACGAAAGAAATCTTCCGCTGTGTATTTGCTCATTTTATAGATATTACTTGGAGTCATTCATGGCATATTTCAAAAGACGTTGCATTCGAGTCGTCGAGTTCATCAAGATTATTATCAAGTCAATTATAGTTGGATATATTATGAAATGGTATGCATGCCTGTCAACTTTCGATGTAATGAAAGTTTGTCTTTTCAAAAACGAATGCAATGTTTGTAAAATGTATCATATAGAGGTCAAGTACCTCGCGATGTAATCAACTGTTGTGAATCGTTTATAATCGATATGGACTTCGTCCGGATGGATTAGGACGGGTCTTCACAATTTCGAGTGGAAATCTTACTTGAAATTGTTTTCGTGTCATGATTCTGCTTCAAGAACTTTCAAGCCATACAAGGATCCTTTGAAGCTAGATCCATTTTTCTCATTTCCAGTAGGTTTATCCAAGGAACTTGAGGTAGTAATGATGTTCATAACATCATTCGATTCATACATATAAAGCTATCTTATTCGAAGGTTTAAACTTGTAATCACTAGAACATAGTTTAGTTAATTCTAAACTTGTTCGCAAATAAAAGTTAATCCTTCTAACTTGACTTTTAAAATCAACTAAACACATGTTCTATATCTATATCATATGCTAACTTAATGATTTAAAACCTGGAAACACGAAAAACACCATAAAACCGGATTTACGCCGTCGTAGTAACACCGCGGGCTGTTTTGGGTTAGTTAATTAAAAACTATGATAAACTTTGATTTAAAAGTTGTTATTCTGAGAAAATGATTTTTATTATGAACATGAAACTATATCCAAAAATCATGGTTAAACTCAAAGTGGAAGTATTTTTTCTAAAATGGTCATCTAGACGTCGTTCTTTCGACTGAAATGACTACCTTTACAAAAATGACTTGTAACTTATTTTTCCGACTATAAACCTATACTTTTTCTATTTAGATTCATAAAATAGAGTTCAATATGAAACCATAGCAATTTGATTCACTCAAAACGGATTTAAAATGAAGAAGTTATGAGTAAAACAAGATTGGATAATTTTTCTCATTTTAGCTACGTGAAAATTGGTAACAAATCTATTCCAACCATAACTTAATCAACTTGTATTATATATTATGTAATCTTGAGATACCATAGACACGTATACAATATTTTGACCTATCATGTCGACACATCTATATATATTTCGGAACAACCATAGACACTCTATATGTGAATGTTGGAGTTAGCTATACAGGGTTGAGGTTGATTTCAAAATATATATAGTTTGAGTTGTGATCAATACTGAGATACGTATACACTGGGTCGTTGATTGATTCAAGATAATATTTATCGATTTATTTCTGTACATCTAACTGTGGACAACTAGTTGTAGGTTACTAACGAGGACAGCTGACTTAATAAACTTAAAATATCAAAATGTATTAAAAGTATTGTAAATATATTTTGAACATACTTTGATATATATGTATATATTGTTATAGGTTCGTGAATCAACCAGTGGCCAAGTCTTACTTCCCGACGAAGTAAAAATCTGTGAAAGTGAGTTATAGTCCCACTTTTAAAATCTAATATTTTTGGGATGAGAATACATGCAGGTTTTATAAATGATTTACAAAATAGACACAAGTACGTGAAACTACATTCTATGGTTGAATTATCGAAATCGAATATGCCCCTTTTTAAGTAAGTCTGGTAATCTAAGAATTAGGGAACAGACACCCTAATTGACGCGAATCCTAAAGATAGATCTATTGGGCCTAACAAACCCCATCCAAAGTACCGGATGCTTTAGTACTTTGAAATTTATATCATATCCGAAGGGTGTCCCGGAATGATGGGGATATTCTTATATATGCATCTTGTTAATGTCGATTACCAGGTGTTCACCATATGAATGATTTTTATCTCTATGTATGGGATGTGTATTAAAATATGAAATCTTGTGGTCTATTGTTACGATTTGATATATATAGGTTAAACCTATAACTCACCAATATTTTTGTTGACGTTTAAATCATGTTTATTCTCAGGTGAATACTTAGAGCTTCCGCTGTTGCATACTAAAATAAGGACAAGATTTGGAGTCCATGTTTGTATGATATTGTGTAAAAACTGTATTCAAGAAACTGATTTCGATGTAACATATTTGTATTGTAAACCATTATGTAATGGTTGTGTGTAAACAGGATATTTTAGATTATCATTATTTGATAATCTACGTAAAGCTTTTTAAACCTTTATTTATGAAATAAAGGTTATGGTTTGTTTTAAAAATGAATGCAGTCTTTGAAAAACGTCTCATATAGAGGTCAAAACCTCGCAACAAAATCAATTAATATGGAACGTTTTTAATCAATAAGAACGGGACATTTCAATTATTGGGATAGTTATTATGATATTTATTAGTTTATCATATAACTAAGTGTTATATATACATATATTACATATACTTGTTGATATACTCGATCAACCGAAGCTCAAGCCACACCGCCACCCTTTTTCCACTTACAACCATCATCATCATCCGAGAACCATCACTCCCTCCAAATTTTGTCTCTAAAATTGATCACCTTCGTTGATCATCCTAATATCCAATACCATCGAGTGACCAAGCAAATACCCATCGGTTGCTACTACTATTCTTTTACTACTGCCAAGAGTAACAACCACCCACAATTACCGTTGTTTTCTTCTTGTTCCTATTTCCTGTTAGAAGCCAACTTAAACCATCGATTTATTGTTGATCACAACACAAACCCAACACCTATATCACCACCACCATGCTTCAGTTCTAATTCTGTCTTGCTTATGTTTTAAATTCTCGAGAACCACCACCGGAGCACTATCCTCCACCTTCACTAAATTGAACCCACCATCTCCCATTTATGATTGCATTTAAACAAATCACGACCATCAATCTCCACTGATTGTTATCACTCTCCTTAACCACCACTACTACAGCCCGTTCTTTTCTGTTTCTGGCTTCAACCGTTACCACCCCACCAAAATACCAACAACAATCAACAGCTCGTCATATGATCAAGCTATTGCTAACTTGTAATCTGTTTTAGCCAACGAACAAGATCACCCAATCATCAAACCTTTGCTACAGCCGCTGTGATGTTTTCTATTTCTGTTTGATAAAATAAAAGAAGAAGGTGATGAAAGAGATAAGTGAAGAAGACAACGTGTTGATAATGATTAAGAACAACTGCTGTCTTCCGATTCAAATAACCTCGAAACCCATCATAACACAACTGATCGATTATGTTTTGTTTCTAGTTATGTTCCTGACCGACAACCATCTTCTAATTGTAACCACCATCGAAACCCACTTAAGGTAAGTGATGATGAATAGTAAATTGTTACTGCTTACTTTCATTTCTGTTATCAAACAACCAACACAACAACACTCATCGTCACATTTCGGTTGTAGCGACCCGACCAAATCATGTTTGACGGCGCCGTCTACGTAGGTCCCATTACATGGTCATAAGTCTTTAAGACAAAGTTTGACCGAAAATATGTCGCATTCATTTCATAATTGTGGATGTTTCAAAGTTTACAAAAGTAGTTTCCATAACTAGTACATAACGATGTTTAAGGTACAAATGAAACACGCGCGACACAGTTTAAAGTAGTCAAAAGACGCTCCACATATGCAAGTATACTCGACATCCAAAGCAAGTATCAAAAAGAATGTGCGGAAGCATGTATCACCTAATGTTCAAGGACCTGAGAAAAACATAGAAATCTGTCAACGAAAACGTTGGTGAAATCATAGGTTTAAATAAGTAAGTGAGTAAAAGTAAGTCGAACCACAAGATTTGCAACATTAATAAATAGTAATACATTCTAAAAGTTAATATTCACGAGCACCCAATTATCAAGGCTTAACTTTCCGTCCGTTGAATCCCATCATAATAGTGCTAGAACAACACTGTTTCTCAAAAATATATTTCATCCATAGACGATAGCGAACCGTCCGAGATGAGGGTTTGTCAAACCCATATGGCCATACAACATAAGTTCACGCCTACACTTACACCCTGCAAGTGTAACTAATGATAATCGAATTGAGGATTTCGTTCTAAACTCGTATGTAGAATGTTTGTTTTCCTGTACTTGTGTTCACTTAGTTAAAAAGAAACGTTTATGTTTTCTCATCCCGAATATAAGTTCAAAAGAGTAAAAGTGGGACTATGATCTCACCTTGAGCGCAAGAGTAAATAAGTACTTCGACAAGTAACGTGTGCAAAGAACAATGCTAGTCTTGACCTAAACAAATAGGTTGTATCAATAATGATAGTCACGATTGGTCAAAGATGTTCAATTAGTCCTATAGCTCGTTACGACTCGATTATGTAGCATGTGAATCAATTTGTCAAGTTTCATGCAAGAAACAAGTATAGAAACAAGTTAGGAAGGTTGCATAATCATTTGGTTAAGTTTGACAAAAAGTCAAATTTTGGTCGGTCAAAGTCAACAAAAAGTCAACACATTCGGGTCGGGTCCCGAACTATTTTTCTGAGGTTTTTATTCATATATAAGCATGTTAGAACAAGTTACATGTGAATCGGAGGTCCATAGTGTGCCAAACATTTTTCGTATTTTGACCAAGGAGGTCAGAGCCTGGACACGGCTTAGGCCGCCCCGCGACCCAGGATTGCCGCGCCGCGACAATACACGGGAGCTGGTACCTGGCCAGTTTCAATTGTTCAAGTCTTTTTCCGAACTTCGATCAAACATAAATCGCAAACCGTAAACACTTATGACTCGCATCTTATATCGTTGGAAAGCTCTTTTGACAAGGAAGACAACTAAACACATTTCACCAACTGAAAACATTATTTGCAATAACCGACATTTCAAATCAAATGATCAATCAATGCACACATTTAATGCAAGTGCACATTTATGATTCGGGCATTTAATGCATACATACAACACGCCGTTTTGTAGGTAATCGAGCATACAATACAACTAACTACTTACTAACAATAATTCATGGCATTCAATGCATCAAATATTCATTTCAAGCTAATCAAACCCTAACCCAAATTTACCAAAATCACTAATCAAGTTTATGGTGTGTTCTCAAGCAACCTACACATCAAGTTGAAGCTAGTGATGTTAGGAACACATTTAATACATGCATTTATAACATTTAACAACATTCAAACAACCAAATCACCAAATCAAACACACCAAAGTTCATGTTCAAACTAGTTACTTCAAATAACAAAATTGAACATATAAATCATATATTCATGTTAGACTTGAGCCATAGACACTAATTAACAACTTTATAACTTAAAAACATCAAGAACACAAAATCTAGTGATTTTAAAAAGTTACCCAAATGTAAAGAAATTGGTATGGAATCGAAGAGGAAGTTGCAAGGATTCCAATTATGTAATTTGTTTTGTGAAACACTTGCTAGATCTTGGATGGATGATGAGTTCTTTGTTTGAAGAATTGAAAGAAAAATGGAAGTATGAAGAGAAAAGGAAAAATGAAAAAGGAAAAAGATGAATGGTAGAGAGTGGTTTGACCACTTTGACCTAGTCAAAAGTTTGGTCACATGGCAAGATTGGTCCCTCAAGTTTCATTCGGGTGCGTGAATTACCTAAACGAGATAATTTAAAACACATATTAACGGGGGATGTTATAAGCATATAACGGAGTTTAAAATAGTATAACGGAAAAGTAAACGGAAAAAGGCGGGATGTTACATTACCTACTCCTTAAAAGAAATTTCGTCCCGAAATTTAAGTAGGCATAGTAGTCATTGTTTCTTCCTCGAAATTTTGCGTTTCCGGAATCGAGAACAAGTGAGGGTATTTCTTTTGCATTTGATCTTGCCCTTCCCAAGTAAACTCGGGTCCTCTTTTGGCATTCCAACGAACCTTGACAATCGGGATTCGGCTTTATTTCAATGTCTTGACGGAGGTGTCCACAATTTCAACCGGTTCCTCCACAAAATGAAGTTTGTCATCAATAGTAAGTTCCTCGAGAGGGATGACGATATCGGGTTCGGCAAGACACTTTTTCAAGTTAGATACATGGAAGGTAGGATGAACGGAGTTCAATTGAGGCGGAAGATCTAAACGATAAGCAACGGTTCCAATACGCTCCAAGATTTCGAAAGGACCAATATACCGCGGATTTAGCTTCCCGCGTTTCCCAAAACAGATTACACCTTTCCAAGGTGCGACTTTTAACATTACTCGGTCACCGACTTGAAATTTGAGGTCGTTGCGTCGTTTGTCGGTATAGCTCTTTTGACGACTCCGGGCCGTCCGAAGCCTATCTCGGATTTGAACGATTTTCTCGGTGGTTTCGTGAATGAGTTCGGGTCCGGTGATTTGTACGTCACCTACCTCAGCCCAACAAAGAGGTGAATGACATTTTCGGCCATATAGCGCTTCAAAAGGTGCGGCTTTAATACTCGCGTGATAACTGTTGTTGTAAGAGAACTCGGCGAGAGGTAAGTGCTTGTCCCAAGCTTTTCCAAAATCAACCACGCAAGCTCGTAACATGTCCTCCAAGGTTTGAATTGTGCATTCGCTTTGCCCATCGGTTTGGGGATGATATGCGGTGCTCATGTCTAAACGCGTTCCCAATGCTTCTTGTAATGTACGCCAAAATCTAGAAATGAAACGGCCATCTCGATCGGAGATAATCGATAAAGGTACACCGTTTCGGGCTATGATCTCCTTGATGTAAAGTTGTGCAAGTTTCTCCATTTTTTCGGTCTCCTTCATGGCGAGAAAGTGTGCGGATTTGGTGAGACGGTCAACAATAACCCAAATGGTATCATAACCGCCCGTCGTTTTTGGTAGTTTGGTGATAAAATCCATCGTTATCCTTTCTCACTTCTATTGCGGGATCTCGGGTTTTTGAAGTAGTCCGGAAGGTCTTTGGTGTTCGGCTTTGACTTTGGAACATGTTAAACACTTGGAAACATAAGTAGCTACGTCCCTTTTGATGTTCGGCCACCAATATTGTTGTTTAAGGTCGTGGCACATCTTATTGGCACCGGGGTGGATCGAGTATCGTGACTTATGGGCTTCATCTAAAATAAGACTTCGTAGGTCCCCATATCTAGGCACCCAAATCCTTCCAGCGAAATATCGAAGTCCGGTCTCCCTAACTTCGAATCGAGAGACGAGAATATTCAAGAGCTCGTGTGAAACGTTTTCATCCTTGAGAGCCTCATCTTAGGCTACCCGAATTTGGCTATTAAGGTTGGTGTGGATGGTGATGTTTAAGGCTCGGACACGAAGAGGCACCGCTCTTTCTTTTCGACTTAAGGCATCGGCTACTACATTTGCCTTTCTGGGATGGTAACGAAGCTCGCAATCGTAATCGTTTAAGGTTTCAATCCACCTTCGTTGTCTCATGTTTAGTTGCTTTTAATCGAAGATGTGTTGGAGACTTTTGTGATCGGTAAAGATAGTACTCTTGGTTCCATAAAGATAGAATCTCCACATTTTTAGTGCAAACACAACGGCTCCGAGTTCGAGATCATGTGTCGTGTAGTTTCGTTCATGAATTTTGAGTTGTTGAGAAGCATAAGAAATGACTTTCGTTCGTTGCATCAACACACACCCAAAACCATGTTTCGAGGCGTCGCAATACACAACAAAATCATCGTTGCCTTCGGGAAGTGACAAGATAGGAGCGGTGGTTAGCTTCGTTTTCAAGATTTGAAATGCGGATTCTTGTTTGGTTGCCCAAACAAATTTTCTTCCCTTATGAGTTAACGCGGTAAGAGGACGAGCGACCAAAGAGAAATCTTTGATGAATCTACGATAGTATCCGGCGAGACCCAAAAATTGACGAATGTGAGTAGGAGTAGTAGGAGTCTCCCAATTACCAATGACTTCGATTTTTGATGGATCGACTTTAATACCTTGATCACTTACAACATGACCAAGAAATTGAACTTCCTTCAACCAAAATTCACACTTGAAGAATTTGGCATAGAGTCTTTCTTGTCTTAAAAGTTCAAGCATAAGTCGGAGGTGTTCCTCGTGTTCTTCTTCGCTTTTAGAATAAACCAAAATATCATCGATGAACACGATAATGAATTTGTCAAGATACGGTTTACACACGCGGTTCATAAGATCCATGAACACCGCCGGTGCGTTAGTGAGACCAAATGGCATGACAAGGAATTCATAACTACCATAACGAGTTCGGAAAGCGGTTTTGGAGACATCTTCCCCCTTAACCCTTAATTGATGATAACCCGAGCGGAGATCGATTTTCGAATATACACAAGACCCTTGTAGTTGATCAAAGAGGTCATCGATGCGAGGAAGAGGATATCGGTTCTTAACCGTCAATTTGTTTAGTTCACGATAATCAATGCACATTCGTAGGGATCCGTCTTTCTTTTTAACAAACAAAATCGGAGCGCCCCAAGGTGAATGGCTAGGTTGGATAAAACCACGATCAAGTAGTTCTTGGATTTGACTTTGCAATTCTTGCATTTCGGATGGAGTGAGTCTATATGGTGCACGTGCTACGGGTGCAGCTCCCGGGATAAGATCGATTTGGAATTCAATCGGTCGATGAGGTGGAAGACCCGGCAATTCGTCGGGAAATACATCGGAATAGTCACTAACAATTGGCACATCATCGATATGCTTCTCATTGGGCTTGACTTTCTTAACGTGAGCAAGGATCGCAAAACAACCCTTACGGAGTAGTTTTCTAACTTTAATGCACGAAACGAGGTTGAGTCCGGTGTAACTCTTATCGCCATAGACAATCAAGGGTTCACCATTCTCGATAGGAATTCGGATTGCGTTAAGATCACAAAGGATATGAGATTTTGTTTTGGCTAGCCAATTCATACCGATTATTACATCGAAGCTTCCTAGTTCCATGGGTATCAAGTCAATTTCAAACTCATTACCCAAAATGTTTAATGTACACCCCCGGTAATATGTGTCGGCACTCAATAGTTTCTCGTTGGCCACTTTAATGGTATAAGTGGTATCTAGTGGGAGTGGTGGAGTGCTAAAAGAATGAGTCAAAGTCTTGGATACAAAACTCTTATCGGCACCCGAATCGAATAAACAAGTAACATAAGTGTTGTTGAGAAGAAACGTACCCGTGACTAATTCATTGTCATCTCGGGCTTCCTCGGTGTTGATGTTGAAAGCTCAGCCGCGCGTATTGGGGTTATCTTTCTTCTTCGGGCATGCGTTTCTATAATGGCCCGTTTGGCCACATTCATAACAAGTGACCGTTTTTGGAGGATTGGGCCCCTTTCGAGCGACGGGGGCGGCGCTTGTGCAATTGTTGGCCTTATGACCAACTCCTTGGCATCGGTGACAAATTAGCTTGCCACATTCACCCGAGTGGTGCTTGTGACATTTGTTGAAAAAAGGTTGAGTCCCGGCATAACCTTTCTTGCCGTCGTTGGTGAAAGGCTTTTTGGTAAAAGTGTTGTTGTTGTAGTTGCTTAATGGAGTGGCTTCCCATTTCCTTTTGTTGCCACCCGACTTGTCCTCGGCCTTAGGAGCCGGCACTACGATTTCATCAACCGTTTCAATCAATTGGCGGGCCATGTTCAAAGCGGCTTGGTGATTAACGGGTTTGGATGACATCACTCCTTGTTTGATGCTTTTTGGAAGACCATCCATATAGATTTCAACCCTTTGAGATTCGGGGTTCACGAGATTAGGACACATCAAGGATAGTTTGGCCAAGCGTTGGTTATAGGCCTTGAGATCGTTTCCGACCGCCTTCAAAGTTCTTAGCTCTTGTTCGAGCTTTCGGGTTTCTTCGCGAGGGAAATATTCAACAATCATATTTTCCCTTAAATCGGCCCAAGAGAGGGCATGAGCTTCTTCGGTACCCACCGATTGAACATAGGTGTTACACCAAGTGAGGGCGACACCGGCGAAAGTGTGAGAGGAGTATTTGACCTTGTCTTGGTCCCAATAACCGCTTATGCTAAAGACGGCCTCCATTTGTTCGAACCATCAAGTGAGAGTAACCGGTCCCCCGGTTCCATCATAAGTGTGAGGTTTGCACCCCATAAAAGCTTTGTAGGAGCACCCTTCGCTAGAGTTACCGGCCCCTTGGTTGTTGTTGTTGTTGTTATTGTTATTGTTGTTGGTGGAGTGATCGGCCATGGCCGCCTCTACGGAGGTGGCTATCATTCGTTGTAGAGCTTGTTAGGGAGTCTCATGGCGTGGCACACGACGAGGAGGCATTGTTCCTTCAAAACAAAAGAATGACGTTGGTTAGTATTCTAAATAATACTAACCGTGATATGGAATAAAGATAGAGAGAAAATTATCCTTGACTCGCCTTAAATTCTTTATGTCATAATGTCGGAATGTTCATATGAGTCACCGTAATATAATCCCGGAAATTATATTACCCTAATTCATATGTGCATTCGACATCATTTCATATAGTCAAGGTGGTGCGTCAATTACATCAAGTAACGTGAGATTAAGGTAGAATAAGAATAGATATGAGTATGAGAGTTCGAGTATAAATGCACAAGTAGTCAACTAATTCTTACTCCAAGTCTATATGCCGGTTGTAGTCTAGACTCACTAATGTACCCTATGACTCGGGGTTGACACCAATGAACTCTAAATCCCAACAACCAATGCTCTGATACCATCTGTAGCGACCCGACCAAATCATGTTTGACGGCACCGTCTACGTAGGTCCCATTACATGGTCATAAGTCTTTAAGACAAAGTTTGACCGAAAATATGTCGCATTCATTTCATAATTGTGGATGTTTCAAAGTTTACAAAAGTAGTTTCCATAACTAGTACATAACGATGTTTAAGGTACAAATGAAACACGTGCGACACAGTTTAAAGTAGTCAAAAGACGCTCCACATATGCAAGTATACTCGACATCCAAAGCAAGTATCAAAAAGAATGTACGGAAGCATGTATCACCTAATGTTCAAGGACCTGAGAAAAACATAGAAATCTGTCAACGAAAACGTTGGTGAAATCATAGGTTTAAATAAGTAATTGAGTAAAAGTAAGTCGAACCACAAGATTTGCAACATTGATAAATAGTAATACATTCTAAAAGTTAATATTCACGAGCACCCAATTATCAAGGCTTAACTTTCCGTCCGTTGAACCCCATCATAATAGTGCTAGAACAACACTGTTTCTCGAAAATATATTTCATCCATAGACGGTAGCGAACCGTCCGAGATGAGGGTTTGTCAAACCCATATGGCCATACAACATAAGTTCACGCCTACACTTACTCCCTGCAAGTGTAACTAATGATAATCAAATTGAGGATTTCGTTCTAAACTCGTTTGTAGAATGTTTGTTTTCCTGTACTTGTGTTCACTTAGTTAAAAAGAAACGTTTATGTTTTCTCATCCCAAATATAAGTTCAAAAGAGTAAAAGTGGGACTATGATCTCACCTTGAGCGCAAGAGTAAATAAGTACTTCGACAAGTAACGTGTGCAAAGAACAATGCTAGTCTTGACCTAAACAAATAGGTTGTATCAATAACGATAGTCACGATTGGTCAAAGATGTTCAATTAGTCCTATGGCTCGTTACGACTCGATTATGTAGCATGTGAATCAATTTGTCAAGTTTCATGCAAGAAACAAGTATAGAAACAAGTTAGGAAGGTTGCATAATCATTTAGTTAAATTTGACAAAAAGTCAAATTTTGGTCGATCAAAGTCAACAAAAAGTCAACACGTTCGGGTCGGGTCCCGAACTATTTTTCTGAGGTTTTTATTCATATATAAGCATGTTAGAATAAGTTACATGTGAATCGGAGGTCCATAATGTGCCAAACATTTTTTGTATTTTGACCAAGGAGGTCAGAGCCTGGACACGGCTTAGGCCGCGCCGCGACCCAGGATTGCCGCGCCGCGACAATACACGAGAGCTGGTACCTGGCCAGTTTCAATTGTTCAAGTCTTTTTCCGAACTTCGATCAAACACAAATCGCAAACCGTAAACACTTATGACTCGCATCTTATATCGTTGGAAGGCTCTTTTGACAAGGAAGACAACTAAACACATTTCACCAACCGAAAACATTATTTGCAATAACCGACATTTCAAATCAAATGATTAATCAATGCATACATTTAATGCAAGTGCACATTTATGATTCTGGCATTTAATGCATACATAAAACACGCCGTTTTGTAGGTAATCGAGCATACAATACAACTAACTACTTACTAACAATAATTCATGGCATTCAATGCATCAAATATTCATTTCAAGCTTATCAAACCCTATCCCAAATTCACCAAAATCACTAATCAAGTTTTTGGTGTGTTCCCAAGCAACCTACACATCAAGTTGAAGCTAGTGATGTTAGGAACACATTTAATACATGCATTTATAACATTTAACAACATTCAAACAACCAAATCACCAAATCAAACACACCAAAGTTCATGTTCAAACTAGTTACTTCAAATAACGAAATCGAACATATAAATCATATATTCATGTTATACTTGAGCCATAGACACTAATTAACAACTTTATAACTTAAAAACATCAAGAACACAAAATCTAGTGATTTTAGAAAGTTATCCAAATGTAAAGAAATCGGTATGGAATCAAAGAGGAAGTTGCAAGGATTCCAATTATGTAATTTGTTTTGTGAAACACTTGCTAGATCTTGGATGGATGATGAGTTCTTTGTGTGAAGAATTGAAAGAAAAATGGAAGTATGAAGAGAAAAGGAAAAATGAAAAAGGAAAAAGATGAATGGTGGAGAGTGGTTTGACCACTTTGACCTAGTCAAAAGTTTGGTCACATGGCAAGATTGGTCCCTCAAGTTTCATTCGGGTGCGTGAATTACCTAAACGAGATAATTTAAAACACATATTAACGGGGGGTGTTATAAGCATATAACGGAGTTTAAAATAGTATAACGGAAAAGTAAACGGAAAAAGGCAGGATGTTACATCGTTTCTATTTCTCTCTTATAGTAACGAAAGAGATATTAATGATGATGGAAAATGATCGTGATATTATTAACATTTCTACTCACCTTCTTTTTCTACTATTTATGATTTTTGTTCCTGTTCCCATGATGATGATAACGTTGGTTAATATAAAAAAAAAACTGAACCCCACCTGCTTCCCTTGTTGGTCGAAAGAGGTATTCCCACTCATAATTAAATATTAAGGTGGATGAAAATTGTCTCGTGCTATTTAAAAATTGCTTACCGAACCCTTTTGTTTTTAATGTTTGTTACTGCTGGATCGTGTTCTTTGATTGAACCAAATATTTGATTTCATTGTTGTTGGGCCGTGGGGAATAAAAAGACATAGGTAGTATTGGGCTTGTGGACTCAGTTTAATTGTTAGGTTTATGTTTTTGCATTGAGCCGAAAGAATAGTAAATTAGAATCGGGTTTCATGTATTATCTGAAAGGCAGTTAATGGATGAGTGGTTTATAGGGTTGGCGTGTATGTGAGAGACCAGGGTTCGATTCTTGCCTGCTGCCAGATTTTCTTTTTAATTAAACAACAAGTGTTGGGGCTTGGGTTAATGATGTTGGGCCGTAAATGGCACTTGGGCCAGGATAAACCTTGGCTCGTGGATTGTTTGTTGTTGGGCTTATAGAGGAAAACGGGAAGAGACGATTTAAATTGATTTTAATTATGGTTTAAAACATAAACACGAGTTGGCAGAGTGGTTTGTGTGTTAGCGATTAAGCAAGTGGTAGAGGGTTCGAGCCCGGGCAGTGGCTTATTATTTTTTTAAGCCCCTTTCTCCAAAGGTTCGTGAATCCGAGGTCAACCCTGCATTGTTCAGTTGTTCAATATAGTCATATGTATTTTTACTACAAAATACATTAGGTGAGTTCATTTGCTCCCATTTACTCTTTACATTTTTGGGACTGAGAATACCTTCGCTATTTTTACAACTGCTTCATTAAATGCTTTTGAAATATATTTTGAACTACGAATACAAGAAATGCTTTTAGAAATTTTTGACGAGATAGACATAAGCAAAACATTCCTCGAATGAATTATTATAAAGACAGAAGTTCTGCGGACTATTATTGAATTATGTGGACTTGATAATTGCCACCGTTGAATTATGTGGACATGATAATTGCCACCGTTGAATTATGTGGACATGATAATTGCCACCGTTGAATTATGTGGACATGATAATTGCCACCAATTGATATGAATGTTATGTATCGAGAGAATGATTTTTATGCACAGGTTATGTGTATTAGTTTTTGTGCACGAGATATGTGTACGGTTACTAAGATTTATGAAAAATGGATTTCGTACACGAGAAAGGTGTACTGTATTTAAAAGATATCGCATGTACATTACAGGTGGGTGTAGGATTCGGGCCCATTTGTACCATGCAGCATTTAAATCTTGTGGTCTATCAAAATGATGAATTTTATTGTTTTATGATAAACCTATGAACTCACCAACCTTTTGGTTGACACTTGAAAGCATGTTTATTCTCAGGTATGAAAGAAATCTTCCGCTGTGCATTTGCTCATTGTAAAGACATTATTTGGAGTCGATCATCGCAATGGAACCAGATGTTGGTGACTTCGTCCAGACGGATTAGGACGAGGTATGACATGTGGTATCAGAGCGGTGGTCTTAGCGAACCAGGTCTTGTATTAGTGTATCCAATTGATTGTTGTTTAGATGCATTAGTGAGTCTGGACTTCGACCGTGTCTGCATGTCAAAAGTTTTGCTTATCATTTAGTGTCGAAAATTACTTACTTATCATCCTTAAAGTCTAGACACATCTTACTGCCTCTATTGCCTAGATAGTGTATAGACAAAACCCATATCTTAGCATATCTGATAATTCATATCTTAGCGTATCTGTTACTGTAGACCTTACTTGACAGCTTCCGTAGATTTCTTCGTAACTTATGGGATTTTAGTATTATATATGCATATATAAATTATGTATTGCAGGGTACTAATCTACATCCTATAATCTATTTCTTATCGAAAATCCTTCATCTGATCGTATGAGATGAATCCCTCAACCAATTCGAATTCCTTGGATTCCGATAGCTATTCCGATATGGAGTTTCAACTAAGCTCCGAAAGCAGAGTCACCAGAATGAATCAAAAAATTCATTTGATGGGTTCGTAGTCTACTTAATCATTGGAGACAAGAAGAAGGTGATCCTTTCCATCAACCGAATTCAACTCTTGGTGAAGAACCTGAAGCACTTATCGGCGAACCTATCCGCAACATCATTTTCACCCTCATTTCCCGAATATCTTGCCATGATTATATACTATCTCAATTCTAAACCTTATTCATCCCCTCGTTTCGACCGACAATCATCCCGGAATAATATAAGAAGTCAACGAACTTCGCGCTCGAATAATCAATTTGGAGAATATTGTGCAAAACGTACCAGCTTCAGCAACATCACCGGCATCAACAGTACCACCAACAACACAAGTTTCAACATCTCATTCTGTACCTCGAGTATAATCATCATTCTATGTATCGTTCTACATCATTTATCTTCATTTTACATGGCGATTATGTAATCTCTAATGTTTTAGAGATTATGTATTCTGGTCCTAACGGTGAATCAAATGAGTTTAATGTTATATTAACTCATTAAATCCATGAATACATCTGAAGAAAATATATATGTATATATGTTTTCATAAAGATTGTAATTAAAAATTCTTTTGTGCAAACTGTTAATGGTGAAAACATTTTAACGGGTAGGTAATACCCGAGAAATATTTAAATTTCACATTAATAAGTTACACTGTACAGTCTTCGAATCTGACTCAACAGTCAATTACTATCCTACTTACATCCACCAGATATACGAATCCGTTCACCACAAAATAATCATTTTTATTCAATTTCATATTTGGATTTTGACCTATCAGAATTCAACAAGTGGCATAATGAAGAAAACATTTGACAAATAAAATTTGTTAGAAACAAACAAATTAACTATGAGAAATTTTGTTAAGAATCCACGCTAACTGTTCCTAGCTAACTGTTCCTAACTAACTGATTACATTTTATTTATCGCAATTTAATTATCGCAATTTATATTCTCGCAATTTTATTTATCGTCATTTAATTTCTGTTATTTATTTTACACACTTTAAATATCGGGACATGTATACAAGGTTTTGACATATCATATTGACGCATCTATATATATTATTTGGAATAACCATAGACACTCTATATGCAGTAATGCTGGAGTTAGCTATACAGGGTTGAGGTTGATTCTACAATAATATATATAGTTTGAGTTGTGATCGAGTCTGAGACATGCATACGGGTCACGATACGTATTAATTAATTCGAATATTATATATATTAAATTATATATGAATTATTGGACTGTTAACTGTGGACTATCGACTGTGGACTAATGACATTAGACAATTAAAATGAATTAAAATATTGATTATAACATATGAAACTAAACATTTCTTCAAGTTTGCCACTTGATTTCATCTTAAACCTCATTGGTATTTTGACGGTTACAATTTGCGTTCAAACCTTTCATAATTCTTGAAAACACCTCAATCGAGAGGATGAACCAACCACACTTCATCTACGGAAGAAAAGATCGATGCATATAGTTATGCACCTGAAAACTCTCGAAAACTGAGTAAACGATTAACGCATAGCTGTGCTAATTCCTTTAGCGTTATTATTACTCAAAATAACTTTGCAATCCCTTTCCAAATTAGCAAATTTTGTCACAGCTCCAGCAAGTCAACTTTGACTTTTCGTTCGAAACAACCTTATTATAACCTTGATATATATGCGTACTCTTTTATTGTTACCGGGAAATCTTTTATATTCCACCATATTACCAGCAGATGTACCAGCAACCTCGTCGCTCCTTGGTTTAAATCTCTTCGACAAATCACTATATTTATCTATTGAAATCTCATCATGTACTCATCCGCATCTTGTAACAAGAATTGCCATACCAATTACCGGAAATCAGCAAATATGCATTGTGAGTCTCGCAACGTTTCCACAACAACAGTTATATGTATAACGTTTGTCTCTTAGAACTATGATATTTCATTATGAAATTCTGAAAAGCACCCAGTCGGTGAATCAATACTTGGAATGTTGAAAAAGCTGAATGAAGCAGCAAAATGTAAACGACCTTAACAGTCAAAAGTATGATGATAAAGAATGGATTGTTGGAAACGATCGATAGAAAATTTAGTACCGAAAAGCGGATTATGCGAAACTATGAAGGAGGCCGTGGATAATCACATAGAATAAACTTGTACATAAAGAATCCTGATAATTATGTTTCTGATGAAATCTTTAGCGAATATCTTGCTCCTTATTTATTCTAAATCCTTGCGAAAGGATTTTCTTCATCAACCTTAGAAATTCTGAAAATATCATCATAAATATCTTCGATATTTCTGAGGATATTTTCATAACTATTTTTATCTGAAATCATTAATCTCTTCGTGCTATCAGTGTTACATCATATAGAAACTGTTAGTTACTATATTCTGTAGACTTTCGAGCTTAAAATATGAATGTTATTGAAGTAATGTTGGGAACTGATGCATGAGTTAGTATAATATAATGACACTTGATCAACGTGATTATATTACAGTAAGACATGCTGAGTTTCTAATGGAACGTGATAATTCACAGATCATATCATCATCACGTGCCATGTTACATAACTCTTTCATTCAAATTAACTTCTGAACATATCAAGAAAATATATTCTTGATAGTTCTATTCTCAGTGATTCTGGTAATTTGACAAATCAAATCGTGCTATTACGTTCTTTCTTGCTTAGAACATTAAGTTCATTCGGAACTCCATACCTACAAATTCTGGACCAATACTTGCGAAAAGAAAACAAAATCATGAAGCTCTGAAATAGAAAGGGGGTATAAATCGCAGCAAATAAGAGAGAGCATTAACTGTGGATGACAATGATTATAGGAGACAGAAGCAGGAACACCGAAATATAAGAGAAAATCTAAAGCCCAATAACAACACGGAAATTACAAACCGTGGATATTAATACGAATAGGAATATAAAGACACGGTAGAATTAAGAATAGTATCACCCCAAGGTAATAATAGAAGTAAACAGATTTTTCTGGTGAAAGATTCAAAAGAAGGATGACAGAAATGATAATTAAGAAAATATCAAGGATTAAAACTGGATTAAGCATTTTCACAATCTTTTGGATGTATGAACTAAGAAAGAAAGTATAGGAATAGTGAGAATAATGGAACGGAAGAGTTTAATTTATAATGGAAATATTAGACAGAGTAATCAAGACAGATCACCGTATTTAATTATAGAGATCTTAATTTCAATACTCGCCGAAGAATCAAATCTTTTAGATTTCGAAGATTTTCTTTAAATCCCTTGAATTTCGGAATTCAACCAAGACAAAGTCAAAAGCTAAGACGCACCTTATTTTCTAAATTCAACCCTGACTCCGTCAAAGGTTAAGACGAAACTTTATCTATTCATTTCACTCTTTTGTGATAATTTCATTTGTGCTCTTCGAATAATCGAATTGTTTTTATCCATATTACTCAATGATGATAAAACTCTATTTATCAACTCATATTCATCATGAAAACATTTTTATTGTTATCCATGACCACCTCACTCAAATTTTGGGACGAAATTTCTTTAACGGGTAGGTACTGTGACGACCCGGGAAATTCCGACCAAATTTAAACTTAATCTTTATATGATTTTGACACAATAAGCAAAGTATGTAATGTTGAGTCTAGAAAATTTTGAAACGATGTTCATATATTCAATTGACCTTCGACTGCTCTCGACGATTCACGAACAATTAATTGTAAATAGATATGTGTGTGTGTGTGTGTGTATATATATATATATATATATATATATATATATATATATATATATATAAATGGTAATTGAAAATATAATTTAAAATATTATATGTTGTTGTTATTAAAATAAATTATGTAAAATAAAATAAAAATAGGATATTATAATAATTATTATTTAAAACATATCTATATATAAATAAGGTATATTAAAAATAAATATTAAATAATTGTAATACTCGTTGGGTGTTTCGATTATTAGTTAGAGAATTTTAATTCGAACTTATGTGATTTTAAAATATAGGATTTTTTTTTCTGAATTAAATTTATCTGTAACTGTTTAGCAAAGTAGCACGATATAACACCTGTGTGAAAGTGTCGATACTAATTGACATAAGAAATTTGGCATTCACATATTTATAAGGAGAGAATTTTATGATTGATATTACTATTTTTGTTTATTTATAATATTTAATTTTTATATCTGTTACTGTTTCTAATTTATTAAAAATCAATCTATGTTTTGCATGTAGGGTTAAATATATTTATACTTTTGAGATACATGCACCCTACCACTTGTAATAATTCAACAAACCAACAAATATATCCCATCTTTCCTCTGCTAATTGACACACCAAATTGTTTTTCACTGTATACACTGAATTCGTTTAAATCCACTCTATTGATTATTATATATTATAATTATTGTGATAGTTATTATGATATTTATTAGTTTATCATATAACTAAGGGTTATATATACATCTATTACATATACTTGTTGATATGCTCGATCAACCGAAGCTCAAGCACACTGCCACCCTTTTTCCACTTACAACCATCATCATCATCATCATCATCCGAGAACCATCACTCCCTCCAAATTTTGTCTTTGAAATTGATCACCTTCGTTGATCATCCTAATATCCAATACCATCGAGTGACCAAGCCAAATACCCATAGGTTGCTACTACTATTCTTTTACTACGGCCAAGGGTAACAACCACCCACAATTACCATTGTTTTCTTCTTGTTCCTATTTCCTGTTAGAAGCCAACTTAAACCATCGATTTATTGTTGATCACAACACAAACCCAACACCTATATCACCACCACCATGCTTCGGTTCTAATTCTGTCTTGCTTATGTTTTAAATTCTCGAGAACCACCACCGGAGCACTATCCTCCACCTTCTCCAAATTGAACCCACCATCTCCCATTTATGATTACATTCGAACAAATCATGACCATCAATCTCCACCGATTGTTATCATTCTCCTCAACCACCACTACTACAGCCCGTTCTTTTATGTTTCTGGCTTCAACCGTCACCACCCCACCAAAATACCAACAACAATCAACAGCTCATCATATGATTAAGCTATTGCTAACTTGTAATCTGTTTTAGCCAACGAACAAGATCACCCAATCATCGAACCTTTGCTACAGCCGCTATGATGTTTTCTATTTCTGTTTGATAAAATAAAAGAAGAAGGTGATGAAAGAGATAAGTGAAGAAGACAGCGTGTTGATAATGATTAAGAACAACTGCTGTCTTCCGATTCAAACAACCTCGAAACCCATCACCACATAACTGCTCGATTATGTTTTGTTTCTAATTATGTTCCTGACCGACAACCATCTTCTAATTGTAACCACCATCGAAACCCACTTAAGGTAAGTGATGATGAATAGTAAATTGTTACTGCTTACTTTCATTTCTGTTATCAAACAACCAACACAACAACACTCATCGTCACATTTCGTTTCTATTTCTCTCTTATAGTAACGAAAGAGATATTAATGATGATGGTAAATGATCGTGATATTATTAACGTTTCTACTCACCTTCTTTTTCTACTATTTATGAATTTTGTTCCTGTTCCCATGATGATGATAACGTTAGTTAATATAAAAAAAAACCGAACCCCACCTGCTTCCCTTGTTGGTTGAAAGAGGTATTCCCACTCATAATTAAATATTAAGGTGGCTGAAAATTGTCTCGTGCTATTTAAAAATTGCTTACCGAACCCTTTTGTTTTTAATGTTTGTTGCTGCTGGATCGTGTTCTTTGATTGAACCAAATATTTGATTTCATTATTGTTGGGCCGTGGGGAATAAAAAGACATAGGTAGTATTGGGCTTGTGGACTCAGTTTAATTGTTGGGTTTATGTTTTTGCATTGAGCCGAAAGAATAGTAAATTAGAATCGGGTTTCATGTATTATCTGAAAGGCAGTTAATGGATTAGTGGTTTATAGGGTTGGCGTGTATGTGAGAGACCAGGGTTCGATTCTTTCCTGCTGCCAGATTTTCTTTTTAATTAAACAACAAGTGTTGGGGCTTGGGTTAATGCTGTTAGGCCGTAAATGGCACTTGGGCCGGGATAAACCTTGGCTCGTGGATTGTTTGTTGTTGGGCTTACAGAGGAAAATGGGAAGAGACGATTTAAATTGATTTTAATTATGGTTTAAAACATAAACACGAGTTGGAAGAGTGGTTTGTGTGTTAGCGATTAAGCAAGTGGTCGCGGGTTCGAGCCCGGGCAGTGGCGTATTATTTTTTTTAAGCCCCTCTCTCCAAAGGTTCGTGAATCCGAGGTCAACCCTGTATTGTTCAGTTGTTCAATATAGTCATATGTATTTTTACTACAAAATACATTAGGTGAGTTCATTTGCTCCCTTTTACTCTTTACATTTTTGGGACTGAAAATACCTGCGCTATTTTTACAACTGCTTCATTAAATGCTTTTGAAATATATTTTGAACTGCGAATACATGAAATGCTTTTAGAAATGTTTGACGAGATAGACACAAGTAAAACATTCCTCGAATGAATTATTATGCAGACAGAAGTTCTGCGGATTACTATTGAATTATGTGGACATGATAATTGCCACCGTTGAATTATGTGGACATGATAATTGCCACCGTTGAATTATGTAGACATGATAATTGCCACCAATTGATATGAATGTTATGTATCGAGAGAATGATTTTTATGCACAGGTTATGTGTATTAGTTTTTGTGCACGAGATATGTGTACGGTTACTAAGATTTATGAAAAATGGATTTCGTACACGAGAAAGGTGTACTGTATTTAAAAGATATTGCATGTACATTACAGGTGGGTGTAGGATTCGGGCCCATTTATACCATGCATCATTTAAATCTTGTGGTCTATCAAAATGATGAATTTTTTTTATGATAAACCTATGAACTCACCAACTTTTTGGTTGACACTTGAAAGCATGTTTATTCTTAGGTATGAAAGAAATCTTCCGCTGTACATTTGCTCATTGTAAAGACATTATTTGGAGTCGATCATCGCAATGGAACCAGATGTTGGTGACTTCGTCCAGACAGATTAGGACGGGGTATGACAATTGCTCCTAAAAAGGATAGCACTTTGTGAAGCTCGGTGGCTCCTCTTCCCACGGTATGATACATCGATCGAAACATCGTGAAATGATGAGACAACCAATGTCAATATGAAATGGTGTAGATTAGGAAGTCTCCTACACCAAGTAATGCGACATTCGAGAGACTTGACTCCATTTCATGGATGGACTTGAGTCATCCGGAAGTGTTAAAGCTTTTAGCTTTAAACACTTAGTTTTGGTGCACAACATGGAAGACTTTAACTTCCATGCACAAGTTTTGATTTTTCTTTTGAATTAATCATTTTAACACAAAAATCAATTAAAAGTGGGAGACTTTACTCCCGCTTGAAAATTACAATTACAACACAAAAGGAAGACTTTACTCCCTTGCAAAACTTTTTGATTCTCTAAAAATTTAGACTTTAATCACATGAATCATTTTTGAAAGTGAAAGACTTTACTTTCACTTGAACTTTTGCAAAAACAAAGGAAGACTTTACTTCCTTCAATAAGGGTGGAGTTGATTCACCCTAAAAGGTAAGTTATGGCTAACTTTGACCAAAATTTCACACTTAATTCAACAAGTTACTTGGAAAATTTTTAAAATTTAGTGATAATTTTATAAAAATAAGTCCACGAGAATTTATCTCTCCCCCCACATGTGACGACCCGGGAATTTCCGACCAAATTTAAACTTAATCTTTATATGTTTTCGAAACGATAAGCAAAGTCTGTAATATTGAGTCTCAAAAAAATTTTGAAACTACATTCATGTAACCAATTACCCTTTGACTATTCCCGACGATTCACGAACATTTATTTATAATTAAATATGTATATATCATATGAATATAAATATAAGAATATATAATATCTTGAGTTAATAAAGTATACCTTAAATAATTGGAATTTAAAATGTAAAATAACAATTAGAACCATTAAGTACTGTTAATATATATAATATATATAAATTTCTATACGTGATTATTATTTATATATTGTAACAAATATAAAATGTATAAATATTAAATGATCAATAAATGTTGTCAAAGAATATATGATAATATTATATAATTAATAAAAAGTAATATAAATGTAATTACAAGTTAATCATATGTTTGTCATACTAATACTATTATTACTTCCATTACTACTAATAATATCAATATGAACATTAAAATCGGTATTAGTCATACTATTATTTTCGATAGACAATATATAAATAGGAAAGTTAATATATATAAATGGTTATGATATTATTGTATTCATTATTAATATCAATGTTATTAGTAGTATAATTATTAATATTAATATTAGTATTATTATCAATATTATTTCTATTGTTACTATTATTATTTGTGTCATTAATATTATATATAAAAATTTATATAAATAATGTTATTATGATTTATTATATACTCAATAAATAGATATATATATTTTAGGAAGTCAGTATTTATTTTATTATTATTATATAATTATAATTATAATTATTAATTATTAATTATTAAACCTATATGAATATCGTACGAATAGATCCTTAAGAATCTCAAATTCGTTGCAAGTTCCTATCAACACTATATCTGATTTATTTTGTGTCTGGAATCACGACTTTAAATTATAGTAACATCCAAAAGTTGTTAACAATCACTATCTTCTATTTTATCTTGTGTAATATATTATGGATATAGATATTGATGGCATATACATATACACATATGCAAATTAGTAAACACTGCAACTCAAAGAAATATAAAACCCACTTGTATCATTTCTCTTTGCCCCGCATAATCCACTAAACCTCCTATTAAACTACGCAATAAAAAAAAACTGCTTCTTCTCTCCTGTCTACTAACCTGCTGCTGCATACCATATTCCCGGTATCCATTTTAATCAAGGTAATACATTACAACCTGCAGCCTGTGCTTAACTGTCAACACCATTATCATCCTCTCAATATTTTTTTGTACTTTTCGTTTGCTTTTTTTGTTAAAGTATAACCGAAACCCCACCATGGACACACCTACAACAGCCACTGCTGCTATTCGAAAAATGAAACAGAAAAGAAAATAGAAACAATTATTCCTATTATTCAACAAATTTCTGTTCGGGAATTCTATTTAATTCCATCATAAAGTCAAACAAATTCATATCACTCAGTGGTTGAGCATCAACATTTTAGGAGATCGAATCTATGAACAATAACAACAACATAAAAATCGCAAATCATTAAGAAGTATAAACAATAACATATTCATAGCTAATTGATTCGATTTCACCTTCGTTTGAACATTTCAATTCGTTTCAGACTCCGGAGTAAAACAGGATGAATTATACACAGATTATGATTCCTTCTCACCTTATGATGCTTCAATTCGATCTGAAATTAATTATAGATTCCAGATCTCAAAGTCAACTCTCGTTCTTTAGATTTTGGTAATTGGGGGTACGTATGAATGAGTATGAATTCGACAGGGACAGAAACCGAATAAATACTATACGGACGATTAATGTTATGATGATGATTCTGTAATATAAATCGAAGATGGAAGCAGTATAAATGATGACTGGCAGTCATCGTAGGTGAACAAATCATTGGTGAACAAGCAGACATCGAGGGTTTTTAAAATTAAGGAAGGCAAGTGATGGTTTATAAATCCTTGTGTTTGGATCGGGCTGCTTGTTTAGATTTTTAGGTGGACTTGCATATTTGGGCTGCTGAATTGGACTCATAAATTCCATCTTTAACTGGGCTCAATTAATTGTTGGGCCGAGAGGTTAAATAAATTCGGAAGGAAACTTAAATCAGAAAACGTAAATAGAAGGGTGGTTATGGTGTGTGTCGGATGAACAAGAGGTCTTGAGTTCTAGCCTCGTCATGGGCAAATTCTTTTTAGAAAGCATTTCTTTAAAGGGTATATATTTTATTTCCTTTCCATTATAATTATAATAATTATTATTATGATTATTGTTATTATTATTATTATTATTGTTATTTTTACTTGCAAATAAATTTTATTCATTTATATTATCATGATATTATTTATTATTATTAGTATTATTATTATTACAAACATTGAATTTTTTATTATTATTATTATTATTATTATTATTATTATTATTATTATTATTATTATTATTATTATTATTATTATTATTATTATTATTATTATTATTATTATTATTATTATTATTATTATTATTATTATGGATGGATATGATTGTTATTATATTTATTAATATCATGAAAATGAGACAAGTTATTATTATTATTTTCATAAATATTATTATTAGTAGTAGTAAACTATTATTATCTAAATTATTATTTTAACAAATCAATCTTTTGTACACTATATATACTTATAACATATACTAGGATTTTATTAATAATTCACATAACAAACTAATGACATTTTATAAATACAATACTAATCACATATATGGGTACATAGATATACTAATATCACTAGTTGTATAAATATTAATCGTCATAAATATAAATATACAAATTTGAAATATACATAAAATATAATATAAGTATACGTTTTAAAATGAAATTTAGTATAAATCCTATATAACTATAAATATATAAATAATATATATTAATAAAAGAAATCTTGGTGATTTACATTATAGGTATTAATAAATATACAAAATGTTATAGGTTCGTGAATCCGAGGCCAACCCTGCATTATTCAATTGTTCAATATAGACATATGTATTTGTACTACAAAATACATTAGGTGAGTTTCATTTGATCCCTTTTATTCTTTACATTTTTGGGCTGAGAATACATGCAAATGCTTCATTAACAGTTTTACAATAATTATATGCGTGAGTTTCATTGCCCCTTTTACTCTTTACATTTTTGGGCTGAGAATACATGCAAATGCTTCATTAACTGTTTTACAGTAATTATATGCGTGAGTTTCATTTGTTCCCCTTTTAAATACTTTTGCAATATATATTTTTTGGACTGAGAATACATGCGCTGCTTTTATAAATGTTTTACGATATACACACAAGTAATCGAAACTACATTCTATGGTTGAATTATCGAAGTCGAATATGCCCCTTTTTATTAAGTCTGGTAATCTAAGAATTAGGGAACAGACACCCTAATTGACGCGAATTCTAAAGATAGATCTATCGGGCCCAACAAGCCCCATCCAAAGTACCAGATGCTTTAGTACTTCAAAATTTATATCATGTCCGATGGAGGATCCCGGAATGATGGGGATATTCTTATATGTATATTGTGAATGTCGGTTACCAGGTGTTCAATCCATATAAATGATATTTTTGTCTCTATGCATGGGACGTTTTTTTTATGAGAATTGAGTATATGAAATCTTGTGGTCTATTAAAAATTATGAAATGATTATTTATGATAAACTAATGAACTCACCAACCTTTTGGTTGACACTTTTAAGCTTGTTTATTCTCAGGTGTGAAAGAAACCTTCCACTGTGCATATACTCACTTACATGGAGTCGTTTATGGCATATAGAAGTCAGATCATCGCTCTGGGATCAAAGGTTGAAGACTTCGTCTGGATGGATTAGGACGGGTCTCTACAGTTGGTATCAGAGCGGTGGTCGTAGAGAACCAGGTCTTGCATTAGTGTGTCTAACTAGGAGTTGTTAGGATGCATTAAAGAATTTGGACTTCGATCTAGTAGTTGTTAGGTTATATTAATGAGTCTGGACTTGAACCTGGTCCGCATGTCTAAAGTTTTGCTTATCACTCTTGTCAAAAGTTTAGCTTATCATTTTGTGTCGAAAATCACTTGCTTATCATTCTTAGTCTAGACACATCTTACTGCATTGATTTCATGAATAGTGTATAGACAAAACTCATATCTTAGCGTATTTGCTAATTCATATCTTAGCATATCTGTTACTGTAGACTTTATCTGACACGTTTCCTTAATTCCCTCCGTAATCTACGGGATCTTCTGTACTATACATAGATATTCTATGTAATTAGAATATCATCCGATATCCGAAAATCATTTCATACCGAAAATCCTTTATCTAACCATACAAGATGGAACTCGCAACTAGTTCAAGTTCGTCGGAATCTGACAGCTATTCCGACATGGAATCCCACTCAAGCTCCGAAAGCAGTGTAACCGGAATGGATCAACCGATTAGCCATAATCTATTTTGGATGAATTGGGGCTGGGTTCGTAGCCTACTTAGTCATTGGAGACAAGAAGAAGGTGATCCCTTCCACCCACCACATTGCCCTATTGGCGAAGAACCTGAAGCACTTACCGGCGAACCTGTTCGAAACACCATTTTTACTCTCATTTCTCGAGTATCTCATCACGATCATATACTATACCAAATTCTAGATCTTATTTATCCACTCGTCCAAACCGACAGTCACCCCAGTGTAATAGAAGAAGTCAATGAGCTTCGCGCTCGGGTAGTGGCATTAGAGAATATGGTGCGAAGGTTACAAACACCAGCAGCACCAGCAGCAGCATAAACAGTATTACCATCAGTGACACCAACAGTACCATCACGACCACCAACAGCAACATCCGCATCCCACACCTCAACATCACAATCTGTCCCAAAAACATCAATATCACACGCAACATAGATATCAAGGAGTACCAACAACAATGAACGATGAAGTATTGATCCATAACTTCATCAATATTCTGCGAAGAATATGTGATTTCTAATAGTTAACAATGGAGTAGTGATCCCTAACTTCATTGATATTCTGCGAAGAATATGTGGATCCTAATAGTTTTAGAGATTACTTATTCTAGCTCAAACCGAAAAGCAAATGAGATTAATATCATGTTAACTCATTAAATCCATGATTACATTTGAAGGAAATATATATACAAGTATATTTTCATAAGGATTGTAATTAACAATATCTTTTGTACAAACTGTTAATGGTAAAAATATTTTAACGGGTAGGTAATACCCGAGGAATATTTAGATTTCACATTAATAAGTTACACTGTACATTCTTCGAAACTGATTCAACGTTCATTTACTATCCTACTCACATCCACAGATATACGAATCCGTTCACCACAGAATAACCATTTTCATTCAATTTCATATTTAGATTTTGACTTATCAGAATCCAACAAGTGGCATAATGAAGAAAAACAATGGACAAAATAAAATTTGTTAGAAACAAACGAATTTACTAATTGAAATTTTGTTAAGAATCCACGCAAACTGTTCCTAGCTAACTGGTTACATTTTATTTACCGTAATTTAATTATCGCAATTTATATTCTCGCAATTTTATTTATCGTCATTTAATTTTCGACTCAAACTTAATTTAGTCATATTAATATTAGTACTAATATCAATTTTGAATTATTATAATTATTATTAATAAAAGTATTATTATTAAGTTTATCATTAGTAATAAGATTGGTAAAATTATTATTATTATTAAGTATTAAGTATTAATATCAAAAAGTATTATTTCTATTATCAGTATTGTTAAATTAGTTAATTTATTAAAAACTACTATTATTATCATTATTATAAGATTTATCATTTAAAACTGTCATTAATATTAATATTAATAAAATCATTAATATTATTATCGTTATTATTAACACTAGTATTATTGCTATCATTATCTTCATCAGTATAAAAAAAATAAAAAATTCTATTATTAGTATAATTACAATTTTATCAAACAAATGAAATATATACATCTAAAATATTTGACACATATAATTTAAAACAAGTTATATTCTTACATAATAATAATGAAATACACAAATTAATAATATAAAGGTTATATCACTAATAATAATATATATTAATTGGAATATCATGTTGACGCATATATATATATATATATATATATATATATATATATATATATATATATATATATATATATATATATATATATATATATATATATATATATATATATTATTTGGAATAACCATAGACACTCTATATGCTATAATGCTCGAGTTCGCGATACAGGGTTACGATTGATTCTACAATAATATATATTTTAAGTTGTGATCGAGTCTGAGACATGTACACGAGTCACGATACATATTAATTAATTCAAATGTTGTATAATAAACTATATATGAATTACTGAATTGCTAACTGAGGACTATCAACTGAGGACTACCAATATTGGACAATTAAAATGAATTAAAATATTGATTATAACATATGAAACTAAATAATTCTTCAAGTTGCCACTTGATTTCATCTTGAACCTTATATGTATCTCGAAAATTACAATCTGCATTCAAACCTTTCATAATTCTTGAAAACACCTCAATCGATAGGATGAACCAACCACACTTCATCTACGAAAGAAAAGATCGATGCATATAGTTATGCACTTGAAAACACTCGGAACCTGAGTAAACGTTTAACACGTATCTGTGCTATCTCCTTTGGAGTTGTTATTACCGAAAATAACTTTACAGTCCCTCTTCAAAGTAGCCAATTTTGTCACAGCTTTAGCAAATCAACTTCAAATTTCATTCGGATTAGCCTATTTTGTCACAGCTCCAACAAATCAATTTCAACTTTTCTTTCGAAACAACCTTATTATAACCTCGAAATATATGCATGCTCTTCTATTGTTACCGGGGAACCTTTTATATTCCACCATATTACGATCAGCGTTTAATCATCTTAAAACACAATTCTCTTGAAACCACCTCGGATTGATAACCAACGATTCAGATATGGCTGCATTAAATGCAGAGGAAACAGTAAAATCGTAGATGGCCTAAATGGCCACGAGTTCGATGATAAAGAAGGGAGTATTAGGAACGCTCAATAGAAAATTTGGTACTGCAAATCGAATTGAGCACACCATGAAGGAACCCAAGGAGAAATACTAGTAACATACCCTAAATTCATAGAACCCAGATAAATCTGAATCCGATGAAATCTTTAGAGAATATCCTGCTCCGAAGTCATGTTAAAATCTTGCTGAAAATTTTACTTCATCAACCATCGAACTTAGAAATCCCAAAATATCATCATAAATATCTTCGATATTTCTGAGGATATTTTCATAAATATTCTTGCCCGAAATAATCTACCTCTTCGTGTTTTCTGTATTCCATTATATTGGAAACTTCTGTAAAATCTAAGTATAAATTATGAATGAACTCTGGAGAAGTGTTGGGAATTGAAGCATGGGTTAGTATAATATAATTACGCTTAGCCAACGTGATTATATTACAGTAAGTCATGCTGAATTTCTAATGAAGCGTGATGATGATTCACAGTAGACCATACCGTCACCATGTACCATGTTACATAACTCTTTCATTCTAATTAACCTCTGAACATATCAAGAAAACATATTCTTGATAGTTCTATTATCAGTGATTCTGGTAATTTGATAAATCAAATCGTGCTATTACGTTCTTTCTTGATTATATCATTAAATTCATTCGAAACTCCATACTTATGAATTCTGGACCATAACTCTTTTTACTAGAGATCGAGAGGAAATTAAAAAGACAAAGAGCTCTGTAACATAAGGGAAGATATAAAATTCGACAACAACACTGAAATTACAGTAATTAAAAATTAAAACATCACGAAAATTAAAAATTTAAAAGATTACGACAATTAAACTACTCGTCGTTGTTGTCATCATCTGCGAAGTAGCGTTCACCAGTCATTTCACCATCTGTGAGGTACTCTGGAGACATCTGTGATGACCCGGGAATTTCTGACTAAATTTAAACTTAATCTTTATATGATTTCGATACGACAAGCAAAGTATGTAATGTTGAGTCTAGAAAATTTTGAAACGATGTTCATATATCCAATTACCCTTTGACTATTTCCGACGATTCACGAACAAATAACTAATATATAGATATGTGTATATGAATATATATATATATATATATATATATATATATATATATATATATATATATATATATATATATATATATATATATATATATATATATATAACTTGATAACTTGAATTACATCAATAAAATATTATACGAATTATTTTCTATAATTAAAGCCGTAAAATAATATATATATATATATATATATATATATATATATATATATATATATATATATATATATATATATATATATATATATATATATATATATATAGAAATTTATAATATTACATTCCATATAAATAGTTACGTGGTAATATTATTGTGTTATATTAAAGATTATTATTAAGTATTAGCATTATTATTAATGTTTATTTTAATTTTTATCATTATGGTTATTTATAAAATTATTATTAATTGTTGTTATTACTATCAAGATACAACTTATTATCATTATTATTAATGTTATTATTATTATGATAATTATTATTATTATTAACAATATTATTATTAATATATTTATATTTATTAGTTAATAATACTTAATATACTATATATAAAAACAAGGAAATTACACGAGATTGTTATACATCTAATCAGGTTTCTATTTTTCCTGTTCCTGATTGCAATAATTTAGTGTCCCTGATTGCCATGATTTGGGTTGACAAGGTAAAAGTTAAACAAAGAGAATTGGTATCTAAATGTTTATAAAAGTCACTAGCTTCTACTTTATCATCTATTTATTCTCACTTACCTTTATGTTTTAGCCAAGAACCGAACCACCAACATCATCGACCCAGTTACAGATGCTGTTACATTTTTTTTATCCAAACATCCATCACCAAAAACCACCTTCAAATCGCCACCATCGGTCCATAAATACACCACCACCTCTACAACCGGTTACCAAAACCAAACCCACTATGCATCACCTATCAACCACCCACGCCACCCTACAAACCACCATGAATATATATATATATATATATATATATATATATATATATATATATATATATATATATATATATATATATATATATATATATATATATATATATATATATATATATATATATATATTTGATTTCTTATTTTGTCGAACGCAGCATCACCTAAACCATCACTTGCAAACCACCTCCAACACTCAAGCTTCACTGCAGCTACTTCTATTATTAAGGTTTGCTATTTTATCTCTTTTGTTATTCAAACACCAATCATCACATACCACCATAAACCATCTTTATGCTACTGCAGCACCGCTGCTACAACCACACGCCACTTCAAAATTTTTTTTGTTCTTTTTCTTGTTTGATTGAGAACACCAAAACCATCATCAAACAATAATCCAAGACCGCCACTATTATCAACCATCATCATCGTTTATTTTTCTTTTCATTTTCTAATTCTAATCGAACACCACCCTTAAACTAATAATACTCATTGCTACTTCTTTTCTATTACAATCATCAAAAACAATAGAAGATGAATACGGTTGTTGCTCAAAAGAAGATGAATAATATGAATGATGATTGTTGATTAATGAAACGACGATATAATTTTTTTTTCTATGTTTTGCTTCTGCTATTCACAATCTGATTTGGAGCCACCAATAAAACGCGTAATTGCTTTTTACGAATAAAAATAAGAATGGAGGAGGGGTCAGGATAGGGATGTGTTCCTTGGATTCTAGATATGTACAGCAGCTAATTGTTTTAAATTTATACGGGTACTAGATTGGGCCATTAACCTCACATCTTTATAGGCCTATTTTGAGCTTTTATATATGGACTGTTTTTATCTCGGCCGTATTCCAATCTTTTGTTATTGGGCCTGTGTTACAAAAACAATCCCATAAAATGAATACAACTAAATTTCGTTTCCTGTTTCATTGTCTGACTAATATTCGGTGATGATACAAAAAGATGTTGAATAGATTATAAAGATGATGAATGTCCACGATAAATTACGATAACGAGAATGATGTATGATGGTAACAAAACATTAACGAAAATAATGATAACATAATGATGATGGTCGATGGTGACAGTGAAAGACTATGAACATGATGATGATAGAGACGATGATAAGCGATATGTATAGATGTTTACAGTAGCGATTATGATGATGGTGATCCGTAGATAATGATTAGGATAAACCGTATGATGATGATGATGATGGATTACTATGATGAGGAGTTGATAACATGAAATGATGATAATGATTCATGGTATAACAATTTATTATTATTATTATTATTATTATTATTATTATTATTATTATTATTATTATTATTATTATTATTATTATTATAATTATTATAATTATAATTATAATTATTATTATTATAATTATTATTATTATTATTATTATTATTATTATTATTATTATTATTATTATTATTATTATTGTAGTTGTTGATATTGATATTGTTATTATTATTATAAATTATGATTGATATGATATACTAAGATTAAAAATACAATTAATATTATCACTAATATTATTATAATTACTAGTATCATCTTTAAACATTATTATTTAGACTATGATTATGATTATGAATAAAATATTGAAGTATTAGGAATTTATCTTTTTGACTATATGAATGTAAATATAAAAAAAGTATGACAAAATCTATTGTATGAAATAAAAATAAGTATAATAAAAGATAATTTTATGAAAATGAATATTATATTAAAAATGACTAAAATTATAATTAAGTTATAAGTGACAAAGATAAAAATATAAATATATGTATATAACTCAAGTATCATTATTATTATTAAGATCATTATTAATATCATTATTAGTAAAAGTTTTTTCTTATATATATCATAGTTATTATTATTATTATTATTATTATTATTATTATTATTATTATTATTATTATTATTATTATTATTATTATTGTTATTATTATTATTATTATTATTAATTATTAATATTATTATTATTATTATTATTATTATTATTATTATTATTATAATAATAATTATTATTATTATTATTATTATTATTATTATTATTATTATTATTATTATTAAAAGTATTAAAATTAACATTTGTATTAAAATTATCATTTATAATAAGATTATCTTTACTATTAAAACTATTATTATCATTATCATTAGTAGAATCATTAATATTATTATCATTATTTTTAAAATAAGTATTATTATTAATATTATCATAACTACTGGTATTATTATAAAGCTATTACGACTTTTCATTTATCGGTATTATTTTAACCGAATAAATATTAGTTATATAAAAATATAATTAACAAATATATATATATATATATATATATATATATATATATATATATATATATATATATATATATATATATATATATATATATTAGTATTCTTATTATAAATATTAATTATCTATTTAAAAGCATATAAAATAAATATATTAATCAAGTTATTAAGAAAACATATAAGTTATTAAGATAACATTATATCAATAATAATAATATATATATAAATTTTGTTCGATTATCATTATACGTGTTAATATATATATACAAATGATATAGGTTCGTGAATCCGAGGCCAACCCTGCATTGTTCAGTTTGTCTAATGTTGTCATATGTATTTTTACTACAAAATACATTAGGTGAGTTTCATTATTCCCTTTTTAAATGCTTTCGCAATATATATTTTTGGGACTGAGAATACATGCGCTGTTTTTATAACTGTTTTACGAAATAGACACAAGTAATTGAAACTACATTATATGGTTGAATGATCGAAATCGAATATGCCCCTTTTTATTAAGTCTGGTAATCTAAGAATTAGGGAACAGACACCCTAATTGATGCGAACTCTAAAGATAGATCTATCGGGCCCAACAAGCCCCATCCAAAGTACCGGATGCTTTAGTACTTCGAAATTTATATCATGTCCGAAGGAGGATCCCGGAATGATGGGGATATTCTTATATGCATAATGTGAATGTCGGTTACCAGGTGTTCAATCCATATGAATGATATTTTTGTCTCTATGCATGGGACGTATGTTTACGAGAAATGGAAATATGTAATCTTGTGGTCTATTAAAATTATGAAATGATTATTTATGTTAAACTAATGAGCTCACCAACCTTTTGGTTGACACTTGAAAGCATGTTTATTCTCAGGTTTGAAAGAAATCTTCTGCTGTGCATTTGCTCATTTTAAAGATATTACTTGGAGTCTTTCATAGCATATTTCGAAGAACGTTGCATTCGAGTCATTGAGTTCATCAAATATTATTATTAAATCAATTTATAGTTGGATAGTAGATATTATGAAATGGTATGTATGCCTGTCAATTTTTGATGTAAAGAAAGTTTGTCTTTTAAAAACGAATGCAATGTTTGTAAAATGTATCATATAGAGGTCAAATACCTCGCAATGTAATCAACTATTGTGAATCAGTTATAATGTATATGAACAGGTCCTTTCAGTTGGTATCAGAGCGGTGGTCTTAGCGAACCAGGTCTTGCATTAATGAGACTAACTGATAGTCGTTAGAATGCATTAGTGAGTCTGGACTTCGACCGTGTCTGCATGTCAAAAGTCTTGCTTATCATTTAGTGTCGAAAAAATTAATTGCTCATCATCCTTAAAGTCTAGACACGTCCTACTGCCTCTATTGCATAGACAGTGTATAGATAAATTCATATCTTAGCGTATCTGTTATTGTTACCTTTGCCTGACAGATTCCGTAGATTCTTCCGTAACTTATGGGATTTTAGTATTATATATACATATGTAAATTATGTATTGCAGAGTACTAATCTACATCCTATAATCTATTTCTTATTGAAAATCCTTCATCTGATCGTACGAGATGAATCCCTCAACCAGTTCGAGTCCCTCAGATTTCGATAGTTATTCCGATAGTTATTCCGATAGTTATTCTGACAGCTTTTCCGACATGGATATTCACCTAAACTCCGAAAGCGGTGTCACCAGAATAAACCAACCAATCATCCATCTCCAATTCATTTGATGGGTTTGTAGTCGACTTAGCCGATGGAGATGAGAAGAAGGCGATCCCTTCTGCACTCTTAGCGAAGAACCTGAAGCATTCACCGGCGAATCAATCTGAAACACTATGTTCGCCCTCATTACCCGAATATATCGCTATGATTATATACTATCTCAAATTCAAAACCTTATTCATCCGCTCGTTCCGGCCGACAATCATTTCGGAATAATATAAGAAGTCAACGAGCTTTGCGCCCGAGTTGTAGCCTTGTAAAATATGGTGCAAAACGTACCAGCTTCAGCAACATCACCGGCACCAGTAGTACCATAAATAACAGCATCAGTACCATCAACAATCCATGCCTCAATATCACCATCTATACTTCGAGTATGATCTTCATTCTACGTATCGTTCTACCTCATTTATCTTCGTTCGACATGGTGAATATGTAATCTCTAAAGTTTTAGAGATTATTTATTCTAGTTCCAACCGAAAACTAAATGAGTTTAATATTATGTTAACTCATTAAATCCATGATTACATCTGAAGAAAATATATATGTAAATATGTTTTCATAAAGATTGTAATTAAAAATTCTTTTGTACCAACGGTTAATGGTAAAAATATTTTAACGGGTAGGTAATACCCGAGGAATATTTAGATTTTACATTAATAAGTTACATTGTACGTTCTTCAAATCTGATTCAACAGTCATTTACTATCCTACTTACACCCACAGATATACGTATCCGTTCACCGCAGAATAACCATTTTCATTCAATTTCATATTTGGATTTTGACCTATCAGAATCCAACAAGTGGTACAATAAAGAAAACATTTGACAAAATAAAAATTTGTTAGAAACAGAAAAATTAACTATGAGAAATTTTGTTAAGAATTCACGCTAACAAAACCCTAACTAACCGTTCCTAGCTAACTGTTAATTCCGTATTACATTTACTTATCGCATTTTATTTATCGCACTTTAATTATCGAAATTTACATCCTCGCAATTTTGTTTATCTTCATTTAATTTATGTTATTTACTTTACGCACTTTATTTATCGTCATTTAATTTCTGTTATTTATTTTTACTCACTTTAAATATCGGGACACGTATACAAGGTTTTGATATATCATATCGATGCATCTATATATATTATTTGGAATCACCATAGACACTCTATATGCAGTAATGATCGAGTTCTCTATATAGGTTTGAGGTTGATTCTACAATAATATATATAGTTTGAGTTGTGATCGAGTCTGAGACGTATACGGGTCACAACACGTATTAATTAATTCGAATATTATATATTAAACTATATATTAATTATTGGACTGTCAACTGTGGACTATCGACTGTGGACTAATAACATTGGACAATTAAAATGAATTAAAATATTGATTATAACATATGAAACTAAACAATTCTTCAAGTTTCCACTTGATTTCATCTTAAACGCCATTTGTATCTTGACAATTCTAATCTGCGTTCAAACCTTTCATGATTCTTGAAAACATCTCAATCAATAGGATGAACCAACCGCACTTCATCTATGGAAGAAAAGATTGACGCATATAGTTATGCACCTGAAAACTTTCGGACCCTAAGTAAAAGTTTAACACGTGTCTGTTTTAGCTCCTTTGGCATTGTTATTACCGAAAATAACAATGTAACTCTTTTTCAAATTAGCCAATTTTATCACAGCTTCAACAAATCAACTTCAACTTCCATTCGAATTAGCCTTATTATAACCTTGATATATAAGTTTGCCTGTCGTCATCGTTACCGGAGAACCGTTTATATTTCACCACATTAGCAGTAAAATTACCAGCAACTTCAATGAATTTGGACTTTCCGAAAAATCATTATATTCATTGAAACCCCATCTTGTATTCATCTATACCCTGTAACAATAATTGCCATACCAATTACCGGGAATCAGCAATCAGTATTTCGAATCTCGTAGCATTTCTACATCAATAGTTATTTGTATACATATAACAATTATCTCCTAGAATTATGATCTTCAATTCTGAAATTTTGAAAAGGCACCCAGTTTACGAATCGATACTCTGAATGTTGAAAAAGCTGAATGAAGCAGCAGAAACTGTAGGCAACCGTAAACGACCTTAGTCGTCGGAAGTTTGATGATAAAGAATAATATGTTGGAAAATCTCAGAAACGTTGGAACTGAAAAACGGATAGAGTTAACCATGAAGGAGACCAAGGACAAATATAAGGACCATACCCTATATTCAAAGAATCCAGATAATTCTGGATCCGTTGAAATCTTTATAGAATATCTTGCTCCGAAGACATGTTAAAATCTTGCGGAAAATCTTTCTTCATCAACCATCGAACTTAGAAATTTCAAAATATCATCATCAATATCTTCGATATTTCTGAGGATATTTTCATAAATATTCTCGTCCGAAATTATATACCTCTTCGTGCTTCCTGTGTATCATTGTATTGGAAACATTCAATAGAAAATTTAGTACCGAAAAGCGGATTATATGAAACTATGAAGGAAGCCGTAGACAAATCACAAAGAATAAGTTTGACTTCAAAGAATCCAAATGATTCAATGCCTGCTAAAGTCTTTAGCGAATATCTTGCTCTTTACTCTAAACCCTTGCGGACAATAGTTTATATCATCCTCTGATCTTAGATATTATGAGATATTATCGTATCTTTCATCATAAATATTCTCGATATTTCTGAATATATTTTCATAACTAATCTTATCTGAAATCATTAATCTCTTCGTGCTATCAGTATTACATCATATAGAAACTGTTCGTTTCTATATTCTGTAAACTTTCGAGCTTAAAATATGAATGTTATTGAAGTAATGTTGAGAACTGATGCATGAGTTAGTATAATATAATGACACTTGATCAACGTGATTATATTACAGTAAGTCATGCTGAGTTTCTAATGAAACGTGATGATTCACAGGCTCTAACGTCATCATGTGTCATGTTACACGACTCTTATATTCTATTTAAAACCTCTAAAATATCAAGAAAATATTTCTTGATGATTCGGTCTTTTCCAGGGTATTCTGGTAATTTAACCAATCAAGATCATGCCATTACCATTCCTTTCTTAGAACATTAACAATGTTCATTTTGAAATTTATATCTATGAATTCTGGACCATTACAATAGATGCCTAACCGCAAGAAGAAGAAACGAAGGGACAAAGCTCTGAAATGGAAATTGGAGTATAAATCGCAGCAAATAGGAGGGAGTATGAACTGTGGATGACAATGACTATAGGAAACAGAAATAGGGACATTGAAAAATAAGGGGAGATACAAAGCCCGATAACAACGTATAAATTACAAACCGTGGATATTAATACGAATAGCAATATAAAGACACGGTATAATTAAGAATAGTATCACCCTAAGGTAATAGTAGAAGTAAATAGATTCTTCTGGAGGAAGATTGAAAAGAAGGATGACAGAAATGATAATTAGGAAAATATCAAGGATTAGAACTGGATTAAGCATTTTCACAATCTTTTGGATGTATGAACTAAGAAAGAAAGTATAGGAATGGTGAAAATAATGGAATGGAAAAAGTATAATTTATAATGGGAATGTCAGACAGAGTAATCGAGGCAGATCACCGTATTTAATTATAGATATCTTAATTTCCTTATTCGCCGAAGAATTCAATTCTTTTAGATTTCGGAGATTTTTCTTTAAATCCCTTGAATTCCGGAATTCAACCAAGACAACGTCAATAGTTAAGACGCACCTTATTTTCTAAATTCAACCCTGACTCTGTCAAAAGTTAAGATAAATCTTTACTTTCCTATTTCACTCTTTGGTGATAGCTTCATTCGTACGCTTTGAGTAATCGAATAGTTTTATCCAAATTATTCAATGGTGATAAAACTTTATTATCAACTCATATTCGTCATGAAAACAATTTTATTGTTAGCCATGACCACCTCACTCAAATTTCGGGACAAAATTTCTTTAACGGGTACGTACTGTGATAACCCTGGAATTTTCGACTAAATTTAAACTTAATCTTTATATCATTTCGATACGACAAGCAAAGTATGTAATGTTGAGTCTAGAAAATTTTGAAACGATGTTCATATATCCAATTACCCTTTGACTATTTTCGGCGATTCACGAACAAATAACTAATATATAGATATGTGTATATGAATATATATATATATATATATATATATATATATATATATATATATATATATATATATATATATATATATATATATATATATATATATATATATATATATATATTATGACTTGATAACTTGAATTACATCAATAAAATATTATACGAATTATTTTCTAGAATTAAAGCCGTAAAATAATATATATATATATATATATATATATATATATATATATATATATATATATATATATATAGAAATTTATAATATTACATTCCATATAAATAGTTACGTGGTAATATTATTGTGTTATATTAAAGATTATTATTAACTATTAGCATTATTATTAATGTTTATTTTAACTTTTATCATTATCGTTATTTATAAAATTATTATTAATTGTTGTTATTACTATCAAGATACAACTTATTATCATTATTATTAATGTTATTATTATTATGATAATTATTATTATTAATATTAACAATATTATTATTAATATATTTATATTTATTAGTTAATAATACTTAATATACTATATATAAAAACAAGGAAATTACACGAGATTGTTATACATCCAATCAGCTTTCTATTTTTCCTGTTCCTGATTGCAATAATTTAGTGTCCCTGATTGCCATGATTTGGGTTGACAAGGTAAAAGTTAAACAAAGAGAATTGGTATCTAAATGTTTATAAAAGTTACTAGCTTCTACTTTATCATCTATTTATTCTCACTTCCCTTTATGTTTTAGCCAAGAACCAAACCACCAACATCATCGACCCAGTTACAGATGCTGTTACATTTTTTTTATCCGAACATCCATCACCAAAAACCACCTTCAAATCGCCACCATCGGTCCATAAATACACCACCACCTCTACAACCGGTTACCAAAACCAAACCCACTATGCATCACCTATCAACCACCCACGCCGCCCTACAAACCACCATGAATATATATATATATATATATATATATATATATATATATATATATATATATATATATATATATATATATATATATATTTTTTTTTTTTTTTTGATTTCTTATTTTGTCGAACGCAGAATAACCTAAACCATCACTTGCAAACCACCTACAACACTCAAGCTTCACTGCAGCTACTTCTATTATTAAGGTTTGCTATTTTATCTCTTTTGTTATTCAAACACCAATCATCACATACCACGATAAACCATCTTTATGCTACTGCAGCACCGCTGCTACAACCACACGCCACTTCAAATTTTTTTTTTTTGTTCTTTTTCTTGTTTGATTGAGAACACCAAAACCATCATCAAACAATAATCCAAGACCGCCACTATTATCAACCATCATCATCGTTTATTTTTCTTTTTGTTTTCTAATTCTAATCGAACACCACCCTTAAACTAATAATACTCATTGCTACTTCTTTTCTATTACAATCATCGAAAACAACAGAAGATGAATACGGTTGTTGCTCAAAAGAAGATGAATAATATGAATGATGATTGTTGATTAATGAAACGACGATATAATTTTTTTTCTATGTTTTGCTTCTGCTATTCACGATCTGATTTGGAGGCACCAATAAAACGCGTAATTGCTTTTTACGAATAAAAATAAGAATGGAGGAGGGGTCAGGATAAGGATGTGTTCCTTGGATTCTAGATATGTACAGCAGCTAATTGTTTTAAATTTATACGGGTACTAGATTGGGCCATTAACCTCACATCTTTCTAGGCCTGTTTTGAGATTTTATATATGGACTGTTTTTATTCGGGCCGTATTCCAATCTTTTGTTATTGGGCCCGTGTCACAAAAACAATCCCATAAAACGAATACAACTAAATTTCATTTCCTGTTTCATTGTCTGACTAATATTCAGTGATGATACAAAAAGATGTTGAATAGATTATAAAGATGATGAATGTCCACGATGAATTACGATAACGGGAATGATGTATGATGGTAACAAAATATTAACGAAAATAATGATAACATAATGATGATGGTCGATGGTGATAGTGAAAGACTATGAACATGATGATGATAGAGACGATGATAAGCGATATGGATAGATGTTTACAGTAGCGATTATGATGATGGTGATCCGTAGATGATGATTAGGATAAACCGTATGATGATGATAATGGATTACTATGATGAGGAGTTGATAACATGAAATGATGATAATGATTCATGGTATAACAATTTATTATTATTATTATTATTATTATTATTATTATTATTATTATTATTATTATTATTATTATTATTATTATTATTATTATTATTATTATTATTATTATTATTATTATTATTATTATTATTGTTGTTGTTGATATTGATATTGTTATTATTATTATAAATTATGATTGATATGATATACTAAGATTAAAAATACAATTAATATTATCACTAATATTATTATAATTACTAGTATCATCCTTAAACATTATTATTTTAACTATGATTATGATTATGAATAAAATATTGAAGTATTAGGAATTTATCTTTTTGACTATATGAATGTAAATATAAAAAAAGTATGACAAAATCTATTGTATGAAATAAAAATAAGTATAATAAAAGATAATTTTATGAAAACGAATATTAAATTAAAAATGACTAAAATTATAATTAAGTTATAAGTGACAAAGATAAAAATATAAATATATGTATATAACTCAAGTATCATTATTATTATTAAGATCATTATTAATATCATTATTAGTAAAAGTATTTTCTTATAGATATCATAGTTATTATTATTATTATTATTATTATTATTATTATTATTATTATTATTATTATTATTATTATTATTATTATTATTAATATTAATATTAATATTAATATTAATATTATTATTATTTTTATTATTCTTATTATTATTAAAAGTATTAAAATTAACATTTGTATTAAAATTATCATTTATAATAAGATTATCTTTACGATTAAAACTATTATTATCATTATCATTAGTAGAATCATTAATATTATTATCATTATTTTTAAAATAAGTATTATTATTAATATTATCATAACTACTGGTATTATTATAAAGCTATTACGACTTTTCATTTATCGGTATTATTTTAACAGAATAAATATTAGTTATATAAAAATATATTTAACAATATATATATATATATATATATATATATATATATATTAGTATTCTTATTATAAATATTAATTATCTATTTAAAAGCATATAAAATAAATATATTAATCAATTTATTAAGAAAACATATAAGTTATTAAGATAACATTATATCAATAATAATAATATATATATAAATTTTGTTCGATTATCATTATACGTGTTAATATATATATATATATATATATATATATATATATATATATATATATATATATATATATATATATATATATATATATATATATATATATATATATATACAAATGATATAGGTTCGTGAATCCGAGGCCAACCCTGCATTGTTCAGTTTGTCTAATGTTGTCATATGTATTTTTACTACAAAATACATTAGGTGAGTTTCATTATTCCCTTTTTAAATACTTTCGTAATATATATTTTTGGGACTGAGAATACATGCGCTGTTTTTATAACTGTTTTACGAAATAGACACAAGTAATTGAAACTACATTATATGGTTGAATGATCGAAATCGAATATGCCCCTTTTTATTAAGTCTGGTAATCTAAGAATTAGGGAACAGACACCCTAATTGACGAGAACTCTAAAGATAGATCTATCGGGCCCAACAAGCCCCATCCAAAGTACCGGATGCTTTAGTACTTCGAAATTTATATCATGTCCGAAGGAGGATCCCGGAATGATGGGGATATTCTTATATGCATATTGTGAATGTCGGTTACCAGGTGTTCAATCCATATGAATGATATTTTTGTCTCTATGCATGGGACGTATGTTTACGAGAAATGGAAATATGTAATCTTGTGGTCTATTAAAATTATGAAATGATTATTTATGTTAAACTAATGAACTCACCAACCTTTTGGTTGACACTTGAAAGCATGTTTATTCTCAGGTTTGAAAGAAATCTTCCGCTGTGCATTTGCTCATTTTAAAGATATTACTTGGAGTCTTTCATAGCATATTTTGAAGAACGTTGCATTCGAGTCATTGAGTTCATCAAAGATTATTATTAAATCAATTTATAGTTGGATAGTGGATATTATGAAATGGTATGCATGCCTGTCAATTTTCGATGTAAAGAAAGTTTGTCTTTTAAAAATGAATGCAATGTTTGTAAAATGTATCATATAGAGGTCAAATACCTCGCAATGTAATCAACTATTGTGAATCGTTTATAATGTATATAAACGAGTCCTTTCAACATCGGTATTTCTCTTGCTATTTCAACTGCTGCTTCAGCTGATTCATCGAGGTAACGATAACCCAACGTCTCTTCATCCTCAAGAACCACATACAGAGAAATGCGTTTACCGCGATCTTCAATAGTATCTTTTACAAAGTACCATTGATCATCGGTACACAGAAAACTTGCCCTACAATCCACATCATAATCGTCTTTATAAAAGAACACAGACGTGAAATCACACGGAACTTTTTCCTTCAGAAAGAATAGCAAGTCTTGTAAACCAACATCACGAATGTCGATATCTTTAAACGAAATTGTGTCGCCCCACTTATATTCCTTCTTTTGATTACGGAAATCACCTCCGTAATGAACATCGAATGAAACAATCATTGGGGGAAATGTTAGCATTTTGCAGTTTGGGATTGTTTGATTTTGAATTTGGGAATTTAGTATAGGAGTGGTGAAGATAATGGAACGGAAAAACTTCATTTATAGTGGAGATACCAGACAAAGCAATCGAGACAGATGATTGCAATAAATTAAAGAGATTTTAATTTCCATAATCCCGAGGAAACCAGATCTTATTCAGATTTCAAAGATTTTCTTTTAAATTCCCTGATTTTCAGAAATCAACCGTGACTACGTCACCAGTTAAGTCAAATTTTCATTTACTCATTTTCACTCTTTTGTAATAGCTTTATTCGTACTCTTTGAATAATCGAATTGTTTTATCTCTATTACTCAATAATGATAAAACTCTATTTATCAACTCATATTCGTCATGAAAACATTTTTATTGTTAGTCATGACAACCTCACTCAAATTTCGGGACGAAATTTCTTTAACGGGTAGGTACTGTGACGACCCGGGAATTTCCGACCAAATTTAAACTTAATCTTTATATGTTTTCGAAACGATAAGCAAAGTCTGTAATATTGAGTCTCAAAAAAGTTTTGGAACTACATTCATGTAACCAATTACCCTTTGACTATTCTCGACGATTCACGAACATTTATTTATAATTAAATATGTATATATCATATGAATATAAATATAAGAATATATAATATCTTGAGTTAATAAAGTATACCTTAAATAATTGGAATTTAAAATGTAAAATAACAATTAGAACCATTAAGTACTGTTAATATATATAATATATATAAATTTCTATACGTGATTATTATTTGTATATTGTAACAAATATAAAATGTATAAATATTAAATGATCAATAAATGTTGTCAAAGAATATATGATAATATTATATAATTAATAAAAAGTAATATAAATGTAATTACAAGTTAATCATATGTTTGTCATACTAATACTATTATTACTTCCATTACTACTAATAATATCAATATGAACATTAAAATCGGTATTAGTCATACTATTATTTTTGATAGACAATATATAAATAGGAAATTTAATATATATAAATGGTTATGATATTATTGTATTCATTATTAATATCAATGTTATTAGTAGTATCATTATTAATATTAATATTAGTATTATTATCAATATTATTTCTATTGTTACTATTATTATTTGTGTCATTAATATTATATATAAAAATTTATATAAATAATGTTATTATGATTTATTATATACTCAATAAACAGATATATATATTTTAGGAAGTCGGTATTTATTTTATTATTATTATATAATTATAATTATTAATTATTATTTATTAATTATTAAACCTGTATGAATATCGTACGAATAGATCCTTAAGAATCTCAAATTCGTTGCAAGTTCCTATCAACACTATATCTGATTTATTTTGTGTCTGGAATCACGACTTTAAATTACAGTAACATCCAAAAGTTGTTAACAATCACTATCTTCTATTTTATCTTGTGTAATATATTATGTATATAGATATTGATGGCATATACATATACACATATGCAAATTAGTAAACACTGCAACTCAAAGAAATATAAAACCCACTTGTATCATTTCTCTTTGCCCTGCATAATCCACTAAACCTCCTATTAAACTACGCAATAAAAAAAAAACTGCTTCTTCTCTCCTGTCTACTAACCTGCTGCTGCATACCATATTCCCGATATCCATTTTAATCAAGGTAATACATTACAACCTGCAGCCTGTGCTTAACTGTCAACACCACTATCATCCTCTCGATATTTTTTTGTACTTTTCATTTGCTTTTTCTGTTAAAGTATAACCGAAACCCCACCATGGACACACCTACAACAGCCACTGCTGCTATTCGAAAAATGAAACAGAAAAGAAAATAGAAACAATTATTCCTATTTTTCAACAAATTTCTGTTCAGGAATTCTATTTAATTCCATCATAAACTCAAACAAATTCATATCACTCAGCGGTTGAGCATCAACATTTTAGGAGATCGAATCTATGAACAATAACAACAACATAAAAATCACAAATCATTAAGAAGTATAATCAATAACATATTCATAGCTAATTGATTCGATTTCACCTTCGTTTGAACATTCCAATTCGTTTCAGACTCCGGAGTAAAACAGGATGAAATATACACAGATTATGATTCCTTCTCGCCTTGTGATGCTTCAATTCGATTTGAAATTAATTATAGATTCCAGATCTCAAAGTCAACTCTCGTTCTTTAGATTTTGGTAATTGGGGGTACGTATGAATGAGGATGAATTCGACAGGGACAGAAACCGAAAAAATACTATACGGACGATTAATGTTATGATGATGATTCTTTAATATAAATCGAAGATGGAAGCAGTATAAATGATGACTGGCAGTCATCGTAGGTGAACAAATCATTGGTGAACAAGCAGACATCGAGGGTTTTTAAAATTAAGGAAGGCAAGTGATGGTTTATAAATCCTTGTGTTTGGATCGGGCTGCCTGTTTAGATTTTTAGGTGGACTTGCATATTTGGGCTGCTGAATTGGACTCATAAATTCCATCTTTAACTGGGCTCAATTAATTGTTGGGCCGAGAGGTTAAATAAATTCGGAAGGAAACTTAAATCAGGAAACGTAAATAGAAGGGTGGTTAAGGTGTGTGTCGGATGAATGAGAGGTCTTGAGTTCTAGCCTCGCCATGGGCAAATTCTTTTTAGAAAGCATTTATTTAAAGGGTATATATTTTATTTCCTTTCCATTATCATTATAATTATTATTATTATGATTATTGCTATTATTATTATTATTATTATTGTTATTTTTACTTGCAAATAAATTTTATTCATTTATATTATCATGATATTATTTATTATTATTAGTATTATTATTATTACAAACATTGAATTTATTATTATTATTATTATTATTATTATTATTATTATTATTATTATTATTATTATTATTATTATTATTATTATTATTATTATTATTATTATTATTATTATTATGGATATGATTGTTATTATATTTATTAATATCATGAAAGTGAGACAAGTTATTATTATTATTTTCATAAATATTATTATTAGTAGTAGTAAACTATTATTATCTAAATTATTATTTTAACAAATCAATCTTTTGTACACTATATATACTTATAACATATACTAGGATTTTATTAATAATTCACATAACAAACTAATGACATTTTATAAATACAATACTAATCACATATATGGGTACATAGATATACTAATATCACTAGTTGTATAAATATTAATCGTCATAAATATAAATATACAAATTTGAAATATACATAAAATATAATATAAGTATACGTTTTAAAATGAAATTTAGTATAAATCCTATATAACTATAAATATATAAATAATATATATTAATAAAAGAAATCTTAGTGATTTACATTATAGGTATTAATAAATATACAAAATGTTATAGGTTCGTGAATTCGAGGCCAACCCTGCATTGTTCAATTGTTCAATATAGACATATGTATTTTTACTACAAAATACATTAGGTGAGTTTCATTTGATCCCTTTTATTCTTTACATTTTTGGGCTGAGAATACATGGAAATGCTTCATTAACTGTTTTACAATAATTATATGCGTGAGTTTCATTGCCTCTTTTACTCTTTACATTTTTGGGCTGAGAATACATGCAAATGCTTCATTAACTGTTTTGCAATAATTATATGCGTGAGTTTCATTTGTTCCCTTTTTAAATACTTTTACAATATATATTTTTGGGACTGAGAATACATGCGCTTCTTTTATAAATGTTTTACGATATAGACATAAGTAATTGAAACTACATTCTATGGTTGAATTATCGATGTCGAATATGCCCCCTTTTTATTAAGTCTGGTAATCTAAGAATTAGGGAACAGACACCCTAATTGACGCGAATTCTAAAGATAGATCTATCGGGCCCAACAAGCCCCATCCAAAGTACCAGATGCTTTAGTACTTCGAAATTTATATCATGTCCGATGGAGGATCCCGGAATGATGGGGATATTCTTATATGTATATTGTGAATGTCGGTTACCAGGTGTTCAATCCATATGAATGATATTTTTGTCTCTATGCATGAGATGTTTATTTATGAGAATTGAGTATATGAAATCTTGTGGTCTATTAAAAATTATGAAATGATTATTTATGATAAACTAATGAACTCACCAACCTTTTAGTTAACACTTTTAAGCATGTTTATTCTCAGGTGTGAAAGAAACCTTCCGCTGTGCATATACTCACTTACATGGAGTCGTTTATGGCATATAGAAGTCAGATCATCGCTCTGGGATCAAAGGTTGAAGACTTCGTCCGGATGGATTAGGACGGGTCTCTACACCACACTTGAGATCATGTAATGCCCTCATTACATGAATCGAAATAACTTATAAATTCGAGAGGACAAAATGAAAAGTGGAAGAGAAATAGGGATACCCGAGAACAAAGGCCATTTCCACAAGTAATTGTCAAATTGTATGAAGTTATCATCACATATCCGCATCGCCATACTTCCTTTAGCTTTGATTTTGATTAACGAGTCTTTATCTTGACTCGTCCCCGTCTTCTTAGCATTCCTTATTGGGGTAGTTCTCCCCCATACTTTATCGGACGACCTGTGAAATCGGTGGAAAAAGTTCCACGAATCATAAGAGTGAGCCAATCATTAACCCCTCGGGTGGTGTATAAGAAGAGAATAATCTTCTTCATTTGCATGAAGAAGATTGAACTAACCCAAGAGTAAACAATTGACTCTCTTTCAAACACGGTTTTGAACACGAGGTTCACTTTTTTAATCGGCTCACTCAAACACGAATCATCAACCTCGTGTTGCAAAACCTCCTTAAAATCATTAATACCATACCCGAGAGGATTGTTATACACTTTGAAAGTTTCGGGCATGATATTCTCACCTTCATCTCCTTCATCATCATCATCTTCACAATCATCATCACTATCATACTTGCCATCACCAAGTGAATTATCATGGATTGTAAAAACGTTGGGTTTTGGCAAAGTTTCACTCATTTCATCATCTTCCTCATCACTCTCACTAACTTCTTCATTATACTCCTTACCATCATCTTCACCTTCATCATTATCCTTATCATCACTTTCATTACTAACATCTTCACCAACCCCGAGTGGATTATCATAGACTTTAAAAGCATTGGGCATTGGTAAAGTTTCAATCAATTCGTCATCTTCCTCATCACTTTCATCACTTTCATCAAATTCATCATCCTCATAATCTTCATCGTCTTCACTCTTAACTTCATCATTGGTTATCAAAGGTTCGGGTACTTGTGCAATCTCTACTACGTCGGTCTTGGCATAAAAGCTTACATCATCATCATCATCATCATCATCATCATCATCATAAAATACCCAATTTCTTGACCAGTTAGTAGAGACTATGGGTGAGGTGGGTGGTGAAATGGTAGTGGATACAAAATCTTCAACTAAATGGAGCATGGAACTCACGGTTTTCCCTAAGATTTGAATTGAAGCTTGTTGAATTTCTAACATTTCCCCCAAATCTATTCTCTCTTGAATTAAAGCCTCCATACGGTTAAGGTGGATTCTCACAATGGTTGAGAATAACTCTAGTAAATTCGGAACGATCTCCTCTTGTTGTTGATTTTGAAATTGAAATTGAGGAGATTCCCATGTCGAGTTATCTCCCTCATAACAATAGTCCATTGGTTGACTTATAAAGTCAAAATTGGAAATAGGACCATTATTAAAAGGTTGATCAATGGGGGTAAAATCATTCATGTACCAATCATCATAACCCCCGTTTCGATAACAACCATCATAAGCACCCCAATAACCACCCGACTCACCATTAGCTTGACCCAAATCCATATAATTGTTGTCATTCATACCCATGTAATCATCATTCATATACCCATAACCATCATTCATACCCATATAATCTTCATTGTTCATGCCCATGTACCCGTTATCATCATTCATTCCCAAATAGCCATTATCCAAACCTATGTGACTTGAGTCTCCCATCAATTTTTGATTATAATTCGCGATTTTTTGACATCAAGTAGTCACATAAAGTATCATACTCTGCCATCTAGTTTAATCACACCACAAACAAATAAACGTTTTTCGAATACAAGCAAATATAAATAAAAAGTAACTTTTGCAAGAATGAAATTCTTAGAAAAGGATCGAACAACTAAAAGTTTAAATCAACTACCCAACTTAGCTAACCGCTCCCCGGCAGTGGCGCTAAGAAAGTTGATGATGGTGCGTGAAAATACATCTTTTACCCTCTAAATTTATACATGATTCAAACACTACAAATAATCACACACAACTAACGAGCACTTAGAACCCGGTCATTATAGTACTTTAATGTAAGTATTTGTTTCAAGTTCGTCCCAAGAGATCGGTGTAAGTCGGATAATTGAAACTATTAATTGTCCTAGGGTTTGTTTGATTTGGGGGGGGGGGGGTTGATTGATATCAACTAACAACTAAAACTTGCACAATTAAACAAACCTAAATTTATCAATTAAACTAGTGACAAGAAACAAGTAGCGAAGTATTAAGACTTAAAATAATTAACTAAGACGTGTTCAGTTATCTAATCCTCTCTATGCTTTGGCTTGCCCCGTTTTGCCTATATTGCTATCTCATTAGTTGTTAAACTATTAAATGTTTAGCATCACTACTAAACCTTAAATAAAATGATACTCCACGAATTCACATAAGCTTTATATCTTAAGATCGAGTTAAGCATGATTTGGTCATTGAGATTGAACTTAGGTTAAAATCACTTAAAACCTCCAACTATCGAAATCACTTAAGATAATTAGCATTACTATGTTGACTAGAGGCCAATTGAAAATCAACCTAGATCAAGAACACAATCACTTGCAATTCCTAAACTAGTTGTCTAGATCTCCTAAAGTGTTGAAGCACATATTGATTCACTTCTCAAATCACTAAGAGAGCTACACAACATATGCAATCAAAGTCAAGCCTAAAACAAACTCATAGTAATGGATCTTTAGCCAACTCAACAACACATGATCATGTAATTCATTCAAACAACAATAATCAATTGATTTGGGGCAAACACTAGCATTAGAGATTCATAAATAAGCAACCACAAATAATTTAGCCAAACATAGCAAAGATTACACTAGCAATAAGCATAAAAACATCAATAAACATCATCTTGAGTGATTACAAGTAATTAATTCCAAGCTAGATGAAGAAAAACAAAGATTACAACTAATTAGTGCAAAATGAGTAAATTAAAGTGGGAATTACAACCCAAAATGACAAAGAGAAGAAGATCTAAGCTATATTCATAAGATAAACAAGAACAAAATCAATTAAACTAAAGCATTCATCATTACAAGTAGAGAAAATAAGAATAAGTGCTAAAATGGAAAGGAAATTACAAAATGGAGAATGGATGATGTAGATCTAGCATCTAGCTTCACTAATCTTTGACTTGGAACATGAAATTAGGCTTTGATCTTGATGAAATCATGATTGGAACCCTTTTAGGGCTCCAAAACGGCCTAAGGAACCAGCTCTCCCACTCAAAAATCCCAAAATTGCTTTTATAGGTCGGCTGAATTTTCTGGCTGAATCAGATGCTGGAGCGACGCTTTTGAAATCAGGAGCGACGATTTTGGGGTGCTGGATCGACGCTTTTGTGATGAAGTGACGCTTTTGTCTACTGATCTTTTTAACACATGTTTTAGCACATAGGAGCGCCGCTTTTGACTTTAGGAGCGGCGCTTTTGACCCTGGAACTTCAATTTCACTCCAAAACTTCACTAGGTTCATTTCCTTGACCCAAGGGTTGATTCCTTAGCATAAATATGAGCTTTTAGACCACTTTTGTTCCAATACGACTAAATACCACAAACCTCTCATTAATCATCATAACCCGTATCGAAATGACATGAAAGTAGGGAGATATTGCGAAGATAAATATGTATATTTTGAGCAATATCAGTTATAGATATAATATATAGTTTTGAATTAGGTCATTTGAAGTATTTTATATATTTTTTGAATTTGAAGGGTGTGATAGGTAATTTGATGGATTCAAATCCTTATTTTCTTTTATATATAATCCCCCCTTCTTCTGTTCATTGTTCTTCTCCAAGTTTTTCATGCACAATGTCGATATAGAAAGTTACAGTTAAATATCGTGAAATGAACGGGTCGTGTAGTTTTAGTAAATGATCAATAAATTGGTTACTGGGTAACAATTTTTACATATATTATTTCTCTATGAAATGCAATAAAATACATAATGAAAACCACATCTTTTAGGAGGTTGATATGTCTAGGGGATTTCCATCCCGTTTAGCCCGATTTAGTTCATTTGAGATACAACACCATTTAAATGACCTCAAGACTAATCTGTCAAATTTTAACCCGTAATTGCACATTATAACCAATATGCATGTATGATAAAGATGACGATGGGTTGATAACGGAGGATAACATAAAAGAAGGTATATAATGAGTTGTTTTCTGATTTGTTATGTATTTTTTGATGTTAAAATAAACTTTCTTTATGTTTTTAAGAATGCAACATTTATGGTTAAAGGGTAATATTAATCCTATTATAGGTGGCAATATGACAAGTTAGTTAGTATGTGTAAACTGATTTTGGGTTAAAATGTGTAATGTTTTGGTATGGTCGAAAAGGGTTGAGGTTTAATGGGTTGACCCAAATATGCTTATAGTGGCGAGGAGAAACTCGGATTGTAGAATGGCGAATGGCGAAGAGAAACAAGGTCTTAGTGGTTTCGGTCACCACAGATCATGGTAGTAAAGATGATATTGATGATGCTAATCTTGATAATGATGAATAGTGCTTTTGAATCCGAATTCTAATAAATGTTAAACGAATGAAGTAGATATAAATTTTTCCTATTGAATTATAAGACATATCATAGTAGAAAGAAGAAACATGGGTGCAAAAAACAATTTTGAGTAGTACATTTGGGCCATTTGACCCATTTCTATTATACATTTGGGTCATTTGAACCATCTCAATCTTGGTCATTTGATTCATTCATATTTTGGAACCCTTTTGGTTCTTTTGACCCATTTCTATAATTTAAAATTTTTGGTGACTTGAATAAAGTGTAGGGTGAATCATTTTGGATCATGTTGAATCTAAACTCAGCAATTCATTCAATTTCTACGTGTGTATACGTGACAGTGGTCATAGGATCAAAGTTTCGTTTACGTCACATAACGTGGTACAACTATATGACTATGCTACAAGTCATTTAGATCAGACAGTTCCAATAATTTGCTTTACTAAACAACTGCTTCATTAGAGAGTGGCAAGGTAATCTCATTTATATAATGCTTTATAAAATTATCATTTTCAGTTCTCATATAATTTAGACTTTCAACCATTGCAATAGGTTAAATTCAACTTAACCTCTAATTTAATTGTTTCCAATAGGTGCTCCTGTAGTTACTAACCACGTTTGGGGTACTCGACTCTTCATCAATGAGCATATCGACTCTATAGTTGACTACAGTGCAGGGTAAGACATATTACTATATTAATTCAAATCATTTCATTTACACACTAATATTTCATAAATAACTGTATTACTAATAATTCTTAAAATTATTAATATAGTAGTCTTCAAAACCTAGATGGTTAAGGTGTTGTTGATGGTGTGAATGAGCAAAACAATGGTGCAGGTGTTTTTGTTGATGATTTGAACGATGAAGGAAATGTTTGACCAAAAGAAAGTCGTCCTATAGAAGAAGTTTCATTTTCAATTATTTATTTTAGATTTTGCTTTGATAATCTCATCCTTATGTTATTCTGAAACGTTTATCTATTTTGTTTTTAATTATCATATATACATTTATAGTTATATTAATTTTATATTATTCATTCTTATGCAACTTAAATTTTTTTCCAAATCAAGTTATAACTTCCCATTCATCTACTTTATTTATGAGAGAATCATTCATTAACATGTTTATACGGTAGGTCAACTCAATCCTACAAAAAAAATAAAGAGTCCAATTGGAATGTACCATCTAAATGAATGTTTTAGGAATGTATCTACAAATTACAATATACTTATTCTTTGAAATCAACACATTCATTGCATCAATTCCGGTTTATTAAAAATATATCACGGTTTATGTAAATTAAATAGAAAATTAATTCAATTTTTCAAAATATTTTACAAAAAGTACCCGATGATCCCTAAAAATCCTAAAATAAATTCCATACTTAATCATCATTTTAAAAACACAAAATTGTGTATCAAATGTTAACGGAGGAAGTTATATACAAATCATAATTGTTGTTAATTAATATATTAGTTACCTAAAATTAACCAATAATTTGGTCAACATAATAATATTTATTGCCTTAATTTTCTTATAAGTAATCTTTTACATAATTATCAATATTTTACAACTAAAATAGCAGTATACCAACAATCCTCACTATAAACATTTGTTAAAACATTCTGAAACTCGGTAGTAAACAGAAATGGTGAAAGAAAAACATACTAACTGACCTTATGATGGTAGATAATAAATCAACTGAAGGACCAAAGATCAAAAACAACAAGATCAATACCAAGGAAAAGGTTAGTTAATAAAGGTGAATTTCATCCATATGATGTTATTGAGGTAATGAGTTTTCAATTTAGCAGTAAAACATTTATATCTTTTTTACTATTATACATCTATTTAAAATTATTAAAACCTTTGTTCTACATTTATAACTTTTTTACTTTTTTACATCTATTTTAAATGGGAGATGATTCTCACACACCACTTTTTGATCTATATACACTTTTATGCTATAAAATCACAGTTATGCCCCTAAAAAGTTGAACTTATATTATTATTATAAGTATAAATAAGGGTAAAATAGGTAATTAGGTGTACATGGATCAAAAAGTGGTGTGTGAGGATCACCTCCCATTTTAAATTATTAAAACCTTTGTTCTACATTTATATTTTTTTACATCTATTTTAAATTATTAGAACCTTTGTTATTTATTTTTTCAGTTGATAATTAACCATATGAAAATGTTAAATGGACAAAAGACCAAATTTGACAACTTGAAAGAATAGTTGTTGAATGAAGAAGGTGAGATTAGTAAAAAGTTTGAAGATTTGAAAAGAAATATAGCAACTTCTTTAACATGACAAGATTTTGTTAATAAAGGTGATGAATGTGCTATGACAAACTTTGCAAGTCATATGTCATCTTTAACAGGATAATTCACCATTTTTTTTAGATTTAATGGAGAAGGTAAACTAAACCATATACACTTTATAACTACAATATATGCGTTTAAATTTCAATACTTTGATATGTATTTTTCTTATGTCTATTATGTAGGGTGATCGACTACGTGAAAAGACTTTAAAGGAGATGCCAAGTATACTTAAAGAAAAATAACAAACGGCTTCAATGTTAACACTAAGTGACTACTTCAATCGATTGGTTGCTTTAACTAACCTTTGGGAAACTCGTTACAAAACAATTTAGCTTTATACAAACTTAGTCTATCAATTGTCATTTTTTATTATTCGTTTGAACATTTCTTATATTCATTATGTTTTGAATACTTTATTTACCTTGCTTATTTAGTTCTACTACATGAATTGCATCATTTGAATCTTATAAAAAAATTTTGTCAATACAATTTACGTGTTCATAACTAATATACTACATTTTGAAATTTTATTTCCGAAACCCGCAAATCTTACGGGTCTTAAGCTAGTATATATATATATATATATATATATATATATATATATATATATATATATATATATATATATATATATATATATATATATATATATATATATATATAAAAGATACCAAAATCTAGACAAGCCGTACTTATCATGAAGGTTGCAAAATTCGCTATTCGGGGACTAATCGGTCGGGACTTTAGAAGGATTAATTAGTAATTCGAGGATTAATCGGAGATTAATCGGATTATACTGTATACATTTAAATATTAAATTTTAAAATTATATGTGTAAATATAGAAAAAAACCATAAATATAAAAAGAAACTTTAAAATAATAATCTAAAATTATTCATTTTGCTCAAAAACTATATTTTATAGTTTAAATTCATGTTAAAATGTTAACTATTTTTTACTTTGACCGACTTTGATTACCAAATTCGATTTTGACTCATCAATTGACGTTGACCATTTAATTAAATGGATTTTTAGAAATCGAAATGGATTGCTCTTAAAAATGATTAATCGAGGATTAATCGGCGAGTAATCGAGTTTTTTACAACACTGCTTATTATTACTCCTATCTATCTATCTATCTATCTATCCATCCATCCATCCATCCATCCATCCATCCATCCATCCATCCATCCATCCATCCATCTATCCATCCATCCATCCATCCATCCATCCATCCATCCATCCATCCATCCATCCATCCATCCATCCATCCATCCATCCATCCATCCATCCATCCATCCATCCATCCATCCATCCATCCATCCATCCATCCATCCATCCATCCATCCATCCATCCATCCATCCATCCATCCATCCATCCATCCATCCATCCATCCATCCATCCATCCATCCATCCATCCATCCATCCATCCATCCATCCATCCATCCATCCATCCATCCATCCATCCATCCATCCATCCATCCATCCATCCATCCATCCATCCATCCATCCATCCATCCATCCATCCATCCATCCATCCATCCATCCATCCATCCATCTATCTATCTATCTATCTATCTATCTATCTATCTATCTATCTATCTATCTATCTATCTATCTATCTATCTATCTATCTATCTATCTATCTATCTATCTATCTATCTATCTATATGATAATGCTAAAAACGAACATATATTTCATAGCATTATTCCTCAAGAAAGACAAGCTTTTAGTTGCAATTGTTCTATTTACAAGTGATATTCGTTTAAATAATAAAAGGTGAAGACAAAAGACAGATTCGACGAATTGAAGACGCAAACGACCAAAAAGCTCAAAAGTACAAAAGACAATCAAAAAGGTTCCAATTATTGATAAGAAACGTCTCGAAATTACAAAAGTAAAAAATTCAAAACGCAAAGTACAAAATATAAAATTGTACGCAAGGACGTTCGAAAATCCGGAACCGGGACCAGAGTCAACTCTCAACGCTCGACGCAACGGACTAAAAATTACAAGTTAACTATGTATATAAATATAATATAATATATAATTAATTATATTATTTATATATATATTATATTTATAAATAAAAACCGTCGGCAGAGAAAGACTCCAAAGTGTGAGCTGGAATTTCAAACTCCGCGACTCGCGGAGTTTGAAGGCCAAAATGGCCGCGAGTCGCGGAGCCCCCAGTTTTGAAACTCCCTATAAAGCAAACCGAAATCTGATCATTTTCATCATCTTTTTTCTCCTCATTCATACGATATATATATATATATATAATTTATATTTTAATTTTAATTTTAATTATAATTCTAATAATAAGGGTATGTTAGAAAATGTTGTAAGGGTGTAAGTCGAAATTCTGTCCGTGTAACGCTACGCTATTTTTAATCATTGTAAGTTATGTTCAACCTTTTTATATTAATGTCTCGTAGCTAAGTTATTATTATGCTTATTTAAAATGAAGTAATCATGATGTTGGGCTAATTACTAAAATTGGGTAATTGGGCTTTGTACCATAATTGGGGTTTGGACAAAAGAACGACACTTGTGGAAATTAGACTATGGGCTATTAATGGGCTTTATATTTGTTTAACTAAATGAAAGTTTGTTAATGTTAATATAAAGATTTACAATTGGGCGTCCCTATAAATTACCATATACACTCGATCGGACACGATGGGCGGGGTATTTATATGTACGAATAATCGTTCATTTAACCGGACACGGGAATGGATTAATAGCCACTAGAATAATTAAAACAGGGGTGAAATTACATTCAAGGGTAATTGGTGTAATTGCTAACAAAGTATTAAAACCTTGGTTTACACGCAGTTGATAACCTGGTGTATTCATTAAACAAAGTATTAAAACCTTGTTACAATTCGAATCCCCAATTAGTTGGAATATTTAACTTCGGGTATAAGGATAATTTGACGAGGACACTCGCACTTTATATTTATGACTGATGGACTGTTATGGACAAAAACCAGACGGACATATTAAATAATCCAGGACAAAGGACAATTAACCCATGGGCATAAAACTAAAATCAACACGTCAAACATCATGATTACGGAAGTTTAAATAAGCATAATTCTTTTATTTCATATTTAATTTCCTTTATTTTATATTTAATTGCACTTCTAATTATCGCATTTTTATTGTTATTGTATTTAATCGCACTTTTAATTATCGTACTTTTTAATTATCGCAAGTTTATTTTATCGCACTTTTATTATTCGCAATTTCATTTATCGTTATTTACTTCACGCTTTAAATTAAGTCTTTTATTTATTTAATATTTTACATTTGGTTTTAACTGCGACTAAAGTTTTAAAATCGACAAACCGGTCATTAAACGGTAAAAACCCCCCCTTTATAATAATAATATTACTTATATATATATATATTTGTATTTTTATAAAAGTAAACTAATATAGCGTTGAGCTTTGTTTAAAAAAGATTCCCTGTGGAATGAACCGGACTTACTAAAAACTACACTACTGTACGATTAGGTACACTGCCTATAAGTGTTGTAGCAAGGTTTAAGTATATCCATTCTATAAATAAATAAATATCTTGTGTAAAATTGTATCGTATTTAATAGTTTTTCCTAGTAAAATATAAACTATTTCGTATACCTTAGCTTTGACATCAAGTATTTTTGGCGCCGCTGCCGGGGAACTCTATTAAAAGCCAGAAGCGCAACGCTAATATATATATATAAAAAAAAAGAGATTTTTAGTTAACTTTTATTAAAATTCGTTTTTGTAAAAATACGTTTTAATTATTCAAAAATATAAAAAGAAAAACAAAAATATAAGTATTTTTAAGATTTTGTTAAATATTTAAGTTTTATAAGTTTCTTTATTTTTATTTTAGTTTATAAAAATATAAGTTTTATTTAAATATCTTTTATTTATTTAAAAACAGAAAACAGAAAATAAAAAAAATAAATAAAGAAAAACGCGTCGAATTTAATAAGCTGTCATCTGAATTTCTGAACCCCGCAACTCGCGGGGTTTTCTGCATTAATTACCGCGACTCGCGGAGCTGCTCTGACACGCGAACAGGAAGCCCTAATCCTGCATTTATTACGGATTATTATTAATTATTATTATTATTAACCCTAATTATTATTATTATTATAATTAAGTTTATTTTTAATTTAAGTTTTATTTAATTTATATTTTGTTTAAATTAGTTTAATTAATTTGTAAAATTAGTAGTTTTAATAAATAAATAATATAAAAATAATATTTTTATAAAAATTGTAATTTTTACAACTTTTTGTATATTTTTATAATTTGTCCCTTTTTAATTGTTTTAGCGTAATATTTGTATTTTTAGCTCATATTTAGTTTTAAACTTAGATTTTGCCATAGTTATTTTTACTTCTAGATTTTTAGGCTTTGCCGTAGAATTCCTTAAGTACTTTTTCTTGAGACTAAGATTTAGATACTTTAGAATTTTGCGACGCCTTTTTAAGTTTTACTTTCTTTTTAAGTTATTTCCATTTGGGATTTAGTTTTTCTTGTAAGCTTTAATATTTTTAGACGACTTTTACTATGTACCAATTATCATTCCAGTTAGTAATTTCAATTTGCGATTATAATTTTAAGTTAGTTGTAGTAATAAGGTTAGGTTAGTCAAGTATTTTTAAGTTTTATAAGTTTCTTTTATTTTTCCGTCACCTTTTATTTTTCAACCATTTTTCTTTTTCGACCTTTTTCGACGAACTCTTTTTCTTTCTTACTTCTCGCTATTCTAGTTTTAGGACATAGATTTTTATTCTACTTCTTATCTAAATTTCTTAAAATTACGAAAATTTATTTTAAGTAGTTAAATTAATAGACATCAAAATTTTCTGGTTCGTAGTAATAGTTGGATTTGTACGTGGACCGGGTTATTGGAGCCAAACAGTCCTCAATTATATTGAGACCAAACGAATCCTGCCCCTCTGCTGCATCTTTTGGCTATTCGAAACTTGGGCAAAATCAGAAAAGTCTATTAATTGGATAACTTATTATAATTTTTCTTCCTTTTTAAAACTAATAGGATATTCAGTGAATGCACCGAGCAAGACGTTCACCACCTTTTGTACGTTCACCACCTGTAACTAGATCAAGACATTTAGCAAATATAACTGCCGTTGATTTTTCTTTAGAATCGTCATCCAGTCAACCAAGTACTTCAGTTCAAATTTCCGATAATCCATTTTTTGAACCCAACCTCACAATTGAGAATCCGGAGAATATTCAGGAACGGTTCATAGATCCTGAACCATTAAACTTTCCTCCGGAACCACCAATCATTCAAACAGAGATTGTTGAGGAACGATCCATTAAATCAGAATCATCTAGTGATACCGATTCAACAAATTCAATTATGGAGAATCTGGAACCTTTAAGTATGGAAGACCGAATGAGAGCTAAACGCACTGGCCAAGGTCACGCAATTACTCATCCAGACATTAATGCGCCAGATTATGAAATCAAAGGACAAATTCTACACATGGTGACTAATCAATGCCAATTTAGTGGTGCGCCGAAGGAAGATCCAAATGAACATCTACGTACCTTTAATAGGATCTGCACACTATTTAAAATCCGAGAAGTGGAGGATGAACAGATATATCTCATGTTATTTCCCTGGACTTTAAAGGGAGAAGCCAAAGATTGGTTGGAATCGTTACCTGAGGGGCGATTGATACATGGGATGTTTTAGTTGACAAATTTCTTAAACAATTCTTTCCTGCATCTAAAGCCGTAAGACTTCAAGCAGAAATTGTTACGTTTACACAGAAGCCAAATGAAACTCTATATGAGGCATGTACAAGATATGGAAAGTTGTTAAGAGGATGTCCGCAACATGGTTTAGACACCTGTCAAATAGTACAAATATTCTACCAAGGATGCGACATCACTACAAGAAAAGACATAGATATAGCAGCTGGTGGTTCTATTATGAAGAAAACCGAAACTGATGCTTACAAAATTATTGATAACACTGCTTCCCACTCACATGAGTGGCACCAAGAAAAAGACATCGTTAGATCATCTAAAGCAGCTAGAGCCGATTCTAGCCATGACTTAGATTCCATTTCCGCAAAGATAGATGCTGTGGAGAGACGAATGGAAAAGATGACTAAGGATATTCACTCAATACGAATTAGTTGTGAGCAGTGTGGAGGACCACATTTGACAAAAGATTGTCTCAGTATTGAATTAACAATGGAACAAAGAGAGAATATTTCATACATAAACCAAAGGCCTGGAAATAATTATCAGAATAATTATCAACCGCCAAGACCGATTTACAATCAAAACCAAAATTATAACCGAAATATTCCATACAACAACCAACAAGGTCCTAGCAATCAACAAGTATCCAATAATACTTACAACCAGCAAAGACCGAATTTTCAAAACAAACCACCACAACAAACCGATGATAAAAAGCCGAATTTAGAAGATATGATGACAAAGCTAGTTGAAACTCAAACGCAGTTTTTCACATCTCAGAAACAAACCAATGAACAAAATGCTCAAGCATTTAGAAATCAACAAGCTTCTATTCAAAATCTGGAACAAGAAGTGAGTAACCTAGCAAGGTTAATAGGTGAAAGAAAACCGGAAAGTCTACATAGTGATACAAACGCTAACCCCCGGAGTGAAACAGCTAAAGCCATTACCACAAGAAGTGGTACAACACTTAAACCACCTGAAATACCTGTAACTTCTGATGAAGCCATTCCTACTCCACAAGAACCACAACCTGATCAAGATAAGGAAAAAGAACCGGTAGTTGAAAAGATTAATGAAGATAACACAGCTAAGGATAAACCTTATGTTAAACCATATCAACCACCACTTCCTTATCCGAGTAAAATGAAGAAAGAAAAACTTGAAGCCGAGCAATCCAAATTCTTGGATATGTTTAAACAGATAAATGTAAATCTTCCTTTCATTGATGTGATTTCAGGAATGCCTAGATATGCTAAATTCTTGAAAGATCTAATCTCAAATAGAAAGAAAATGGAAGAACTCTCGGCTGTTACTATGAATGCTAATTGTTCAGCAGTGCTGTTGAATAAGATACCAGAAAAATTATCTGATCCAGGAAGTTTCACAATTCCATGTTTTCTGGGTAGTCTTAGTTCAATAGAAGCATTGGCAGACTTAGGTGCTAGTATAAATCTAATGCCATATTCACTATACACTAAACTAGACCTTGGAGAATTGAAACCAACCAGAATAAGCATACAACTAGCCGATAGATCAATAAAATATCCTAGAGGGATAATGGAGAACATGCTAGTTAAAGTTGGTACTTTAGTATTTCCAGTAGATTTTGTTGTTTTGGACATGGAAGAAGATTCTCAAGTTCCTCTCATATTAGGAAGACCATTCTTAAACACGGCTAAAGCAATGATAGACGTGTTCGGTAAGAAACTGACCCTAAGTATAGAGGATGAGAGTGTTACCTTTTCAGTTGATAGAGCAATGCAACAACCACAATCTGCAGATGATACATGTTATTATATTCAAACTATAGATGCACATGCAGAATTATTAGAAGAATTTCCAGAATTACGAGGAACAGGAGAATGTTCTTTAGGAGAAGGTAATGAACCAATTGATGAAGCTGAAATGTTAGCTACACTTATAGCTAATGGATATGAACCAACAACAGAAGAAATTCAAATGCTAAAAGAAGAAGACAGATATCGATACAAATCATCGATAGAAGAACCTTCGAAATTAGAGTTAAAGCCACTTCCAAACCATTTGGAATACGCTTATTTACATGGTGAATCTGAATTACCTGTAATAATATCGTCTTATCTTACTGAAAATGAGAAATCACAACTCATTTCTGTGTTGAAAGCTCATAAACCAGCCATTGCATGGAAGATTCATGATATTAAAGGAATAAGTCCTTCGTATTGCACACATAAAATTCTTATGGAAGAAGGTCATAAAACGTATGTGCAACGCCAACGAAGACTAAATCCTAATATGCAAGATGTAGTTAAGAAAGAGATTATTAAACTGCTAGATGCAGGTTTAATTTATCCAATCTCTGATAGTCCATGGGTAAGCCCAGTTCAATGCGTGCCTAAGAAGGGTGGCATGACTGTCATTACAAATGAGAAAAATGAGCTTATTCCTACTAGGACTGTAACAGGATGGCGTGTGTGTATTGATTATAGAAAATTAAATGACGCCACCAGAAAAGATCACTTTCCCTTACCTTTCATTGATCAAATGTTGGAAAGATTAGCCGGAAATAGTTACTATTGTTTTCTAGATGGATTTTCCGGATATTTTCAAATTCCAATAGCACCCGAGGACCAAGAGAAAACCACATTCACGTGCCCTTATGGTACTTTTGCTTACAAACGCATGCCATTTGGACTTTGCAACGCCCCTGCAACCTTTCAAAGGTGCATGATGGCGATTTTTCACGACATGATAGAAGAATGCATGGAAGTATTCATGGATGACTTTTCAGTCTTCGGTGATACATTTAAATCATGTCTAGTTAATCTGGAACGAATGCTAATTAGATGCGAAAAATCAAATCTAGTTCTTAATTGGGAGAAATGCCATTTCATGGTTAAAGAAGGCATCGTTCTTGGACATAAAATTTCAAAAGAAGGAATTGAAGTGGATAGAGCTAAAGTAGATGTAATTGCTAAACTTCCACATCCCACCAATGTTAGAGGAGTTAGGAGTTTTCTAGGGCATGTCGGTTTTTACCGACGTTTCATAAAAGATTTTTCTAAAATTGCCACTCCTATGAATAAACTCCTAGAAAAGGATGCGCCATTCATCTTTTCAGATGAGTGTATCAAATCTTTTAATATTCTTAAAGAGAAACTCACTAATGCGCCGATCATGATAACACCAAATTGGAATCTACCATTTGAACTAATGTGCGATGCAAGTGATTTTGCAATGGGAGCCGTTTTAGGACAAAGGATTGAAAAACGATTTCAACCTATATATTATGCTAGTAAGACGTTACAAGGAGCACAAACGAACTATACAACTACTGAAAAAGAACTCCTTGCTATTGTCTTTGCTTTTGACAAATTTTGATCATATCTCGTTCTAGCAAAAACGGTGGTCTATACCGACCATTCTGCTCTTAGATACCTATTTTCAAAACAAGATGCTAAACCAAGATTAATCCGTTGGATCTTACTCTTACAAGAGTTTGATATTGAAATCCGAGATAAAAGAGGAGCAGAAAATCTCGCCGCTGATCATCTTTCTCGTCTTGAAAATCCTGAGTTAGAAGTTCTAAATGAATCAGCCATACAAGACAACTTTCCTGATGAATATCTATTGAAGATAGATTATAATGAAATCCCATGGTTTGCAGACTATGCAAACTACTTAGTTTGTGGATTCCTTGAAAAAGGATTATCGTACCAAAGACGAAAGAAATTCTTCAGTGATATAAAACACTATTTCTGGGAAGATCCACATCTGTTTAAAAGTTGTCCCGATGGAATAATACGCCGATGTGTATTTGGAGATGAAGCTAGTAAAATATTAAACCATTGTCACACAGGACCAACAGGAGGGCATTATGGGCCTCAACTAACAGCAAGAAAAGTTTATGAAGCTGGATTCTATTGGCCTACAATTTACAAAGACGCACACCTTCTTTGCAAATCCTGTGATGCTTGTCAAAGGGCCGGAAAAATAAGTCAACGTGATGAAATGCCACAAAATGTCATCCAAGTATGTGAAGTATTTGACATTTGGGGTATTGACTTTATGGGTCCATTTCCAAAATCTCAAAATAATCTATATATACTCGTAGCCATTGATTATGTATCTAAATGGGCGGAAGCACAAGCTCTCCCAACTAACGATGCACGAGTCGTAGTCAACTTTTTAAAACATCTTTTTGCAAGGTTTGGAACACCGAAAGCTTTAATAAGTGATCGGGGTACTCATTTCTGTAATAATCAACTTGAGAAAGTTCTTAAAAGATATGGAGTAACTCATAAAATCTCCACCGCATATCATCCACAAACAAGTGGACAAGTTGAAAATACCAACCGAGCCTTAAAACGTATTCTAGAGAAAACCGTAGGATCAAATCCGAAGGAATGGTCCATTAAATTGGAGGATGCACTTTGGGCTTTTAGAACAGCCTACAAAACTCCAATTGGAACCACACCTTTTAGACTTGTTTATGGAAAAGCATGTCATCTTCCAGTAGAAATTGAACACAAAGCATTTTAGGCTTTGAAGACATGTAATCTTGATTTACATGAAGCCGGACGTCTACGATTAAGTCAACTAAATGAATTAGAAGAATTAAGACATGAAGCATATGATAATTCGTTAATCTATAAAGAAAGAACGAAGAAATGGCATGATAAAAGAATCAGAAGTTCAAAAGAATTTAAAGAAGGAGACAGAGTTCTTCTTTTCAATTCACGATTCAAGCTATTTCCTGGAAAATTGAAATCAAGATGGTCTGGACCATTCATAGTCAAAAGAGTTTTCCCATACGGAACGATAGAATTGATAAATTCAAATGGGATTGAATTTAAAGTTAATGGTCACAGAGTTAAACATTACATACATGGTCCGATGGAAGTCGACAACGAAGTTAATCACAATTTCGACACCACAGCTAACTAAGTGTGGGGAGAATCAAGTCTTTAAAGGATAATATGTATTTCTGTTAGAGTTAGATTGTCTGTTTTCGTGTAGTTCTCGAAAATGGAACCCGAATGGTCTTTCCCTAGCAGACCCTAAAGAACTAGTCTTCTCCCCCCATTCTGAATTTTTATTTTTTTTAGGTTTTTACAAAATGAAGACTGCCTGTGAACTAAACCATGGTCTAATGCTACATGCTTTGATCACTAAAAGAAATAATGACATACTACCGAGTGAATTAGTATCAGTAATCATAGAAAGAATGGACGGAGTTAGAAAAGAATCCAGATGCGAAGATAATAAGTTACAATTTGGTAAAGGAAAATCAAAATCCGCAGCGAAAAGAAGAGCACGACACCTAGAAAGATGTCACAAATGCGGAAAATGGTCACATGGAGGTAAATGTTCAAATAATCAAACCTATTCAAATACCGAATTTGTTACTTTATGCAGAGACGGACCGTTCATATGTTTAGAAGAAAAGACACTGAATGCTCGAGGTTACGCCTATGTAGCCATGGAAAACCAATTAAACCGACTATCTTATGAATGGGATAGATCATATAACTAAGAAATGTATTTCACAGGTATGTCTGTACAGTTTTTATTTTTATTTTTAACCTTTTGATAATAAACGCTAATTTGTTCGCTAAAAAGTATTAAATTGGTATTGAATAAAATTAGGTTTGGCGACCGAAATTATTGATATCATTCAAAAATTTATTACATCACTGCGAAATTTAACGTTTATTCTTAAGGTATAAATATCTTTAATCAATCAACCCAAAATATTTCAAAAATTCGTCATGAGTTAAATTAGGTCTTGGAACCGAAATTACTTTACCGAAAAGAGGGGCGCATATTTTTGATAATATTTGATTGATTAAAGTGGGATAAAAAGACAAAAAGATTTTTAATTTTATTTTTACCATGTTTTTAAAATTAATATTTAAATCTTAAATTAATATTGTAAACTTTGTAAAAAAAATATATATATATATTTAAAATTGTAAATATTTGAAAAATTAATATAAGTTTGGTATGAATTTATAAATTTTGAAATTAAGTTTGGTGTGAATTTTTAATTTTTAAAATATGAATTTTTAATTTTATGCATTTCAAATTTTAAGTTTGGTGTGAAATTTTAATATTAATTTTGAATTTTATATTTAAGTTGTGTGAATTTAAAAACAAAAATTTACTTTATCTCATTAAGTTAAAAATATGATTTTTAAAATTCGTCGTAAGTTGAAGACTAGGTCTTTGAACCGAAATTGCTTTACCCAAGGGAGGGACGAGAACTTTTATTATCATTATTTTTAATCTTATTGATTTAAAGTATGCCAAAAACATTAAAAAACCCAAAAATCTTAGCTTTTAAAACAATCGCTACAAAAAGACAAATTTTAAAATTTTGTCGAAGGACGGACTAGGACATCGATCCGAAACGACCTCGTCCTAAATAACAAAGGAAACAAAATTTTAAAATTAAGTACTTAATTGTTTTATAAGTTATTGATTATAAAAAAAAAAAAAAAAAATATCAAACTCCGCGACTCGCGGAGTTTGAAGGGTTATTCACCGCGAGTCGCGGAGGGGCCGGATTACAGAAAAAAAATAAAGAGCTGCAACAGCTCAGTTTCACACTCCACAACTCAAACAAACTGCGAAAACCCACGAAAAAACTCGAGAAAGAACCCCAAAAATCACAATTTTTAACTGTTAATCACCAAATCTTTTGCTAAAATCATGTTGAGAAGGATGCTATCTAGGAATTACTCAAGAAAAACGGTAAATTTCTACACCTAAACTCCATTTAATCCGAAATTTGGTGTTCTTGAGCAATTTTTTCCCCAATTTGATTTTGATGCTTTTTAGTGTAATTAGGCTTAAATTGTTTATGTATTATGCTTGTATAACCTAGATTGATACTGTTTAACATGATTAGAAGCCTTAAACTTCAAATTTTGAGTAATCTAGGGTTTGTGTTCTTGAGCAAATTTGGGGCTTTTTGATATAAACAGGTTATGGCCGATTTTTGTCATGAATTGTTGCTAAATTAAGTAGTGTAACATGTCTAGGTAGTTAAATGATCCAAACTTTGAGCCTAAACATGATTTTGAGAATTAAAGTGGACTTTTTCAAGTCTAAAATTCATGAACTTGATTTTTGAAGGATAATGCCATTTGAGACTTGTTTAATTGCTAGTAATGATTATTTTGACATGTTATTTGAGTTGAATGCTTATGAACTTGGCGAACATTTTCGTATATGCTTATTTGAAAAAGTGTAGATTTGATAAAAATGTGAAAATGAGCTTAAGTTTGATATAAATTGATCATGTCATTGTAATTATTTTGATTTATGATTTTGCTGACACTAATGCATATTTGGATGCACAAAAATTGTGTTTGATGTGTTTTGCAGACTGAAAGGGGTGAATCTTCATCCCAAGCCCGCAATGTTCCTGCTGAGAATGTGGAACAACAGGAGGTGGATAACTACTACAAGCAGGATATACCTCATCCAGTCATGACCTTTTCTGATATGCACTTGGAAGAGTTACACCCGAACCTGAGATTTGACAGACTTTGGATAGATTATCCAAAATATCAAAGGGGTTTGCATACTCTTCATTCTAAGGTTGTTGAGGTACCGAGGGTCATAGAATGGGGACCCTTAGAAGCTGTAGAATTGGCCGGGCCAATTAGGGAATTACTTGTACAGAGGTATGGTAATTATTCTTTTAATGACTGGGTACGTTTATTCACCATGCGTAGACCTGTATATAAAGTATGGTGTGAAGAATTGTTATGTAGTATAGAGTTGAATGATAGGGTAGCTAGTTTAACCGATCATTCTTTTATTAGATTTTTGTTAGGCGGTTCGATGCGCCACATGTCTTTACTAGACATGGCTCAGGCTTTACGTATATATACGCCTGAGGAGTTAGCGTCTGCCGATTGTAGAGGATTGATACTAAACGGTAGAAAGATAGATGAAAATTTTGATACACACGGTGTGTGGAGTCAAATGACAAGCCATCACCGTTTCAAAGGGGGAAATTACTCTTATTTGGATATAGATAGAGCCGAATTAAGAGTAATTCATAGGTTTTTAGCTAATTCGATTACACAAAGGGGTAAAAACAAGGAAAAAGTAAATGAACAGGATTTGTTTTACCATATGTGTATTCGAGACCCACAAAGCGTTGTAAGTATACCATATTGTGTGGGTTATTATTTATCAGCTATGGTTCGGGGGATGAGACCGCATAGCATAATAGGAGGTGGTATTTTTATTACTTTGATTGGTGAATATCTCGGTGTGGATATAAGTCGGGGGGGATTATTAGTAGAAGAACCGGAACCCCGCGATACTATAGGTTTAAATGTATACCATGGTGCGAAAGTTTTAAAGAGGCGAAATAACGCCGCAGTACGATACCATGGTAGACATCCACAGGTGGAGAGAAACCAACAGCAAGGTAATGTAGGAGGGGGAATGAGATGCAAGAAATGCAAAGGTTTATAGCTTCTCAGGAATACGAAAATGCTAGACAGAGAGCATTTGAAGATTGGCAAGTTCATCAGAACCAAATCATAGCTCATTGCCAACATATAGGTAGAAACTATATTCCTACACCGAAACCCATCTTCCCTCCCTGGTCTATAGAGATGCAGCCACCATATCCTACGTATAACCCTGCCGAAGCATTCTATAGCACCTATGGTTATGCCTGGAACCCCTATTGGTACCAATATCATCCTTAGTTTACTTATTTTTTTTTATTTTGTAATTTGTAATGATTGATACGTTTAATACTTTTGTTAATATTGTAATCATTTTTATAATTATCTAACTTTTATTCTTAGATTTTAATAATTTTTGAATGTGGGGTAATATACCAAACTTCAAAAATATGTATATATGTTTGCAGTTTATCTTATGTACACAACAGGGTAAAACAACGCATTTTCAAAGACTGGCATTAAGTTCAGCAAAAGCAACTAATTTTGACGACAAGATGCAAAATATATGTGAAATAACAACAAGACGGAATGAACAAATGATGTGTACCATTTATCATTCAGCAAACAAACGCCAATATATTTGGAAACTTTGATAAAATTTAATCATTTTCACACAAATCGCCCTCAATAATTTAAATAGTTACTGATTTCTTGCAAATGAGGGCATTGCAAGATCTTAAGTGTGGGAAGGGGTTAAATTCTTCCGGATTTTAAAATTTTTTTACTTTATACACTTGGTTACCATTAAAAATACTAGTAAAGTAGTAGTTGTATTAGAATCTAGTGCTCTCTGATAATAAAGAATAGCCCTAGTCTTATATACTGACTACCCAATTCTAGTAAAAATTTTCAAAATTTTCAATTAAATGAACTCAAAATCATGTTTATACATATTTATGAACGATAAAACTAGGTTTTAACACCGAAATTATTGTTACCTCGGAAAGAACATAAATTGAGAAACAAACTAAAATGTTAAAATTCATTTAAAATGGAATAGAGGACGATAAAAAGGAAAATAAAAGCCAAGTGTGGGAAAATTTACCAAGTTATCTTAAACATATGTCACATATATCTGTAACAAATAACTGAAAATACTTTTGCTTTGGACTAAACTAAACTGTTTTACCCAATGAAAGAAAAGAAAAGATGGATCTACACGATGAATCAATTCCATCATTAAAAGGAAGTAAAGTCTTCCGAAAAAGAAACGCGCTTCTTGATTTAGGTCATGAAGTTGTCGTTCAGACCAGCTATAGGTTGACGAAAAATCTAGAAAAGTCATCTCTAAAATCAGCAGGAAATCCACGGACCTCAGCATCAAACAGGGTCGCCATGTGGTCAGATTTATCCTAACCATGAGAAGGATTTATCTTGTAAAATGGGGGGGCACCATGCAAATTAGCTGGATAAGACTAATGAATCAGATCCCCAGAAAGGATAATCTCCTTAAAGATTAAAAATCAGCTTTTAAGACTGATATTACTCAATCCTAGAGATTGACCTTAAAGATTGAGAATTACAAACTCATGGAATTCAATGATATCTAAACTCGAGCTTGAACGAGAAAATATTTTGATCAAAATTACAAACCGATTTGTTTTCTGAAAACCCTATTTTTAATGCGTTCATTACCATTGAACGTAAAATCCTAGGAATTCACCTGGAATTCATTAGGTCACCTGAACCAAATCGGGTGTCAACCGTAAGAATGGTGGTTGCATAGTGGTCAAAGACAGGACCTTGTGCCATACCGAAAAATTATAAGGGTGAGCTTTACTATTGCTCCTACCAAGGATAGTAATTGCGTCCGACACGTTATAGACCATAATTAAAAGCATGTCAGGGGACATTGCCTTAACAGTTGCTTGTTCAACGCTTTCCTTTACAACCGGACGGTAGTTTACCGAAAGGTAATATACGGGACAAGTAAACTGGACGTGTTGCTTTCCAAATACAAAGGTTAGCAAGTGGGTGACACAAAACCGCAAGTTTTGAGCTAAAATTTTCAAATCTGAAACCCACCAAACCCACAAAAATATTTTGCAAACACCGGTAAAGGGTTATTTCGGAAAACTTATCTAGGGTAAAAACTAGATTTAATTTTCAAAAGATCAAATGTTTTCATAAAGATCCAATTTTCTTAATGGATCTAAATTTTTATAGTCATGTGGGACTGTAAACCATATCGTTACTACCATTGTTTATACCGCCATATAGAAAATCACTGATGTACAAAGTGTGAAGAATAAAGAAGTGATTCTAGTATTTCAAGACGATATTGCTTGAGGACAAGCAACGCTAAAGTGTGGGAATATTTGATAATGCTAAAAACGAACATATATTTCATAGCATTATTCCTCAAGAAAGACAAGCTTTTAGTTGCAATTGTTCTATTTACAAGTGATATTCGTTTAAATAATAAAAGGTGAAGACAAAAGACAGATTCGACGAATTGAAGACGCAAACGACCAAAAAGCTCAAAAGTACAAAAGACAATCAAAAAGGTTCCAATTATTGATAAGAAACGTCTCGAAATTACAAAAGTAAAAAATTCAAAACGCAAAGTACAAAATATAAAATTGTACGCAAGGACGTTCGAAAATCCGGAACCGGGACCAGAGTCAACTCTCAACGCTCGACGCAACGGACTAAAAATTACAAGTTAACTATGTATATAAATATAATATAATATATAATTAATTATATTAATTATATATATATATATATATTATATTTATAAATAAAAACCGTCGGCAGAGAAAGACTCCAAAGTGTGAGCTGGAATTTCAAACTCCGCGACTCGCAGAGTTTGAAGGCCAAAATGGCCGCGAGTCGCGGAGCCCCCAGTTTTGAAACTCCCTATAAAGCAAACCGAAATCTGATCATTTTCATCATCTTTTTTCTCCTCATTCATACGATATATATATATATATATATATATATATATATATATATATATATATATATTTATATTTTAATTTTAATTTTAATTATAATTCTAATAATAAGGGTATGTTAGAAAATGTTGTAAGGGTGTAAGTCGAAATTCTGTCCGTGTAACGCTACGCTATTTTTAATCATTGTAAGTTATGTTCAACCTTTTTATATTAATGTCTCGTAGCTAAGTTATTATTATGCTTATTTAAAACGAAGTAATCATGATGTTGGGCTAATTACTAAAATTGGGTAATTGGGCTTTGTACCATAATTGGGGTTTGGACAAAAGAACGACACTTGTGGAAATTAGACTATGGGCTATTAATGGGCTTTATATTTGTTTAACTAAATGAAAGTTTGTTAATGTTAATATAAAGATTTACAATTGGGCGTCCCTATAAATTACCATATACACTCGATCGGACACGATGGGCGGGGTATTTATATGTACGAATAATCGTTCATTTAACCGGACACGGGAATGGATTAATAGCCACTAGAATAATTAAAACAGGGGTGAAATTACATTCAAGGGTAATTGGTGTAATTGCTAACAAAGTAGTAAAACCTTGGTTTACACGCAGTTGATAACCTGGTGTATTCATTAAACAAAGTATTAAAACCTTGTTACAATTCGAATCCCCAATTAGTTGGAATATTTAACTTCGGGTATAAGGATAATTTGACGAGGACACTCTCACTTTATATTTATGACTGATGGACTGTTATGGACAAAAACCAGACGGACATATTAAATAATCCAGGACAAAGGACAATTAACCCATGGGCATAAAACTAAAATCAACACGTCAAACATCATGATTACGGAAGTTTAAATAAGCATAATTCTTTTATTTCATATTTAATTTCCTTTATTTTATATTTAATTGCACTTCTAATTATCGCATTTTTATTGTTATTGTATTTAATCGCACTTTTAATTATCGTACTTTTTAATTATCGCAAGTTTATTTTATCGCACTTTTATTATTCGCAATTTCATTTATCGTTATTTACTTCACGCTTTAAATTAAGTCTTTTATTTATTTAATATTTTACATTTGGTTTTAACTGCGACTAAAGTTTTAAAATCGACAAACCGGTCATTAAACGGTAAAAACCCCCCTTTATAATAATAATATTACTTATATATATATATATTTGTATTTTTATAAAAGTAAACTAATATAGCGTTGAGCTTTGTTTAAAAAAGATTCCCTGTGGAACGAACCGGACTTACTAAAAACTACACTACTGTACGATTAGGTACACTGCCTATAAGTGTTGTAGCAAGGTTTAAGTATATCCATTCTATAAATAAATAAATATCTTGTGTAAAATTGTATCGTATTTAATAGTGTTTCCTAGTAAAATATAAACTATTTCGTATACCTTAGCTTTGACATCACTATCTATCTATCTATCTATCTATCTATCTATCTATCTATCTATCTATCTATCTATCTATCTATCTATCTATCTATCTATCTATCTATCTATCTATCTATCTATCTATCTATCTATCTATCTATCTATCTATCTATCTATCTATCTATCTATCTATCTATCTATCTATCTATCTATCTATCTATACATTATACGAGTATAAAACAAGATTTAATTTACTTATGTGACAGCTCATAATTAATTTAATTATAGATTGTTTAGGTTGCGATTTGTGATTAATTTAAGAATTAATTACGTATATTACTCCCTATGATTTATCTCCAAAAAGTACCCCATAATAAATAATATAAAAAAAATAAATAAGTAACACTTTTAATTACTCTTTTGAAATCTATATTACTATCATGTTTTCTAAAAAAAACATTATAGTATATTAAAATAATATTACACAACATATTACATTTGTGTTTATCTTGACTAAATTAATGAAAGATTAGTTTTTTTTAATAAATAAACTGTGTTTTCTAATGCGTACATCCATATATACTATACTAATACGTATTTTAGTTAAATTAAAAAATCTTAAATAGTAAGGTTTGTATTTATTTATCCCTCATTTTTCTTTTTTCTTAATATTTTTTCCTTTATATTTCTTACATTTTTTATCTATTAAATCTATATATACATATATATATATCTATACATTTATTACAATCTATAGTTTCTATTATATTGCTAAAATGATGATGTCATTATTAAGCTAATTCTTTTGTTAAGAAAAAATCAAAAAGAAAAAGAAAAAAATCTAAGCATAGTGGGTGATGTCATTAATCTAAATAAATTTGAATTAAAATTAAATATTATTAATTAATTATTATTATTAAATCATATTAATAATTATTTTAATTATTAAAATTAAATAATTTTAATTAATTATTTTGAATTTAGTACGAGAAGGTATAAAAGTTAGGTAGAAGGAAACCAATTCTACATGCATATTTTAATTTACACTTTTAAAATAAAATGACAACCAATATTATCTCTTATGATTGGATGTGGATTGTTTAATATGCATTTTAGGTGTTTGATGAAATGTTCAATTGACGAGTTTTTTAGTCGGATTATATGGTTCCACGGGTCATTAAACTAAATAACTTTAACATTTGCGTTCACTTAATACCTAAAACATATCATTAAACTGTTTCATTTAAACAAACCCGTGATTCCACGGGTCATTTCACTAGTTATATATATTATTACTCTCTATGATTTATCTAAAAAAGGTAATAAATAATAATTAGAAAAAATAATTGGTAACTCTATTTTACTTTATTTTTTTGAAATCCATTTACCATCATTTTTTTTCACGGGTCTAAATGGTTTAGAGTTGATACATGATTTTAGTCGAACGAATCAGGTTTCAAGTTGGATTAAATGGGTTGGGCCAATATCGAGTTGGGTCAGGTCTGGTTTTTATCTTTCTTTAATATTTTTAAAATTTTAATTTCCTTTAATATTATATTTAATAATTACGTTTTACGTTTGCTTATTCTCCACATTGATGTTTTGTATTTTAAGGTTTGTCCTTTGCATTTTCATCTTCGTTTACCTTTTATATTTTCTATATGCGTTTTGCATCTAAATCTATGTTTTACATTTTAAGATTTACTTTTGTATTTTATGTTTATGCTTTATATTTTATGGTTTACGTTTGTATTTTTCTTTACGTTTTATGTTTACGTTTACGTTTACGTTTTACGTATATGTTTTACAACTCTTTTAATTATTTTTTAAAAATGTATGTGTTACGACCCCGAAGTTGTATAGTGTTAATGTGAATTAAGCTTAAATGAAGGTTTCTTAGAAGAGGGCTATATAAGGAACCTAAGTAGTCCTAATTAGATAGCCATTGCATTGTAAACGAGTTCTAGAAGCTGTGGAATGTAAATCTTGTTAATTCTCTCTAATACCGAATATCCTTCACACTTACCGAATCTCATTCTAACTTGTCTTTTCTTCTAATTTCAACATGATCTGACCTATCATTTGCTATCAGAGCTTCCAGGGAGTGATATTATATCACTAGATCGATCAAGAGATTGAAGATTACAGAATCTGAGCACTTTTGGTATATTAAATCAGATTCGGTATAATCGAATCTGATAATATGACGTTCAGATTCCTGTGATAAGTTCAGCAAAGGTGTATTAGGTTGATTAGAAAGAGTTTTGATCATCATTACAGCTTTTTAACATCAATTATGGAGAATCAAGTTGATTTTTAGAGTTTGTGGCTAAAACTCTCGGTATTCATCAATTCTAGCTTGATTCTGTAGATAAGTAAAGGTTTGAGGTTTCATTTGTGATCGTGAGGTGTTTAATCACATTTCTGATGGTTTAATTTCATCAATTCTTCAAGTTTTGAAGATTTGATACACATTCGGTATCGTAACTGCCATACCGAATCTACTTTAAAGCTATTAATTCTCAATCAGTGTTGCAGATTGTGGTGTGTTTGTGATTCTATCACATTCAGTTTGGTCATACGCAGCTAATTGGTGTGATTTGAGAAAGGATTCGTTTGAATTCTAAGTTTTCATACTTAGACTCGGTATCATCAACTGCTACAGTTGATATTCGGTATCCTATACATTCGGTATCTTTGATATTTTGTGTGATACTAACTTGTTTCCTTGTGCAGCAAGCTTACAGAATCTAATTCAAAGGGATTGAATTGTGTTTGAATTCAAATTCATACAGAATCTGACTACCGAGTCAGATACCGAATCAGAATCTCGGTATCACTTAATTCATTAGTTTTAAGTGTTCTCAGGCTACAAATCTTGTGGTCACCAAATCTATACTGAATCTGGGTGTGTTACTTGTATTTCTGATCAGTTTCTAATACAGAATATGGTTTACCGAATCTGCTACAGTACAGAATCTGTACCGAATTAGCTACAGTACCGAATCAGATACCGAATCAGACATTTTTGTTAGATTGTTGCGATTTTTCATCTTAGATTTGTGTAATACCGAATCGTTACCGAATCTACCTCATTTTCAAGATGTCTACTCAAGATACTTTGATCATTAGATCAGATTCCCGTCCTCCAGTGTTGTTTGATGGCAAGTATACTCAGTAGCTTCACAGTATCACTCAGTATATAGACTATAAGGGTGAGAAATCAAAGTACATTTGGGCTTCTCTGAGAGATGGTCCAGTTGTAGATTATCATCCGGATACCGGTATGCCAATTTCAGTCTATGAACTTTCTGGTGATAGACGTGAGAGAGCTCAGAGTGACATAGAGGCAAAGAACATTGTTATGCAAGCTATCCCGTATGAACTGTTTGAAAATGTTGATAGCAATACCACATCAAAAGATATATGGGATGAGATCAAACGACAGCAAGAAGGTTATGACATGTCAGATGTTACTAAATTGAATAAGGCTCTGGGATTTTATGAAGATTTCAAACAGGAACCCGATGAACCACTAAAGGATATCTACCAACATTTCAATGGTGTTCTCAATGAGTTGAAAAGGTGCAAGATCATAAAAGTACATGCTGAAGTCAACATGAAATTTCTCAAAAAGCTCAATGTTGATTGGCTTTCTTATGGAACCATTGTTCGATCTACCAAAGAGATTGACAAGTTGACTATTCATGAGCTTGTTAGAGTTCTTATGCATTACCAACCTGGAGTGTCTAAACTTCAAGAAGGAAGGAAAGAGTCTTCTCCGGGCGATCCACTTGCCCTAATTGCCAAAAAGAAGAGCAAATCATTTACGACTTCCAAAAGCTTGTCCAAGAAAGTGCTTGTTGAAGAATCAACTAATTCTAAAGAGTTGAATCTTTCTGATATTGATGATTCTCACCTTGAATTAGTTAAGATGGCAGCCATGTTCACAAAAGCCTTGAACAAACACAAGTTCAAAGGCAAATCAAGCAAGAACTCATCGTCTTCCTCGTATTACAAGAAAGCTGATCAATCCAAACAACAACGTGCTGATGATTTCAAGAAGGATGATTCAATCTGTTTCAGTTGTAGCAAAGCTAGTCATTACTCTCGTGAGTGTAAGATGCCTAAGAAGAAGGACACAACTTACTACAAGAAGAAAATGTTGATGGCTAAGATTGTAGAAACTGTGGGAGAGCTGAAACCGGTTGTACTTGGTTTAACTGGACTGATGACTCAGATTCAGAGATGGAACATGCAAATGTTTACAAGGTGACTAAGGTCATCAAAGCTAAGGAAGCAATGGAGAATTCTAACTCATCATCTGATGATGATGAGGTACAATCATCTGAAATTCCTCCTAATTTTATAAAAGTGAAAAATGACATGATGAAGAATTTGGTCTCAATGTCAAAAGAAGTCAGAGGTTTAAAATCTGAAAGCAAGGTTTTAAAAGATAAAATCAAACTTTTTGAGACCAAACCATCTTCATCTAAATTACAATCAGAATTGTAAAGGTTGACCTTCCAACTCAGCTCCACGGAAACTGAGTTGGAAGATCTTAAAAAATCAATTCATCCGATGAAAGTCGAAAGGATAGATTATCGTCTAAAATCAGAACGACTTGCAGAAAAAGTTCCATTTTTAGAAAAAGATCTTTCTGATTCGAAAAACCAACATGAAACCACACTTTCAAAGCTAAACAAGAAAATCATTCAATTGGAAAATACCATAATTGAAAAGAACACTGAAATTTCTTTATTATCAAACGAGTCTTTTCAAATGAAAGCACAACTTGCTCGATATGAGGAAAAACTCTATCGAACAGAGCAATCCAAAGCTATCATGGATATGGAACTTTCAAAACAAACGATTTTCATGAATAGACCAAAAATGATTCATGGTGAAAAGTGGGGGTTAGGTTATGAAGATCCTAAAATTTTAGACGATGCTTCCAAAAAGATTCTAGGATTATATCATTCTGATTACTTTCAAGCTGGTTTACCACCACATTTTGTGCATGCTTCTGATGCTGATTTTGATGATGTTATTGTTAATCGTACATCTAGAAAATACCATCAAATTAGCTTAATGTATGAAAAAATTAATGCTAAAATGGGTAAATCAAATCCTAATTTCTTTAAGGAACTTGTTGAAACTGAAAAGAATGTGCAATGTGCTAATTATGTGCCTACACGTAGATTGGTTTACATTCCTACACTCATGCTAGAGAAATACATTTTAATGCTTGAGAATGAAGTGTTTAACAAACCTAGTTCTAGCATTGTTAACATAGATGAGGTGTTTGATGAACCAACTTTTGATGTGAAACCAATTCTACCGGCTTTACCTGCATGTTCTGATAATGTTTTTCATGAAGACCTAACACATGAACTAACTGTCTTCTTTGAGACAGAATCCCTAGGTCAAACCGATTTAGATGTAAAGGTAGAACCTCGAGATGAACCAACTGCTGTAAACCTGATAGACTTTGACACAACAATTGATCCCTTGAATGAATTTTATGCAAACATACCTATTGTACGAAACTTGAAACGTATACTAGGTGAAGTTGAACAGGAAAATGTTAATTTGCAACTTAAGTGTCAATCATTAGAACAAATGCTTGCTTTGTGTGATAAATTGCCTCCACTTCCTAAGAAAGAATGTACTTATGATTTTAAGGATAGCGAAGTGCTAGTTTCTGCAGAGGAATTATGTCTTGAGATTAAGAGCTTAAAACAAAAAATAATTCAACTGAAACAGGCTCACACACTTAAGCAATCACCTACTGTTGAAACCAATATGTCTGAAAGTGTTGGTGGGATTACTAAGAAGGGGAAGGGGACAACAACATCTAAGGATGCAAAACCCATTACTATTATTAAAAACCCACTACGTTCTCAATTTGGTAACCGTGTTTCAAAAATTGCACCTTCAACACAATTTATTGTCAAGAGAGTTCATTCTCAAAATAGTTCTGTGTTAACTGAAAAGATTCCTATAATTCCAATGACTAACAAATCAAAGGAAAGTCTTTTAACAAAATCAGTCAAGTCAACAGAACACACGAGTCCAAAACCTGATTTAAGTGAGTATGATGCAAAGGAACGTAAAATCAAATTAGAAATTTTGCAAAATAAATCATCTCATATGTCAACTAAAAAATTTGGACTTCTAACTAACAGAGGTGTTTTTCGTGTCACAGGTCATAATCCAAACTTGAATTACAAATCTGTATGGGTTCCTAAGTCCACGACTAAGAAAGTAGCAACCAAACCAACGCAATCTGCTAGTTGACCTAGGAAATCATCTCATGTCTTTCAATTTTCATCTGTGAACAAAACATCTGCTTGGAACAAGTTGTGTGTTAAGACTTCTGATAACGATGTAAAACTTGATATTGCGTATGATGCTTCATGTAATGTGATTTTAAATGATGCTTTATTGTATAAATTGCATGTTGCTTTACGTGATTATCTTGTTGTTGATCTAAAGTTTATTGCTGGTACTAACCGTAGAGGACCCAAGAAACTTTGGGTACCTAAACTCTAGGAAATTAACGTTTACAGGGTTTCGACATCTGTGTTTGGTATATCGATTCCGGTTGTTCTCGACACATGACGGGCGATAAATCCTTGCTTATCAATTTCGTTGACAAATTCCTAGGAACGGTTACTTTTGGAAATGATGATATTGCAGCAATAACGGGTTATGGAGATTTTGTGAAAAATGGCATAATGATCAAACGGGTCTCATATGTTGAGGGTTTGGGGTGCAGTTTATTTAGTTTCAGCCAATTTTGTGACGCAGATCTCAAGGTTTTGTTTGAACGTCGTCAATGCTCGGTGCAATCCACTGATGGAAACGATCTCCTTATTGGTAAACGTTGTGCTTCACTTTATACTATTGACCTCAATGATGCACCATCACATGAAACCATATGTTTGGTCACTCGTTCAACAAAGGAAAATTCATGGTTATGGCATCACCGGATGTCTCACCTGAATTACAAGGGTATTAATCGACTAGTCTCTAAAGACTTAGTTGATGGTATTCCAAGCTTTCAATATGATAAGCATCATGTGTGTCTATCATGTGCGATGGGTAAGCTGAAACGGACTAATCATCCGCTTAAGCAAAAACCAAGTACTTCATCGTCCTTGCAATTATTGCATATGGACTTATGTGGACCCATGAGGATTTCTAGCCTTGGTGGTCGGAAACATGTGCTTGTCATTGTTGATGACTATACCCGATTTACCTGGATTTTCCTTCTAAGAACTAAGGCAGAAACCCTCTCTATTATCATTGAGTTCATTAAAAAGACTCAACGCTCTTTTAACAAACATGTTAAGAGCATTCGAACTGATAATGGGATGGAATTTAAGAATGACCTACTTGATAGTTATTTGAAAGACCAAGGCATTAAACATCAATTCTCTGCTGCACGAACCCCTTAACAGAATGGAGTAGTCGAACGACGTAATCGTACGTTGTGTGAAGCAGCTCGAACGATTCTTGCTTACTCCAAACTACCTCCGAAAATGTGGGGGGAGGCCATTTCCACTGCATGTTATACCCAAAATCACTGCATCATTAATAAACGTTTTGATAAAACTCCTTATGAGTTACTATATGGTAGACGCCTGAATGTCAAATATTTCTGTGTCTTTGGTTGTATATGCTACGTGCTTAACGATTTTGACAGCCTCGGAAAGTTTGATCCTAATGGCGATCAGGCCATTTTTCTCGGTTATTCTTCGAACGAAGTTGCCTATCGTGTTTATCATAAACGGACAAAGACGATCAAGGAAAGCATTAATGTACGGTTCGATGAGTTATCGGGAATGGCTTTTGAACAACTCAGTTCAAAACCCGATCCTAACCTGGCTACTACTTCTTCCGCGCAAAACTCAATTTTCTTGAAGAAGGGTGTTCCTACGGTAACAACAGAGGAACTGGATATCTTGTTTGATAGTCTTTATACTCCTCAACGGAATTCAGATGTTCAAGCTGTACCGGTTACAGCATCACTGTCAACTACTGTGGAGACTCAACTAAGTCTTTTTGATGAAGATACAACACCAACTGATTCACATGTTGCTTCTTCATCCTCCCTCCCTCCTCTAGTTACTGATAATCTTGAACCAATTCAAGATTCTTCAGTTCATACAACTCCAGCTGTTTCTCCAGATATTCAATTGAATCCATTAGATGGTGTTACATCAGATCAAGAGGATCCAGGCTCAACGTCAACAATGGTTGATGTTCCAATGGATACCACTGATGTACAACCTCTTCCACACAACCGATGGACTAAAAGTCATCCAATAGATCTCATTATTGGTGATGCTTTTGCTCCAGTCTCAACTCGACGGGCTACTCGGAATATGTGTCTCTACACTGCCTTTCTTAGTAAGATTGAACCAACAACGGTTGCTCAAGCTTTACTAGATCCGAACTGGGTGGTTGCAATGCAATAAGAGATCAATCAATTTGAACGGTTGAAAGTATGGCGATTAGTTCCAAGACCAACGGGTCAACGACCAATAGGGGTTAAGTGGATTTTTAAGAACAAGAAGGATTATGATGGAATTGTGGTTCGAAATAAGGCACGTCTTGTGGCCAAGGGATATCGACAACAAGAGGGTATTGATTATGACGAAACGTTTGCTCCGGTTGCTAGGATTGAGGCTATTCATCTTTTTCTTGCATTTGTTTCTCATATGAAGTTCACGGTGTTTCAAATGGATGTCAAAACTGCTTTTCTGAACGGTCATCTTCAAGAAGAAGTTTATGTTGATCAACCAGAAGGCTTTGTCGATCCCATTCATCCAAACCACGTATATTACTTGGAGAAAGCTTTGTATGGTCTGAAGCAAGCACCGCGTGCATGGTACGAGACCTTAACAAAGTATTTGCTGGATAATGGCTTCTCTCGTGGAACGATTGATACAAAGCTATTCATCCGTAAAAACCACGGTCACATTCTCTTGGTTCAAATTTACGTTGATGATATTATTTTTGGTTCCACGTCCCCGACCTTATACAAAGAATTTGGTGACCTTGTGGCCAATAAATTCGAAATGTGCATGCTTGACCAGTTAAATTTCTTCTTGGGGTTACAAGTAAAACAATTACCAAACGAGATTTTTATCAATCAAACAAAGTATATCAATGATATGCTAAAACGTTTTAAAATGACCGGTTTAAAACCAATGTCAACCCCAATGAGGACTTTACTGGATGCTGATGCTAATGGGGAACCCTTTGACATTACACTTTATCGAAGCATGGTTGGATCTTTAATGTATCTGACTGCAAGTCGACCAGACATTACACTTGCTATAACTGTTTGTGCCCGCTTTCAGTCAAACCCTAAGAAATCTCACTCCAAAGAGGTTGTTAGGATTTTTCAGTACCTTAAAGGTACACCTAACCTTGGGATCTGGTATCCTCATGGATCCGATTTCAATCTCACTGCTTATACTAATGCGGATCATGGTGGTTGCCATGTTGATAGAAAGAGCACATCTAGATCAATTCAGATGTTGGGGAATAGGCTAGTTGGTTGGTCATCCAAAAAGCAGAACTGTGTATCTTTATCAACGGCTGAGTTTGAGTACATTGCTGCAGCTCACTGTTGTTCACAAGTTTTGTGGATGCAAACTCAACTTTTAGACTATGGCTTTAAGATTTCTAAGACCCCATTTTACTGTGATTCACAAAGTGCTATTGCAATTACAAGTAACCCGGTCCAGCATTCTAAGACTAAACACATTGATATTCGTTATCATTTCATTAAAGACCATGTAGAAAGAGGGGATGTAGAGTTATACGTTGTGCCTACCAAAGTGCAATTAGCTGACATATTCACTAAGCCCTTAGATGAACTTAGGCTATAGTTTTGATCAAAGAGATTGGCATGGTAGAGTATAGTGCTTGATATTCCTTAGATCTGTTGGGACTTATACTTGGGATCTTGTGTTTAGGGGGTGTAGATACTTTCTAGGGGGAGCAACTGATTACTTATGCTTTAGATAACATCTTTCAAGGGGGAGCCTTTAGATTTATGTTAACTTCCTGGTTTTACTTGTTCAATGGTTACGTAAGGGGGAGGTAACTCATTGCTATTATATTTCAAGGGGGAGTTAATTCATTTTCTCTAGAAAATATCAAAATGATGATTTACTTTCTTGTATATCACATTTTGAGGGGGAGAAAAAGGGAGAAAATGAAAAGAAAATTGTTTTTACAAAAGTGAATTTCATAAATTGTTTTTAAATCTGAAATAATTCACAAAGGCTTGTATACATCTCAGTATGCAACCCGTTTTAACAATTGGTATCACTGAAGATTTGTACTTTGTACATAATTCAAAAAATTTTAAGTACAAATCTTGTTTTGAAAAATTCATAAAAATTGGAAAAGATAAAATCCAAAAAGATTTGAATTTAAATGAATAAATGCTAATTTTAGCATTATACCGAATCTGACAACCAACAGTACAGATTCGGTAAGTTCAAAATTTTCAGAAATTGTCTCAGAAATGTTTTTCATTAAAAATGTGATAATCTTGAATGATTTTTGCTAAAGAATTGTCAAAATTTGAAGTGAATTTGTTTGAACTTGAAAATTGGACTGCATTCGGTACTTAAGGCCCATTCGGTAAAGCCCATTTCTTCAAAAGATTTGGTATCTATAAATAGCAGGGTCAAAGTCAAACTTTCTTTCACTTTTACCTAATTGCATACCGAATCTGATAAAACATACCGAGTCTGCCTAATCTACCGAATTCGTCTCTCTGTATCTTCAAAATTTTGGTATATTCTTGTTTTAATTGAATTTAAATATCACATGTTGTAGATCTGAGATAATTGAACACTAATAAACCAGAAATTATGCAAATAACATGATTGTGACAGTTAATTTTGAAAAATGTTGCTTATACTGAATCTGAGTCGTATTTCTTAATTTTTTGATTAAACTCATCTGATTTGGTTGATTAACATGAAATCTTGTCAAATTCATGTTAAATTAGTTGATCTATCAATTGACCGAGTCTGATTACATGTTTAATTGAGTATTTGATAGATTCTGTACATACCGAATGTGTTCTTGCTACAGTACCGAGTCTGTTCAAGTCATTAACATGTTTTTCTGATTTGTTTGAGTTGTTAATTGATTGTGACTATGTTTTTGCATGATATAAGACTGAATATGCATGTTTGGGTGATTATATGTGATTTTTGAAGATACCGAATCTGTTCTTGGCTTTATACCGAATCTGTAAATTTGTATTTTCAAAATCTGAGATTTTCAACTTGATAAATCTTACATGCTTTATTTATGTCTTTGGTATGAAAACTCAAGCTTATTTGGTTACAGAATCTCAAGTTTTCATGACTACTGAATCTGCTTAAATTGTGCTTAAAATTGATTAAGTGTTGTTCTGATTCTTTGTGATATATAATTGACCTTGCATGATGATTTTATACTATAATGAATATCATATGAATGTCATGCTTGTCAATTACTTGTTCATATTTGAAAATAAACGATTTTTATAACTTAGAAAACCATAAAAATTATAAAGTTTGAAAAATACAAAGGATTTCAAAGGAAATAAGAATAGAGATATGTGCTTTATGTTAAACATTGTGTGGTCTTCTATTTCTTATTTATACAGCTAAATGGCGAACAATCACTTCATTAACTCTGAAACTAACATTCCCTGCAACTACTGGACTGCAATACTAGAGAGGCATACACTGTGGCCTGCTCTAAGTTCAACTGTTAGTGTACCTGTGACAGATCTGGAGCTACTTAACAGAACAATTAGGTTTCTGGAAGCTACACAACATACTGCTGCAAATCCATAGGGTACACAAGCTTGATTTGAGTTTGAGCTAAGAGGAGTTCAAGGGATGAGGAGTATTACAAAGTCTGATTTTAGGAGGATCTTTAGGCTTCCTCTAGTACAAAATGTTCCTGCTTTCCCTGCTACTCAGCAGATGATGAACTCAGTATTCAATCTTGGTTATGTTGAAGCTACCAATGTTCCACCGGCTAAGTTTCAGAAGAAATACTTGCACTCAAGGTGGTATGTGATCTTCTCAATCATCAACAGACGCTTGCTGATGACAAGGAGTGGATCCGACAGCTTGACTGTGCCGATGCTGAAAGTGTTCTACTCTTTCATAAGAGTAGAGACTCCTGACTATGCAGAACTACTATGGGATTTGGTTCAGGCTCAAGTTGATAAGCCAAGGGGTTCATACATTCCTTGTGAAAGGTTTTTCTGTATCTTTATCCATGATGCTATCACTGCTTGCAGAAATGCAAATATATTTGTACCCGGTACACATGGATTACAGATGAAACGATTTGGGGAACTGAAGATGAATACCCCAGTGGTATCTGATAATCAATTCACTGTGCCGATTCCAATTTGGCTTGTGGGGCTAACTGCACCCCAAGACGCTCGAATGCGATCATATTTTGAGGCTATAGGAATACCTCTTCCGAACCCGGTACAACATGAACAAGTTGAACCCACCGCGGTTCCAGCCCCAGAGGTTGTAGAGGAACCTATAGTACAACCACCCGGGCCAGCTAATCCTCCACTTAGGGTAAACCTTAAATGATTTAGGGCAGCACACCAAGCTCAACCCGTGAGGATCAGGGAACCTAGTTTAACACCCCGCCAAATTTCCATCTGACGGCGCGTTAATCCAGGTCCCACAGTTAACAGTTACGCCCTCTATATGAGACGTTTAAAGCAATCGCATTTAATTTTATTAAAAGTTGACTTCCAAAAACATAATTCAATAATTCCAAAATAGAAACACTGTTGTGATCGTAACCACAAGCCAACAGTATTTAAACAGTTAAGAAAGTTTTAAATGCGAAAGTAAATAATGTTCTTTAAATCAAATGCTGACTCCACGACCAGACATGCAGCAAACACAGCGGAAGCCTACCTCTTAAGGACCTGAGAATAAAAACACGCAAAAACAGGTCAACAAATAATGTTGGTGAATCCACAGGTTTAAAAGTGTAACAGTATCTGAAAAACAGTTATCACAAAATAGTTTAATTTCCTTGACCACGAGATTTTACAAGTACAACACCAAGTTGCTAAAACGTTTGCATAATATATGAGCACCTGAATACTAGCAATGACCCGAGTATAGAAACCACTATACCAGCCCTTACCTCGTAAAATGTTATACACTTGTTCGAGTGTATTTAATGTTCAAAGTAAATGCACCACAGTTAATATTGCAGGGTGAGGTTGTCAACCTAACGGATCCGTCCATCTAAATTGTGCTTACACCGATGGTATTAAAAGTATTCAAGCTAGAGGCTTTTTAAACAAACTCAATATGCATATATAGTACTCATGTCAATACAAAAGCATTTGATAAAGTAGTATAACAGCGTGTATTCTCATCCCTGAAAACATGTAAAAAGCGGGACTGTAGACTCACCTTTGAATAAAGCTCAGATTGAAAGACAAATGACTTGTACGGTTTATAGCCAAGTAATGCAACCTAAGTATACGCATATAGGTTGGTCAATAAATATGTCTTAAACAAGTGTGGTTTCATAGTATAAGTTGTCTTATTGCTCAACTCGACGCGTTTCAAAATAGAAGTCAACATGCAGTCAACTAGTTCATGCAAGTCAAACAAAGTCAACCGAAGTCAAACCGAAGGTCAAACTTGGTCAAAGTAGTCAACTAAAGTCAGCATCAGTAGGTTCATGTCAAATGTTGGTCAACGTGTCAAACCTAAGTCAAACAACACGTTTTAGGTCATAACAGATCAATTTCACAATTTCAGTTTATCGTTGTGCACAAAGTTCATGTACATGTAGCATACTTAGCATATTACCTCATAGCACAAAATTCAAGTAACCATGGAAAACCCCAGATCATAAGCATACTCAAAAACAATTCCAAAAAGTCTGGCCAGGGTCTCATACAATAATTAAAAGTCAGAAATCAGAAGGGTTACATTTGGGGTTTGCCAAGTCAGTTTCTGACCGCGCACTGATTTCGTTTTGGCTATAACCGGAGCTAGAGACATGCAATTGATACAAGAATTTACACAAAGTATGGCCCTATTGTGCTCAATGCATACAGTTTCAGAGATTGACATTAACTAACCATATGTCACATATTATGTTAAGTTTCATATTTCAGAAGCATACATGCTCATTCAATAAAAAAAATCCACAGAATATAAAACTGTGAGCAAGTTGCAGATTGAATTCTAATTTAGCTAGTCATATTCGCACGCGATTATCCGAAGATCTAGATACAATTAGCCTATGATATTTACATGAAAAGTGAATCAATTTTTGTTTACATTTCAAATATGCAAAGCTTTAATCATAGAAGTTAACACATTTTATTATACAAGGCTATTTTCATGCAAGTGCTGTATAAAACTACTTTTACATTAATTCAAGCATATCTCGGGTTATACATAAGCAAACAACATGATATCCTAGTATAAATTTTGTGTTTTTAACTTATCTTTCCAGTGGTATAAGTTTCACATGCCAATTCGTGGTCTATCAAATCCAGATTTCTGATCAATCACAAAAACACAACGTTAATTTCAATTAGTCATAACTTGATCATCCGGACACGAAATCAAGTGAATCCAAAGCCTAAACTCAATAGTTTTTCGCAAGGAATCTGAATATAACATAATATCATACATTTGAAAAACTTAAATTTACTGGTCATGCATAAACAAATTCGGTTTTAAACCCTGACGCATCAAACGATCAATTTAACGATAGCAATTAACATGTACGAGAATAGACTTGAGCAATTGACAACATAACTATGAAACTTTAATAAAAATTAGATTTTTAAGATTATGGTTCATGTGATTATACCTTTGATCACAAAATTAATGATACACGCGCGTAGAGGATGACACGAATTGAGACTTTGATGAAGCAAGATTGATCAAAAGTTAATTTTGAGTGTGTGTGTGTGTGTGTGTGTTGTTTAGTCAACGACAGCAGCAAGGGAGGGAGGGAACAAAAAAAGTCGACAAAAAAAATATGGGGAAGGGTTTCTATTAGTTGCTTGTTAAATATAATTAGTTAGGGTCTAACCTTAAACACCACACTAGTACTAATAAGACCAAGACAAGAAAAATAAGGGGAATGGGGGAGGGGTCGGCCGAATGGGGCCCACTATGGGTATCCCGGGCTCTCGTTTTGCAAAAGCGCGTAGTTTTGAGTGCCGTTTGGTCGTACCAAAGGCCCGGAACACTAAACCGATCGTTAAACGCAACCAATTGTTTAATTTATTAAAAACCCAATAAATTAAATATTTTAAAAAAAGTTAATAATTATTAAAATAATTATTAAAATAAACCCGAGCGTTTCGTTGCTCAAAAGGCAGTTATCAAAACCGTATCGTTTTTATCGTATTTCATTATCCGAAATATTTATTTGAATTAATATCAACCCATATTAATTATTGTAACCCTCCAAGGATCATGTATGTATTTATTACACATAAACACGCAAAAGTTAAGTAATCGCCGTTAAATAAACTAACGGAAGATTAACGGAAGTAACGGAAAAAGCAGGGTTGTTACATTATCCACCTGTTATTGAAAATTTCGCCCCGAAATTTTAGTGAACGTCCGCTGAAGTAGTTTTCTCAGAAAACAGTTACGGATATTTCAGTCTCATCTGGTCTTCACGCTCCCACGTGAACTCTGGTCTTCTTCGTGCGTTCCACCGAACTTTAACGATAGGAATTCTGCTTTGTTTCAATTGTTTGACCTCACGGCCTAAGATTTTGACAGGTTCCTCAATGAAATGAAGTTTGTCGTCGATACGCAGTTCCTCTAAAGGAATAATCAAATTCTCTTCGGCTAAGCACTTCTTCAAGTTGGATACATGATAAACGTCGTGTATACCGCTGAGTGCTTGTGGCAGTTCCAACCTGTAAGCTACTGGTCCAACCCTTTTGGTTATCTCAAATGGTCCAACATATCTAGGAATCAGTTTACCTCGTTTTCCAAATCGTACGACACCCTTCCAAGGTGATACCTTAAGCATAACTTTGTCACCAACTTGGAATTCTATGTTCTTCCGTCTAACATCGACGTAACTCTTTTGATGACTCCGAGCCGTTCTCAATCGTTTTTGGATCTGTAGGACTTTCTCAGTTGTCTCCTGAATAATCTCAGGACCTGTCAACTGACTATCCCCCAATTCTCTCCAATAAACGGGGGACCTACACTTCCTTCCGTATAATGCTTCAAATGGTGCAGCTTTAATGCTTGCATGGTAGCTATTATTGTATGAGAATTCAGCTAGTGGTAAGTACTTATCCCATTCGTTTCCAAAACCAATGACACATGCTCGCAACATGTCCTCAAAAGTATGAATAGTTCATTCGCTCTGGCCATCTGTCTGGGGGTGATACGATGTACTCATATCTAAACGGGTCCCCATTGCTTTCTATAATGACTGCCAAAATCTAGAAGTGAATATGCTGTCGCGATCGGATATAATAGATATAGGCACTCCATGCCTAGAGACGACTTCCTTAATATAAACTTGAGCCAACTTTTCCATTTTATCAGTTTCTCTTATCAGTAAGAAGTGTGCAGACTTAGTGAGACGATCCACGATAACCTAAATAGTATCATAACCTCCCACTGTTCTCGGCAGTTTCGTGATGAAGTCCATGGTAATACCTTCCCACTTCCACTGGGGAATCTCTGGTTTAGTTAATAATCCTGATGGCTTCTGATGTTCAACCTTGACTTTAGCGCAAGTCAAGCACTTTCCGACATAGGTAGCAATGTCAGCTTTCAAATTTGGCCACCAATAAAACGCCTTCAAATCTTGGTACATTTTATCTGATCCCGGATGAATTGAGTACCTTGACTTGTGTGCTTCCTCCAACACTAGTTCTCTTAATCCACCAAACTTTGGTACCCATATTTGATTATCAAAGTACCGTGTTCTGTGACGACCCGAAAATTTCCGACCAAATTTAAATTCAATTTTTACATGGTTTCGACACGATAAGCAAAGATTGTAAAGTTGTCTCAAAAATATTGAACTGTTTACATGGAATCATTTACCCTGTGAATATTTCGACGATTAACAAACTCTATTTCTTATTGTTATGACGACTGTTAATCTCATGTCTTTTATGAAGTAAAGCTATTATTACTTTAAGCTAATTGTAACGTGGGACCTTTATGGAAGTAAAGAAAAGACCTGAAATATGCCACATATTATATACTTGTGGATCTCCAAATCTACCAAGTCACGGGATTCTTGTTTAATGAAAGAAAATATTATTAAAGTAAGTAATGATTGTGATTAGTGCCCTCTGTAACATGTTAGTATTATAAAGTAGATCGTTTATCATTTAATTGATATAAGATGCAGATATCCTTGATTGTTAGGATTAATTAATACCACAGAGTTGCATATGCACACATATATGCATATAATCATCCCACATCAAATAATTGCAACTTGTGCCATTTCCTGTTCTTGTTCGACCAACACCATCACTTTAATTATTGATCGCTACAACTTGCTACTACTTTCACTCGATTATTAAACTCACAACAATAATTCATGAATTGTGATTGATATAATATTACTGTACTTTCTATGAAATAAGATTTATTGTTATATTATTATCTTTATATGATTATTTCTGAGTATCACACTGTTTCTTATCACGTTCCTAAGCAAGTGGGATATAGTGTTTTATTTTTGCCTAATCATCATATTATGTTTATGTAAGATGTAAGATCACCTACTCCATAATAGTACTATCTTAAGATCACATACTCCATAATAGTACTATCTTATTTCTTTCTTTCTGTAAAAAAAACACTAACATCAACACATTCATTTGATTATCCATCGCCGACCACTTTTCTCCTATTACTAGGGTGTTTTCTCCTTCAACACCATCGATCACCAAAACCAACATCTAAACATCATTGAAGGACCACCATCACTTTTTAATCAAACCATGCTACTACAGCTGTAGTGTTCATGCTTCAATTGTAAGTCAAGAAACCATTGGCTGCTGCTATACGTTCTCTCTTAATTTTTTCATGTTTCTACTTTTGTGCATCTGCTGCTCACTGTTCCACTTGCTGCTGTCATACGCCACCCCAACACCATAAGCAACCATCTCCATTACTATTCAGGCTGCTGTAGTGTCGTTGCTACTGTTGTGTTAGTCTTCTATTTTGTTCCAGCTGCAAAACCATCGCAACACAACCATTAAAAAACCATTTAACCTGCTGCTGTTTTGGCCCATCTCTTTTCTCTTATAAGATTTTCTTCTACTTGACATCGATTCCTTTCTCTTCTATTTTAATCAACAATCATCAATCAATCGAATTAAACTGTGAAATCAGTCTTAATACACTCCTCATATATCGATTTAACAATTTTTGTGAAGAACCTGGATTCAAAATAGCATCAAGATCCAATTAAAATAGATAAACAGTTCATTTTTTTCTTTTCTTATATGAAACTCAAAAATCAAAATTCATGACACGCTTCGTTTTACACCGTGATTCCTTCATCAAAGTTGCTTCAAATGTTATTCCTAATGCTCGACATCCATCCTTGATACCTGAATGATCATGTAATTCTCCAATTAGATAATTGAATAACAATTGACTTTTTGATTCCGAAGTTTGACTTTCGAATTCAAGCTCATCTCATCGAATTATGAATTGAGATTTTACAGAGAGCTGTACGAGATGAATTCAAGGAACTCTGCACTATTACATCTTGCTATAACATTCTGAATCATTCTAAAGACCAAATCAGTTTATTTTTTTTTATTTTTTTTATTAAGAGACAACGAACTATGATGATGGTCACGATGATGATATAAATAATAATGATACAGTGATGATGAAGATAAGATGATAAAGAATTGATGATTAGGTTTATTCATTAATGATGAGGATTCGATGAATGATTGAACAGCCGAACTTCTGTGTGTGTTGTGTATCGACTGGAAACCATGATCCATCGTTGGTATAGTTTATCAGGCTTTTAAATCCAATCAAACTATTAAATGGGTCATGTTAATGGACTTATATAGTTGGATTGCAATTACATTAAACAGCTTGGGCTTTACAAAGAATACCCAGCAGTTTCATGGGATTCATTTCGAGTAACCTTCAGAAACCAAAACGCAGTCGGGTTTTGTTTTCTTTTCAAGTACAATCTCTGCTCGATCGTCTTTTTCATTCAAACCGAGGGTATAAATTACATCCTAAGCTTCATATGATTATTACCACTATATTATAATTCCTATAATTATAATTATTATGTTACATAAGTTATAGGTGTATAATTTAATATGTATATACATAAAACATAACAGGGATTAATAAAACGTTAACTATAAAACATAGATTGAAAAGATAACTAATAATCATATTTACATATATATACATACTCAATCTAATCATTAAATATAAGTAGATGATTTAAGTACATTGTTATATATGTAAATATAATTATATATGAAAATTATCATTATGATTAAAAACCTTCAATATTATTAAAATTTTCATTTTTATAAAAATTATCATTTTCATCATTATATTTTTTTTTATCATTATTATTATTATATTATAAAGATACAACTTTTTATTATTGTTTTACCAAATAAATATTAGTTATATAAAAACTTATTTAGCACATATAACATAACTATATTAATATTTTTTATAAACATTAATTATTTATTTAAAGTATATAAGATAAATATAGTTAATTTAAATTATTAAATGAAACATATAATTTACTAAAATAACCATTAATAATAATATATATAAATTGTTCGATTACAATTAGATGTATTAATATATATGCCTGATATAGGTTCGTGAATCCGAGGCCAACCATGCATTGTTCAGTTTCGTCGTATGCATATTTTTACTACAAAATATCGTATTGTGAGTTTCATTTGCTCTCTTTTTAAATGCTTTTGCAATATATATTTTTGCGACTGAGAATACATGCGCTGCTTTTATAACTGTTTTACGAAATAGACACAAGTAATCGAAACTACATTCTATGGTTGAATTATTAAACCGAATATGCCCCTTTTTAGTCTGGTAATCTAAGAATTAGGGAACAGACACCCTAATTGACGCGAATCCTAAAGATAGATCTATCGGGCCCAACAAGCCCCATCCAAAGTACCGAATGCTTTAGTACTTCGAAAATTATACCATGTCCGAAGGAGGATCCTGGAATGATAGGGATATTCTTATATGCATCTTGTGAATGTCGGTTACCGGGTGTTCAATCCATATGAATGATTTTTGTCTCTATGCATGGGACGTAAGTTTATGAGAATTGGAAATATGAAATCTTGTGGTCTATTAAAATTATGAAATGATTCTTTATGATAAACTAGTGAACTCACCAACCTTTTTGGTTGACACTTTAAAGCATATTTATTCTCAGGTATGAAAGAAGTCTTTCGCTGTGCAATTGCTCATTTTAAAGATATTACTTGGAGTCATTCATGACATATTTCAAAAGATGTTGCATTCGAGTCGTTGAGTTCATCAAGATTATTATTATTAAGTCAATTATAGTTAGATATATTATGAAATGATATGCATGCCGTCAACTTTCGATGTAATGAAAGATTGACTTTTCAAAAATGAATGCAATGTTTGTAAAATGTATCATATAGAGGTCAAGTACCTCGCGATGTAATCAACTGTTGTGAATCATTTATAATCGATATGGACTTCATCCGGATGGATTAGGACGGGGCGCTACAGTTGGTATCAGAGCGGTGGTCTTAGCGAACCACGTCTGCATTAGTGTATATAACTGATAAGTCATTAGGATGCATTAGTGAGTCTGGACTTCGACCGTGTCTGCATGTCAAAATTTTGCTTATCATTTTTGTTGGAAATCATCAGTTTATCATCCTTAGAAAATTACCTGCTTATCATTCTTAGTCTAGACACATCTTACTGCAATGATTGCATGAATAGTGTATAGACAAAATTCATATCTTAGCATATCTACTAATCCATATCTTAGCGTATCTGTCACTGTAGACTTTATCTGACACGTTTCCTTAATTTTCTTTGTAATTCACGGGATCTTTGGAAGTATGTATAGATATTCTATATATAATTAGAATATCATTCGATATTCGAAAATCATTTCATATCAAAACCCTTTATCTAATCGTGAGAGATGGATCCTACACCTAGCTTGGATTCCATTAGTTTCGGAAGCGATTTCGAGATGTATACTGAAGCAGACTCTGAAGTCAATGAACCAGAAGTTGTGATGACCCGGGATTTTTTGACCAAAGTTAAACTTAAATCTTTATATGTTTTCGACACGATAAGCAAAGTCTATTAAATCGAGTCTTAAAAATTTTGAACTGTTTTAGATATTCAATTGACATTTGATCATTTTCAACGATTCACGAACCTTTGTGTGTAAATAAATATAAACATATATATATACAAATATAAGTGTACATATCGCATTTTAAATTAATAAAAGTACACTAAATTAATTGGAATTAAAACATATAATAATAAATAAGAATAATTAGGTTACTATTATATCAATATATATAAATATATATATGATATTTTTTTATTTCTATAAATTATTACTATTATATTGTAAGGAATATGTAATAAATATTTAAAATATATTATTATATATATGTATTATATAATCATTAAATGTTATCTGATTAATAAATTGTGATATTAATATATTAGATACAAGTTTAAATATAAATGGTATAGCAATGTTAGTATATTTACTTTCATTATTAATATTAGTATTAGTATTAATATTAATGATAGTATATAGTATATTACTATTTAATATAATATATGGAATTGATACATCTAATTTGTTATATCATTATAATTAGTAGTAATATTTGTAATTTTAAGTTATGTTGATTATTTACTATTATTATTATTATTACTAATATATTTATATTTATTAATTATTAATTATATATAAATTATATAAAAAGTGGATATCGTATAAACTGGTCACCTGTATCTATCTTGCTGTATCTGATCTTGTCTCATGCTATTGAGCTAATTACAAATCGAATATAAGCCAGCTACATAACAAAAGTTTCAGGAGACTTTGTAAACCCACTTTAATTATTTTTTTCTTCCTTTATTGCTCTGTTCTAACAACCCTTGTTTCCATTCAGCTGTCCATCGATCATCCTGTATTTGGGTTAAAAAGCCATTCAATTTTTCCTCCATCATTAACAATCAAAATTGTAAAACAGCTGCAAGTGGAAGCAAGCATTAAAACAGTTTTATTATTTTTTTTTATTTTTTTCTGCTCGTATATATCTGTTTCTTTTTCATTTTACCAAGGTCACGAATTGTAATGTTTTTAAAAATCTAAAAGTGCAGTTTTATTAGGAATGTGGTAAACAAACTTTCTTCAAAATTTCAGATTCCAAATCTTTTAAACGAATTCGAATTGTAGAGTCAAAGTTCATAATGGAAAAGTCAACTGTTTTTGTTCTTGGAGAAATTCGAATTCGTTTGGTAATTTCAAGTCCAATTAACGATTCCATTAGTATATAGGTATGAATTGCAAACTATTTCATGAAGATTGTGTGGTCTAAAAATGAAGTCTAAATCAAATTGGCAAAAATTTTTTTCTATTTATGTTCGACGAACAGAGGAAGTTTTTGTCTCCCTGATTATTTTCTTTTTATTTACTGTAACCTCATTTATTTGTTCATGTTTTGGATATTGAATCCTAAAAATAAATTGATAAGTATTATTAAGATCAATATGATCTGGGTCGTGTAAGATTGTGAGGAAGATGAAGATTAGAAACAGAAAAGAGACGGGTTATATATATATATGGATGTGGATTAAAAATAGAAAAGGGCAAGTAGAACATGTGGTTGAGTAATTGTGTGTGTAAACGAGGGACCTGGGTTCGATTCCTGTACCAGCCATATATTTTTTTGGGAGAGCTTAATGAGGTAGTTTATTTATTTCTATTATTCTTTATTATGTGATTTATTATCTTTAATATTATTATTATGATTATTATAAATATTGTTATATTATTATTATTATTATTATTATTTAACATTTATCAAAATGATTATAATTAGGAATATTAATATTATGATTATTGTTATTATAGTTTTTATGAATTGTACTAAAGTTATTTATCAATATCAAATATTATTAATATTTAATATTATTGTTACTTTTATCATTGCTATTAAATAATATCATTCGTAATATTGTCAGTAGTATTATTATAAATATTACTAACACTACTATTATTATTAAAAATTACCATACTAAATTTTATTACCATTATTATGATTATGATTAGTATTATTATTAATATTATAAAAATAATACAATTTTCATAAATATTAGTATTATAAACATTTTATAAATATTAGAACTATTATTAGTAACATAAGTACATTAGTAATAATATTATCATCATTTTTATAATTACTTAATATAATTAAAATTAATATTTTGATAAACAAATGATATATATAAATAAAAAGGTATTTAGTGCATGTAACATAATAAAAAGTTATATATACATTACATATAAGTGTGTATTAATCGTATTAACAGATTTTATATAAATAATCATATATAATAAATTAAGTGTTCTTAATATAATATTAATCAGACAAATATATTTTTATATAAAATATAATTTAAAATATAATATATATATATATATATATATATATATATATATGTGTGTTAATATACATATAAATGATATAGGTTCGTGAATCCGATGCCAACCCTATACTTGTTCAATGTCGTTCTATGTATTTTTACTACAAAATACAGTATGGTGAGTTTCATTATTCCCTTTTTATATATATTTTTGGACTGAGAATACATGCGCTGCTTTTATAACTGTTTTATGAAATAGACACAAGTAATTGAAACTACATTATATGGTTGAATTATCGATATCGAATATGCCCCTTTTTATTAAGTCTGGTAATCTAAGAATTAGGGAACATACACCCTAATTGACGCGAACTCTAAAGATAGATCTATCGGGCCCAACAAGCCCCATCCAAAGTACCGGATACTTTAGTACTTCGAAATTTATATCATGTCCGAAGGAGGATCCCGGAATGATGGGGATATTCTTATATGCATATTGTGAATGTCGGTTACCAGGTGTTCAATCCATATGAATGATATTTTTTGTCTCTATGCATGGGACGTATATTTATGAGAAATGAAAATCTTGTGGTCTATTAAAATGATGGAAATGATTATTTATGTTAAACTAATGAACTCACCAACCTTTTAGTTGACACTTTAAAGCATGTTTATTCTCAGGTATGAAAGAAGTCTTCCGCTGTGTAATTGCTCATTTTAAAGATATTAGTTGTAGTCATTCATGACATATTTCAAAAGATGTTGCATTCGAGTCGTTGAGTTCATCAAGATTATTATTAAGTCAATTATAATTGGATATATTATGAAATGGTATGCATGTCGTCAACTTTCGATGTAATGGAAGATTGTCTTTTCAAAAACGAATGCAATGTTTGTAAAATGTATCATATAGAGATCAAGTACCTCGCGATGTAATCAACTGTTATGAATCGTTTATAATCGATATGGACTTCGTCCGGATGGATTAGGACGGGTCCTTTCAGTTGGTATCAGAGCGGTGGTCTTAGCGAACCAGGTCTGCAATAGTGTGTCTAACTGATAAGTCGTTAGGATGCATTAGTGAGTCTGGACTTTGACCGTGTCTGCATGTCAAAAGTTTTGCTTATCATTTCGTGTTGAAAATTACCTGATTATCATTCTTAGTCTAGACACGTCTTACTGCCTCTATTGCATAGACAGTGTATAGATAAACTCATATATTAGCGTATCCGCTAATTCATATCTTAGCGTATCTGTTATTGTTACCTTTGCCTGACAACTTCCGTAGATTCCTCCGTAATTTATGGGATTTTAGTATTATATATGCATATGTAAATTATGTATTGCAGGGTACTAATCTACATCCTATAATCTATTTCTTATTGAAAATTCTTCATCTGATCGTACGAGATGAATCCTGTAACCAGTTCGAGTCCCTCAGATTCCTATAGCTATTCCGATAGTTATTCAGACATAAATGTCCACCTAAACTCCGAAAATAGAGTCATCGTCATGAATCAACCAATCAGCCATTATCAATTCATTTGATGGATTTGTAGTCGACTTAATTAATGAAAACGCGCAGAAGGCGATCCCATCCACTAACCGAATTCGCCTTTTGGCGAAGAACCTGAAGCATTTACCGGCGAACCTGTTCGTAACACCATTTTCACCCTCATTTCTCGAATATCTCGCCACGACTATATCATAACTCAGATTCTAAACCTTACTCATCCGCTCGTTTCGACCGACAATCATCCTGGAGTAATACAAGAAGTCAATGAACTTCGCGCTCTAGTAATCAATTTGGAGAATATGGTGCAAAACGTACCAGCTTCAGCAACATCACCAGCACCAACATCAATACCAGTACCACCAACAACTCAAGTTCACATCATACACCTCAACATCTAATTATGTACCTCGAGCATATTCGTCAATCAGCGAATCGTTCCATTTCAGTTATCTTCGTTCGACATGACGATTATATAATCTTCAATGTTTTAGAGATTATATATTCTAGTTCTAACGGTAAATAAAATGAGATTAATATTATATTAACTCATTAAATCTATGATTACATCTGAAGAAAATATATCTGTAAGTATATTTTCATAAAGATTGTAATTAAAAAAAATAAAAAATTCTTTCGTATAAACTATTAATGGTGAAAATATTTTAACGGGTAGGTAATACCCGAGGAATATTTAGATTTCACTTTAATAGGTTCTACTGTACATTCTTCGAATCTGTTTCAACAGTCATATACTATCCTACTTACATCCACCAATATACAAATCCGTTCACCACAGAATAACCATATTCATCCAATTTCATATTTGAATTTTGATTTATCAGAATCCAACAAGTGGCATAATGAAGAAAACATTTGACAAAATAAAATTTGTTAGAAACAAACAAATTAACTATGAGAAATTTTGTTAAGAATCCACGCTAACTGTTCCTAGCTAATTGTTCCTAGCTAACTAATTACATTTTATTTATCGCAATTTAATTATCGCAATTTACATTCTCGCAATTTTATTTATCGTCATTTAATTTTTGTTATTTACTTTACGCACTTTATTTATCGTCATTTAAATTTCTGTTATTTATTTTTACGCACTTTAAATACCGGGACACGTATACAAGGTTTTGACATATCATATCGACGCATCTATATATATTATTTGGAATCACCATAGACACTCTATATGCAGTAATGATCGAGTTCTCTATACAGGGTTGAGGTTGATTCTATAATAATATATATACTTTGAGTTGTGATCGAGTCTGAGACTTATACGGGTCACGATACATATTAATTAATTTAAATATTGTATATTAAACTATATATGAATTATTGGACTGTTACTGTGGACTATCGACTTTGGACTATCAAGATTGGACAATTTAAAATGAATTAAAATATTGATTATAACATATGAAACTAAACAACTCTTCAAGTTTGCCACTTGATTTCATCTTAAACCTTATTTGTATCTTGACGATTCCAATCTGCGTTCAAACCTTTCATGATTCTTGAAAACACCTCAATCGAGAGGATAAACTAACCGCACATCATCTACGGGAAGAAAAGGTTGATACATATAGTCATACACCTGAGAAACTCTCGACAACTAAGTAAACGTTTAACACATAGCTATGCTAATTCCTTTAGTGTTATCATTACCCAAAATAACTTTGCAGTTCTTCTTCAAAATAGCCAATTTTGTCACAGCTCCAACAAGAAAACTTCGACTTTTCATTCGAAACAACCATATTATAACCTTGATTTAGATGTGTGTTCTTTTATTGTTACCGGAGAACCATTTATATTCCACTATATTACCAGCAGACGTACCAGCAACCTCGTTACTTCTTGACTTAAATCTCTCTAATAAATCATTATATTTATTCATTGAAACCCTATCATATACTCATCCGCATCTTGTAACGAGAATGACATACCAATTACCGGGAATCAGCAATCAGTACTTTAAAAACTCACAGCATATCTATATCAACAGTTGTATGTATGACATTCGTCTCTTAGAAGTATGATCCTTCATTCTGAAATTCTGAACAGCACTCAGCCTACAAACCAATACTCTGAATGTTGAAAAAGCTGAATGAAGCAGCAGAAACTGTAGACAACTGTAAACGACCTTAATCGTCGGAAGTTTAATGATAAAGAATAGTATGTTGGAAAAGCTCAGAAACGTTGGCACTGGAAAACGGTTGAAGTTAACTATGAAGAGACTAAGGACAAATACAAGGACCATACCCTATATTTAAAGAATCCAGATAATTCTGGATCCGTTGAAATCTTTAGAAAATATCTTGCTCCGAAGTCATGTTAAAATCTTGCGGAAAATCTTTCTCCATCAATCATCGAACCTAGAAATTTCCAAAATATTATCATCAATATCTTCGATATTTCTGAGGATATTTTCATAAATATTCTCGTTCGAAATTATATACCTCTTCGTGCTTCCTGTGTATCATTATATTGAAAGCACTCAATAGAAAATTTAGTCCCGAAAAGCGGATTATGCGAAACTATTAAGAAAGTCGTAGACAAATCACAAAGAATAAGTTTGACTTCAAAGAATCCAAATGATTCAATGTCTGCTAAAGTCTTTAGTGAATATCTTGCTCCTTACTCTAAACCCTTGCGGACAATATTCTTCATCATCCTCTGATCTTAGAAATTTCAAGATATCATCGTATCTTTCATTATAAATATCCTCCATATTTCTGAAGACATTTTCGTAACTATTCTTATCTGAAATCATTAATCTATTAGTGCTATCAGTGTTACATCATATAAAAACTGTTAGTTTCTATATTCTGTACACTTTCGAGCTTAAAAATATGAATGTTGTTGAAATAATGTTGGGAACTGATGCATGAGTTACTATAATATAATGACACTTGATCAACGTGATTATATTACAGTAAGTCATGCTGAGTTTCTAAATGGGACATGATGATTCATAGATTATAACATCATCATGTGCCATGTTACACAACTCTTACATCTTATCTGATATATAAACATATCAAGAAAATATTTTTCTTAATAGTTCTATCTTTTTCGTGATATTCTGGTAACTTGACAAGTCAAGATCGTACCATTACAATTTCCTTCTTAAAACATTAACTATGATCATTCCGAAATTCATATCTATGAATTCTGGACCGTTGCTCGCTTTACTAGAGTTCGAGAGGATAATAACAAGGCAAAGAGATCCAAAATATAAGAGGAAATATAAAGCCCAATGACAACACCAAAAATTACAAACCATGGATATCAGTACGTATGGCAATATAAAGACACCGGAGGATTATAAATACAATAATCCCTAGAGCATAGTAGAAATAAACAGATTCTTCCGGTGGGAGTAGGAAAAGAAGAACGATCATTGCGATAGTTAGAATAAGAACAAGGATCAGAACAGGGTTAAGCATTTTCATAAATCTTTTGAAAATGGGAATTGAGTATAGAAATGGTGAAAATAAATGGAACGGAAAGGTAAATTTATAAAGGAAATATCAGACGTAGTAATCGGGACAGATCACCGTATTTAATTAAAGAGATCTTAATTTCCATAAATCCGAAGAATCAGCTCTTATAGATCTTCGAGATTTTTTTTAAATCCCAGAATTCCGGAATTCAACCAAGGCAATGTCGAAAGTTAAGACGCGCCTTATTTTCTAAATTCAAACCTGTCTACGTCAAAAGTTAAAAACAAATCTTTGTTTCTCATTTCATTCTTTTGTGAATAGCTTCACTCGTGCTCTTCGAATAATTAAATTATTTTTATCCATATTACTCAATGATGATAAAACTCAATTTATCAACTCATATTCGTCATGAAAACATTTTTATTGTTAGCCATGACCACCTCACTCAAATTTCGGGATGAAATTTCTTTAACGGGTAGGTACTGTGATGACCCGGGATTTTTCGACCAAAGTTAAACTTAAATCTTTATATGTTTTCGACACGATAAGCAAAGTCTATTAAACCGAGTCTTAAAAATTTTGAACTGTTTTAGATATTCAATTGACATTTGATCATTTTCAACGATTCACGAACCTTTGTGTGTAAATAAATATAAACATATATATATATACAAATATAAGTGTACATATCGCATTTTAAATTAATAAAAGTACACTAAATTAATTGGAATTAAAACATATAATAATAAATAAGAATAATTAGGTTACTATTATATGAATATATATAAATATATATATGATATTTTTTTTTATTTCTATAAATGATTACTATTATATTGTAAGGAATATGTAATAAATATTTAAAATATGTTATTATATATATATGTATTATATAATCATTAAATGTTATCTGATTAATAAATTGTAATATTAATATATTAGATATAAGTTTAAATATAAATGGTATAGCAATGTTAGTATATTTACTTTCATTATTAATATTAGTATTAGTATTAATATTAATGATAGTATATAGTATATTACTATTTAATATAATATATGGAATTGATACATCTAATTTGTTATATCATTATAATTAGTAGTAATATTTGTAATTTTAAGTTATGTTGATTATTTACTATTATTATTATTACTAATATATTTATATTTATTAATTATTAATTATATATAAATTATATAAAAAGTGGATATCGTATAAACTGGTCACCTGTATCTATCTTGCTGTATCTGATCTTGTCTCATGCTATTGAGCTAATTACAAATCGAATATAAGCCAGCTACACAACAAAAGTTTCAGGAGACTTTGTAAACCCACTTTAATTATTTTTTTCTTCCTTTATTGCTCTGTTCTAACAACCCTTGTTTCCATTCAGCTGTCCATCGATCATCCTATATTTGGGTTAAAAAGCCATTCAATTTTTCCTCCATCATTAACAATCAAAATTGTATAACATCTGCAAGTGGAAGCAAGCATTAAAACAGTTTTATTATTTTTTTTTTATTTTTTTCTGCTCGTATATATCTGTTTCTTTTTCATTTTACCAAGGTCACGAATTTGTAATGTTTTTAAAAATCAAAAAAGTGCAGTTTTATTAGGAATGTGGTAAACAAACTTTCTTCAAAATTTCAGATTCCAAATCTTTTAAACGAATTCGAATTGTAGAGTCAAAGTTCATAATGGAAAAGTCAACTGTTTTTGTTCTTGGAGAAATTCAAATTCGTTTGGTAATTTCAAGTCCAATTAACGATTCCATTAGTATATAGGTATGAATTGCAAACTATTTCATGAAGATTGTGTGGTCTAAAAATGAAGTCTAAATCAAATTGGCGAAATTTTTTTTCTATTTATGTTCGACGAACAGAGGGAGTTTTTGTCTCCCTGATTATTTTCTTTTTATTTACTGTAACCTCATTTATTTGTTCATGTTTTGGATATTGAATCCTAAAAATCAATTGATAAGTATTATTAAGATCAATATGATCTGGGTCATGTAAGATTGTGAGGAAGATGAAGATTAGAAACAGAAAAGAGACGGGTTATATATATATGGATGTGGATTAAAAATAGAAAATGGCAAGTAGAACATGTGGTTGAGTAATTGTGTGTGTAAACGAGGGACCTGGGTTCGATTCCTGTACCAGCCATATATTTTTTTGGAAGAGCTTAATGAGGTAGTTTATTTATTTCTATTATTCTTTATTATGTGATTTATTATCTTTAATATTATTATTATGATTATTATAAATATTGTTATATTATTATTATTTTAGTATTAGTTAACATTTATCAATATGATTATAATTAGGAATATTAATATTATGATTATTGTTATTATAGTTTTTATGAATTGTACTAAAGTTATTTATCAATATCAAATATTATTAATATTTAATATTATTGTTACTTTTATCATTGCTATTAAATAATATCATTCGTAATATTGTCAGTAGTATTATTATAAATATTACTAACACTACTATTATTATTAAAAATTACCATACTAAATTTTATTACCGTTATTATGATTATGATTAGTATTATTATTAATATTATAAAAATAATACAATTTTCATAAATATTAGTATTATAAACATTTTATAAATATTAGAACTATTATTAGTAACATAAGTACATTAGTAATAATATTATCATCATTTTTATAATTACTTAATATAATTAAAATTAATATTTTGATAAACAAATGATATATATAAATAAAAAGGTATTTAGTGCATGTAACATAATAAAAAGTTATATATACATTACATATAAGTGTGTATTAATCGTATTAACAGATTTTATATAAATAATCATATATAATAAATTAAGTGTTCTTAATATAATATTAATCAGACAAATAAATTTTTATATAAAATATAATTTAAAATATAATATATATATATATATATATATATATATATATATATATATATATATATATATATATATATATATATATATATACATTTGTTCGATTTAAATTATGTGTGTTAATATACATATAAATGATATAGGTTCGTGAATCCGATGCCAACCCTATACTTGTTCAATGTCGTTCTATGTATTTTTACTACAAAATACAGTATGGTGAGTTTCATTATTCCCTTTTTATATATATTTTTGGACTGAGAATACATGCGCTGCTTTTATAACTGTTTTATGAAATAGACACAAATAATTGAAACTACATTATATGGTTGAATTATCGAAATCGAATATGCCCCTTTTTATTAAGTCTGGTAATCTAAGAATTAGGGAACATACACCCTAATTGACGCGAACTCTAAAGATAGATCTATCGGGCCCAACAAGCCCCATCCAAAGTACCGGATGCTTTAGTACTTCGAAATGTATATCATGTCCGAAGGAGGATCCCGGAATGATGGGGATATTCTTATATGCATATTGTGAATGTCGGTTACCAGGTGTTCAATCCATATGAATGATATTTTTATCTCTATGCATGGGACGTATATTTATGAGAAATGAAAATCTTGTGGTCTATTAAAATGATGGAAATGATTATTTATGTTAAACTAATGAACTCACCAACCTTTTAGTTGACACTTTAAAGCATGTTTATTCTCAGGTATAAAAGAAGTCTTCCGCTGTGTAATTGCTCATTTTAAAGATATTAGTTGTAGTCATTCATGACATATTTCAAAAGACGTTGCATTCGAGTCGTTGAGTTCATCAAGATTATTATTAAGTCAATTATAATTGGATATATTATGAGATGGTATGCATGTCGTTAACTTTCGATGTAATGGAAGATTGTCTTTTCAAAAATGAATGCAATGTTTGTAAAAATGTATCATATAGAGGTCAAGTACCTCGCGATGTAATCAACTGTTATGAATCATTTATAATCGATATGGACTTCGTCCGGATGGATTAGGACGGGTCCTTTCAGAAGTGCCTCAACCGTTTAGTTATTTTTCTTTCTGGAGGAGATGGGGGTGGGTCCGAGACTTACTCACTCGATGGAGAAATGAAGAAGGCGAGCCCTACTGCGAACCAAACTTACCTCCTAACATCGGAGAAAAAGATGTACTCACCGGTGAACCTATGAGCAACACTGTATTCACCCTTCTTGCTAAAGTTTTCCACCTCGAAGGTTGCATTACTGTAATCTCAGAAAATATTCAACCTCTACTTCTGAATACCAATCGAAGTGGAATATTAGAAGAAGTTAGAGAACTTCGAATTGATAGTCAAGATCTATCGAATCAGATGAGTGGATGGTTAGAAATGATAGAGGGTAGGATAAAAACCCTGACAAGAATGGTGTGTGATCTACATGCTATATTTACTACACCAACATCATCACTAACCTCAACACCAACAACACTTGTAGCACCGACAGCAACAGTACCACCATCAGCAGCACCAGCAGCATAACCAATACCAACAAAAACAACATCATCACACGTCTCAATCTCACAATCTATACCTCAAGCATAATCATTGTTCTACGAATCATTCTACATAAACTATCTTCGTCCTTCATGGCGATTACCTAACCTCTAATGTTTTAGATATTATGTACTCTAGTTCTAGCCGTAAACCTAATGAGTTTAATATCGCATTGACTCATTAAATCCATGATTACGTCTGAAGAAAATATATATGTATATATATTGTTTCATAAAGATTGTAATAAAAAAAATTCTTTCGTACAAACTGTTAATGGTGAAAATATTTTAACGGGTAGGTAATACCCGAGGAATATTTAGATTTCACATTAATAAGTTACATTGTGCATTCTTCGAATCTGATTCAACGGTCATTTACTATCCTACTTACATCTACAGAGATAAGTATCTGTTCACCGCAGAATAACCATTTTTATTCAATTTCATATTTGGATTTTGACCTATCAGAATCCAACAAGTGGCATAATGAAGAAAACATTTGACAAAATAAAATTTGTTAGAAACAGACAAATTAACTATCAGGAATTTTGTTAAGAATTCACGCTAACAAAATCCTAGCTAACTGTTAATTCCATATTACATTTATTTATCGTAATTTAATTCTCGCAATTTTATTTATCGTCATTTAATTTCTGTATTTATTTTACGCACTTTAAATATCGGGACACGTATACAAGGTTTTGACATATCATATCGACGCATATATATATATATTATTTGGAATAACCATAGACACTCTATAAGCAGTAATGATCGAGTTCTCTATACAGGGTTGAGGTTGATTCTATAATAATATATATACTTTGAGTTGTGATCGAGTCTGAGACATGTACACGGGTCACGATACGTATTAATTAATTCAAATATTATATATAAAACTATATATGAATTATTGAATTACTAACTGTGGACTATCATCTGAGGACTACCAACATTGGACAATTAAAATGAATTAAAATATTGATTATAACATATGAAACTAAACAATTCTTTAAGTTTTCCACTTAATTTCATCTTAAACCTCATTTGTATCTTGACGATTACAATCTACGTTTAAACCTTTTGTGATTCTTGAAAACACCTCAATAAAGAAGATGAACCAACCGCACTTCATCTACGAGAAGAAAGATTTATGCATATAGTTATGCACCTTAAAAACTCTCGAAAACTGAGTAAACGTTTAACACATAGCTGTGCTAATTCCTTTAGTGTTATTATTACCCAAAATAACTTTGCAGTTCTTTTTCAAATTAGCCAATTTTGTCACAGCTCCAGCAAGTCAACTTTGACTTTCGTTTGAAACAACCTTATTATAACCTTGATATATATGCGTACTCTTTTATTGTTACCGGAGAACCTTTCATATTCTACCATATTACCAGCAGACGTACCAGCAACCTCATTGCTCCTTGCTTTAAATCCCTCCGACAAATCACTATATTTATCTATTGAAGTCTCATCATGTACTCATCCGCATCTTGTAACATGAATTGCCATACCAATTACCGGAATCAGCAAATCTGTATTGTGAGTCTCGCAACGTTTCCACATCAACAGTTATATGTATCCATATAACATTTATCTTCTAGAACTATGATCTTTCATTCTGAAATTCTGAAAAGCACTCAGTCTACAAATCAATACCACAAATTATGAAAAAGCTGAATACAGCAGCAAAAACTGTATACGACCTTAACCGTCGAAAGTTTGATGATAAAGAATGGAGTATTGGAAACACTCAATAAGGAAGCCGTGACAAATCACAAAGAATAAGTTTGACTTTAAAGAATCTAAATAAATCAATGCTTGCGGAAGTCTTTAGCGAATATCTTGCTCCTTACTCCAAACTCTTGCGGATAAATTTTCTTCACCATCCTTCGATATTAGAAATTCTAAGATATCATCGTATCTTTCATTATAAATATTCTCCATATTTCTGAAGATATTTTCATAACTATTCTTATCTGGAATCATTAATCTCTTCGTGCTATCAGTGTTACATCATATAGAAACTGTTAGTTTCTATATTCTGTAAACTTTTGAGCTTAAAATACGAATGTTATTGAAGTAATATTGGGAACTGATGCATGAGTTAGTATAATATAATGACACTTGATCAACGTGATTATATTACAGTAAGTCATGCTGAGTTTCTAAATGGAACATGATGATTCACAGATTATAACATCATCATGTGTCATGTTACATAACTCTTTTATTTTGATTAACTTCTGAACATATCAAGAAAATATATTCTTGATAGTTCTATTCTCAGTGATTCTGGTAATTTGACAAATCAAATCGTGCTATTACGTTCTTTCTCATTTAGAACATTAAGTTCATTCGAAACTCCATACCTATGAATTCTGGACCATTATTTGCGAAAAGAAAACAAAAGCATGAGGCTCCGAAATAGAAAGGGGGTATAAATTGCAGCAAAAAGAGAGAGCATTAACTGTGAATGACGATGATTATAGAAGACGGAAGCGGGGACATCGAAATAAAAGGGAAGATATAAAACCCAACAACAACGTAGAAATTACAAACCGTGTATATCAATTTTTATCACAACATAAAGACACGGAAAAATTAGAAACACTATAACCCCAAGTGAGAAGTAGAAGAAAGCAGATTCCTCCGGTGGAAGTTGGAAAAGGAGAATGATTGTTGCAAAAGTAAGGATAAGGACAAGAATCAGAACTGGATTAAGCATTTTCACAATCTTTTGGATGTATGAACTAAGAAAGAAAGTATAGGAATGGTGAGAAAAGTGGAACGAAAGAGCTTAATTTATATTGGAAATATCAGATAGAGTAATCGAAGAAAATCACCGTATTTAATTATAGAAATCTAAATTTCCTTATTCGCAGGAGAATCAAATCTTTTAGATTTCAAAGATTTTCCTTAAATTCCTTGAATTCTGGAATTCAACCCTTCACGTCAAAAGTTAAGACGCATCTTATTTCAACCCTCCACGTCAAAAGTTAAGACGCATTTTATTTTCTAAATTCAACCTTAACTATGTCAAAAGTTAAGACAAATCTTTACTTTTCCTATTTCAATCTTTTGTGATAGCTTCATTCGTACTCTTTGAATAATCGATTTTTTTACCCACATTATTTAATAACGATAAAACTCTATTTATCAACTTATATTTGTCATGAAAACATTTTTATGGTTATCCATGACCACCTTACTCAAATTTCGGGACGAAATTTCTTTAACGGGTAGGTACTTTGACGACCCGGAAATTTCCGACCAAATTTAAACTCAATTTTTACATGGTTTCGACACGACAAGCAAAGATTGTAAAGTTGTCTCAAAAATATTGAACTGTTTACATGGAATCATTTACCCTGTGAATATTTTGATGATTAACAAACTCTATTTCTTATTGTTATGACGACTGTTAATCTCATGTCTTTTATGAAGTAAAGCTATTATTACTTTATGCTAATTGTAACGTGGGACCTTTATGGAAGTAAAGAAAAGACCTGAAATATGCCACATATTATATACTTGTGGATCTCTAAATCTACCAAGTCACGGGATTCTTGTTTAATGAAAGAAAATATTATTAAAGTAAGTAATGATTGTGATTAATGCCCTCTGTAACATGTTAGTATTATAAAGTAGATCGTTTATCATTTAATTGATATAAGATGCGGATATTGAAAGGACCTGTTCATATACATTATAAACGATTCACAATAGTTGATTACATTGCGAGGTATTTGACCTCTATATGATACATTTTACAAACATTGCATTCGTTTTTAAAAGACAAACTTTCTTTACATCGAAAATTGACAGGCATGCATACCATTTCATAATATCCACTATCCAACAATAAATTGATTTAATAATAATCTTTGATGAACTCAATGACTCGAATGCAACGTTCTTCGAAATATGCTATGAAAGACTCCAAATAATATCTTTAAAATGAGTAAATGCACAGCGGAAGATTTCTTTAACACCTGAGAATAAACATGCTTTAAAGTGTCAACCAAAAGGTTGGTGAGTTCATTAGTTTATCATAATCATTTATTTCCATCATTTTAATAGACCACAAGAATTTCTTTTCCAGTTCTCATAAATATATGTCCCATGCATAGAGATAAAAATAATCATTCATATGGTGAACACCTGGTAACCGACATTAACTAGATACATATAAGAATATCCCCTATCATTTCGGGATCCTCCTTCGGACATGATATAAATTTCGAAGTACTAAAGCATCCGGTACTTTGGATGGGGTTTGTTAGGCCCAATAGATCTATCTTTAGGATTCGCGTCAATTAGGGTGTCTGTTCCCTAATTCTTAGATTCCCAGACTTTAATAAAAAGGGGCATATTCGATTTCGATAATTCAACCATAGAATGTAGTTTCAATTACTTGTGTTTATTTAGTCAAATATTTATAAAAGCGCATGTATTCTCAGTCCCAAAAATATAAAGGGTAAAAAGGCAAATGAAACTCACCATACTGTATTTCGTAGTAAATATACATATAACGTCATTGACCAAGTGCAAGGTTGGCCTCGGATTCACGAACCTAAATTAATTATATATATTTATGTGTTGGTCAATATTTGTCTAACAAATTAGGTCAAGTCATAGTGTACCACAATCCTAATGCTCGAGACTAATATGTAAAAGTCAACAAAAGTAAATTTGACTCAAAATAATTTCCAAAAATCTATACATGATTAATATATAATTTAAATATCGTCGTTTTATATTTTTAAATATTTTTAAAAGATTTATTAGAGTAAATAATATAATTTATTTATTAATAAATAAATAAAATTTTATATTAAATTTATATAATAAAATATACTTTTATATATATTAAGTAATAAAATTTATAGGGTTCATTTAATATCATAAAGATAATATGATAGGTATTATTAAAGTAAGTTATTACACGTATTAAAATATGTTTATATCACATATTTATTTGATAAAATAATATCTATAATGATAGTAAGTAAAAGTTGTATTATTTTGTAATAATAATTATTATTATAAAAATATCAATATTTATAATTACTAAGATGACATTATGATAAAACGATAATTCTAATTATGATAACTTTAATATTTACGATAATTTTTAATATTATCTTTAAAATAATAATTCTATTTAAAATAATAATAATAATGATATTTTATAGTAACAATGACATTTCTATTAAAATGATAATTTTTGTTAAAATGATAGTTTTAATACTAACGATACTTTTAATAATAATAGTAATGATAAAAATAATAAGAACGATAATTTTATCTAAATCAATATCTTATAATATTTAAATTTCATCATGATACTCTTACTCATTATTTCCTAATCATTTCATTTAATAGCTTTTAATCGTCTTTTATATCGTGTTCATAATAATGATAATAATAGTAATCAAAATAATTAGGTGTTACAAATATTTTTTTTAATTACACTAATATTAATAATGATAGTTACTATAACATTATTAACGATAATACTAATAATTATCTTAATGAGAATATAGTAAAAATCATAATAACAATAACAATAACCATTTTTAAATAATGATATATATATTAATAATGATAATAATAATAATAATAATACTAATAATAATAATAATAATAATAATAATAATAATTGGATAATAATAATAATACTAATTATAACTTTAACGATAATAACGATAGTAATAATTAAAAAAAATAACAATTTTTAATGATAAATCCCTTTTATTGATAAAGATATTAATAATGATAATAATAAGATAAAACTAGAACGACGATAAAAACGACGATAATAATAATCATTTTTAATAAAAATATCGATTTTTCAATTGATTATAACTTCTAATCCGTTCATCGAAACCATTCGATATCTAAAGGAAAAGTTCTTAATTTTTCGCTAGCTTTTCAAGGACATGCATATCTTATACCTTATCTCAACCGCAAGTGTAACTAATGCAAGATTCAACCTAACATGTCTAAGGGCAATATCAAAAGTACAAGCATGCATAATCCTAAATACTCGAGCACTAGTCAGGGATACACTATTAGTATGTAAAAGTTAAATTTTGAGTACTCACGTATCAATATTGAGATTTAATATTGCAGGAAAGGTACGTAGACGCAACGGAAATGATAAACACTATATTGACCTCACGAGCATACCCATGAACCATACTCAATCACCTCCATAGCTATAACCCATAATTTACTTAATCCTATTCTACTCGAAAAACAATTTCAAAATCACTCGGACAGCACTCCGTCGTAATATTTTATGTATACTAATAATATCTTGAAATAATACGGAGTAAATATATATATGTAAATCGATTGAGAGAGTTTAGAGAAAAATATTTTCAAGTTTTCTATGAAATAATGAAACCTATTGAATTATATTTATAATAGATTTTTGAATTATTAAAGTGAATTATTAAAGTATGAATTATTAAAGTATGAATTATTAAAGTATGAATTATTAAAGTGAATTATTAAAGTATGAATTATTAAAGTGAATTATTAAAGTATTAATTATTAAAGTGAATTATTAAAGTTAAAGTAAAGTAAAAATAAAGTAAAGGTAAAGTTTAAGTATATTAAAAGTATAAAACTATGTACGTATAATACGCGTATAAATATATATAATATTAATTTAAATCGTTATATATATTTAATAAAATAAAATATAAATATCGTTATCTTTATCATACTAGTTAAGTAATGAGTTGTCAAAAGTGGTTCTAGATATTTATAAAAGTTATATACGTTTAAATAATAAAGTTCTTTTTAAACTGAAAACGTTTTTGTACGTTTAAAACTAAATAGATCAATCGAGTCTTTATGAGATTCAATCTTCCACTATCCTTTGTCTAGTTCTCAATGATTGACAATTTGTTCTTATTTATAAATCACTTTACCATTTTCCGAATATTGTTAAAATGGAAAGATTTCTCAAATCAACGTGGGCCTTTCAACAGAGACTTGTAATCATAATTCAATATATCTGATAATTCAATCATTTGATCTTATCTTCTAATTCCATTGATAAACATTTAGAAACAGATACAATCATATAAAGTATTTAATCAAATATTTTATTTACGTTTCAAGTTATAATATATATACACATATACATATATAATCATATTCGTTTAATGGTTCGTGAATCGTTGAAACTTGGTCGAGGTTGAATGAATGTATGAACATAGTTTAAAATTCTTGAAATTTAACTTAACAAATATTGCTTATCGTGTCGGAAACATATAAAGATTAAAGTTTAAATTTGGTTGGAAATTTCCGGGTTGTCACAGTACCTACCCGTTAAAGAAATTTCGTCCCGAAATTTGAGTGGAAAGGTCGTGAATGATAATAAGTATGTTTTCATGATGCATACAGGCTGAAAATTAGAGTTTTATCATCAGCGAATAATTTGGATAAACAATCCATTTATATGAAGAGTACAAATGAAGCTAACATAGAAGAGTGAAATGAGTAAGTGTAGATTCATCTTATCATTTGACGTAGATATGATTGATTCCCAGATTTCAAGGGATTTTGAAAGGACCCGTTCATATACATTATAAATGATTCACAATAGTTGATTACATCGCGAGGTATTTGACCTCTATATGATACGTTTTACAAACATTGCATTCGTTTTTAAAAGACAAACTTTCTTTACATCTAAAATTGACGGCATGCATACCATTTCATATTACATCCAACTATAATTGACTTAATATTAATCTTGATGAACTCAACGACTCGAATGCAACATCTTTCAAAGTATGTCATGAATGACTCCAAATAATATCCTTAAAATGAGCTAATGCACAGCGGAATATTTCTTTAATACCTGAGAATAAACATGCTTTAAAGTGTCAACCAAAAGGTTGGTGAGTTCATTAGTTTATCATAATCAATCATTTCTGTAATAGTAATAGACCACAAGATTTCTGTTTATAAATATATGTACACGCGCAAGTGTATAAAAGTATTCTATAAGTTGTAGGCACCCGGTAACAAGCCTTAACGCTCATGTTTTACCCTCTGAAGTACACCAGATCAGGTGTGTTTAATATAACCTCGAAGTACTAAAGCATCCCATAGTCAGGATTGGGTTTGTCAGGCCCAATAGATCTATCTTTAGGATTCGCGCCTACCGTACATAGACAAGTAGCTTAATGTTACCAAGCTAAGGGTATATTTCTGGTTTAAACCCACGTAGAATTAGTTTTAGTACTTGTGTCTATTTCGTAAAACATTTATAAAACAGCGCATGTATTCTCAGCCCAAAAATATATATTGCAAAAGCAATTAAAAAGGGAGCAAATGAAACTCACAATACTGTATTTCGTAGCAATTATGTATATGACGGCACTGAACAAGTGCAGGGTTTGTCTCGGATTCACGAACCTATATTAAGTATATATATTTATATGTTGGTCAATATCTGTCTAACAATTTAGGTCAAGTCGTAGTGTATCACAATCCTAATGCTCGAGACCGACATGCAAAAGTCAACAAAAGTCAACTTGACCCAAAATGACTTCCAAAATCTATACATGTTTATTATATAACTTATATATAGTCATTTTATATATTTAAATATATTTATCAGATCTTATTATACTAAATAATACAAGTCATTTATTAATAAATAAAAATTTATATTTAAATTCATATATGATAAAAATATACTTTTATATATCTCAAGTAATAAAATTTATAAAATTCACTTAATATCATAAAAATATAGTGGTATGTATTATTAATGTAATTATATTACGTGTGGTAAAAATATCTTTATACGCATATTTATTTGATTAAATAATATTGATAATAATAATAATGATAAAAATAATAAAATGATAGTTTCAATAAAAATATTAATTTTTAGTAATAAATATTAAAATTAATAATAATTCATTTGACAATATCTTTTAATCCGTTCATTGAACCCACACGATTTCTAAATGAAAAGTTATTAATTTTTCTTTAGCTTTTCAACGACATGCATATCATATACCTTATCTCAGTAGCATATGTATCAAATTTGTGATTAATCATAAACTATTTAACGACGAAACTAAGCATACAAACATGCATAATCATATATACTCGAGCACTAGTCAGGGATACACTATTAATATATAAAAGATAAGATATGAATGCTCACGTATCAATATTGTGATTCAATATTGCAGGAAAGTACGTAGACGCAATGAAAATGATAAACGTTAGGTTAACCTCACGAGCAATACCCTCGAACAATACCCATAACCTCCATAGCTATAACCCATAATTTCCTTAGCTCTATCCCGTTTGAAAACTTATTTTGAAATCGTCTGAATATAACTCTGTCGTAGTATTTTATGTATACTAATAATATCTTGAAATAATACTAAGTAAATATATATATGTAATTCGATTGAGAGAGTTTAGAGAAATATATTTTCAAGTTTCTATGAAATAATGAAACCTATTAAATTATATTTATAATAGATTTTTGAATTATTAAAGTGAATTATTAAAGTATGAATTATTAAAGTGAATTATTAAAGTATGAATTATTAAAGTGAATTATTAAAGTATGAATTATTAAAGTGAATTATTAAAGTATGAATTATTAAAGTGAATTATTAAAGTATGAATTATTAAAGTGAATTATTAAAGTGAATTATTAAAGTTAAAGTAAAGTAAAAGTAAAGTAAAAGTAAAGTAAAGGTAAAGTATAGTAAAAGTATAAAACTATGTACGTATAATACGCGTATAAATATATTTAATATTAATTTAAATCGTTATATCATAAAACATTTTAGAAAAGTAGAATTATATATATTCATAATAGGTTTCAAGTTTTTAAATTACAGTCTGTTGGTGAAGCATGGGATAAAGTCCAAAGATTTAATAAACGTATGAAATCATCTTAATGAAAAATGTCGAGTTACTTAACTTGTCGATATCCAATATCTAAGTTATTTACACTCCACGTTCTTACTTATAGATCACTTTACCATTTTCCGAATATTGTCAAAAAGAATAGATTTCTTAAATCACAGTGGACCTCATAACATTGGCCCGTAATCATATCATAATGTATCTGATAATTCAATCATTTGATATTATCTCTTAATTCTGTTGATAAATATATCGAAACAAATACGTTCATGTAAAGTATCATATATATTAAATACTATGTTAATGTTTTCAGTTATTATATATACATATCTATATACACATAATTGTTCGTGAATCGTCGAACACGTTCAAAGGGTAATTGATTACATGAATGTAGTTCCAAACTTTTTGAGATTCAACATTACAAATTCTGCTTATCGTGTCGGAAACATATAAAAGTTAGGTTTAAATTTGGTCAGAAATTTCCGGGTCGTCACAGTACCTACCCGTTAAAGAAATTTCGTCCCGAAATTTGATCGAGGTCGTCATGGCTAACTTTAAAAATGTTTTCATGATGAATATGAGTTTATAAATAGAGTTTTATCATCATTGAGTAATATAGATAAAACGATTTGATTACGCGAAGAGTATAAGTGAAGCTATCGCAAGAGAGTGAAATGAGTAAACGTATATTCGTTTTAACCGATGACGTAGTTATGATTGATTTCTGGAATTCATGGAATTTAAAGAAAATCTTTGCAATAAGATTTGGTTCTTGGGCGATTAAGGAAATCAGGATCTTATTTGATTAAATGCGATAATCTGTCTCGATTTCTCTGTCTGATATTTTACTATAAATCCACCCCCTTCGTTTCTTTATTTCCACAGCTCACACCTTCTAGTCTTTCTCCCCAATTCATACTTTAAAGCATTCATTAATATGCTTCATCCAGTATTGATTCTTGATATACTCTTAACTTTCATATCTGTCATTCTTCTTTTTCATGTACCACCGGAGGAAGTTATTTTCTTCTACCTTTACCTTGGGGTTATTGTGTTTTTCATTCTCCCGTGTCTTTATATTGCTATACGCATTGATATACTAGGTTTGTAATTTCGGAGTTGTTATCGGGCTTTATATTCTCCATTATATTTCGGAGCTTCATGCTTTCGTTTTCTCTTCCCGACCTTAAGTCAAGCGGATAATGGTCCAGAATTTGTAGATATGAATTTTTGGATGAACATAGTTAATGTTCCAAGAAGAAAATCGTAATGGCACGATCTTGATTTGGCAAATTACTAGAATATCTGAAAATATAGAGCTATCAAGATGATATGTTCTTAATATGTTTGGAAATTGGGTAGAATGTAAGAGTCGTGTAAATAGTACATGATGACGGTATGTTCTGTGAATCATCACGTTCCATTAGAAACTCAGTATGACTTACTGTAATATAATCACATTGATCAAGTGTCATTATATTATACTAACTCATGCTTCAGTTCCCAACACTACTTCAAAAACATTCCTATTTTAAATTCGAATTTTTTTTTCTTCAGAATTTAGAAACTAACACAGTTTCTTTTTATGTTGTAATGCAGATATTGCGAATAGATAGAAGATTTCGGATAAGAATAGTTGTGAAAATATCTTCAGGAATATCGAAGATATTTATAATAAAAGATACGACGATATCTTAGAATTCTTAACATAGATGGATGATGAAGAAGATTTGTCTGTGAAGGTTTAGAATAAGAAGTAAGCTGTTTGCTAACGATTTCAGTAGATACTGAATCATTTGGATCCTTTGAAGGCAGGTTTAGTCTTTATGATTTATCCACAGCCTCCTTCATGGTCTGCTCAATCCGTTTTCCAGTTTCAAACCTTCTCTTTTTCTCAGCTTTACCACCATACTATTCTTTATCATCAAACTTTTAACTGTTAAAGTCGTTTACAGTTTTTGCTGCTTCATCAGCATTTTTCCAATTTCGGAGAACTAGTTCATAGTTTGGGATGTTTTTCAGAAAATTCACATTCGAAGTATGTAAGTCTAGGAGATAGACGTTATATGTATACATATAACTTTTGTCATAAAATTGTTGCGAAATTCAAAATACTGATTGCTAATTCCCAGTAGTTGGTGTGACAATTATTGTTGCAGGATGTAGGTGAGTACATGATGGGGTTTTAATGAATAAGTATAGTGGCTTTTCGGAGAGGCTTAAGTCGAAGGTTAATGAAGTTGTTGATAAGTTTACTGCTAATGTGGCGAGATATGAAAGGTTCCCGGTAACAATGATGAAGGGGTAATTGTTATAATAAGGTTTATTCATATAAACAAATGAAGGTGATTTGTTAAAGCTATGACAAAACTGTCTATTTTGGAAAGAGATTGAAACATTATATTTGGTAATAAATATCAAAGGATCTGACACGGATACGTGTTAAACTATAACTTTTGTTTCGAGAGCTTTTCAGGTGCATGACAGTGGGTAATGTGTGGTTGGATCATCATCTCGCATGTCTTTAAGAATTTCGAAGTGTTTGAACACATATTGTAATTGTTAATATACATATGATGTTCTAAGATTTTGAATGATACAAATATTTTTGTGAGTTCCATGAATAGAAATGAGGTTCTAGGACAGTTTTGAAGTCAAAGTATAGTTTTGAAAGATGTAGAAATCTAAGAGTGATGATTTCAGTTATATCTTGAATCGAATTCTGAGATTTCAAAATCAGAATATGTAATTAGATTTTGAATGAGTATGGTTGTTTTGATTTCTATAAAAGAATGTATATTGTTGTGAAAGTAGGGAGTATAATGGATGATTTGCTGAATCAGATTCGAAGAATGTAACATATTAATTGTGAATTTATATATCTCTCGGGTATTACCTACCCGTTAAAAAAAATTCACAATTAATATTTTATACAAAAGAATTTTATTACAGTCTTTATGGAACTATATATGTGTATATTTCTTCAGATGTAATATAGATTTAATGAGTTAATATTAAATTAAACTCATTTGATTTATCGTTAAGGCTAGGATAAATAATTTCTAAACTTTAGAAATTACATAATCATCGTAGAATGTTTCTCCAATGAAGTTATGAATCAATACTTCATCGTTGTGGTATTCCTTGGTATCTACATGGAGTATGACGTCGATGCTCGTGAGACAGATTGTGAAGTTGAGGTTTGCGATGCGGTTGTTGTTGGTGGTGGTAATGGTACTGTTGATGTTGTTGATGGTGGTACTGGTTATGCTGCTGGTGCTGCTGCTGGTGTTTGTAACCTTTGCACCATATTCTCCAAAGCCACTACCCGAGCGCGAAGCTCGTTGACTTCTTCTATTACACCGGGGTGATTGTCGGTTCGAAAGAGTGGATAGATAAGATCTAGAATTTGGTGTAGTATATAATCATGACGAGATACTCTGGAAATGAGAGAGAAAATGGTGTTTCGGACAGGTTTGCCGGTAAGTGCTTCAGGTTCATTGCCAAGAGGGCAATGTGGTGGATGAAAGGGATCACCTTCTTCTTGTCTCCAATAGTTAAGTAGATTACGAACCCATCCCCAATTCATCCAAAATAGATGATGGCTAATTGGTTGATCCATTCCGGTCACGCTGCTTTCGGAGCTCATGTGAAAATCCATATCGGCATAGCTGTCGGAATCCGAGGAACTCGAACTGGTTGAGGGATCCATCTTGTATGATCAGGGAAAGAATTTTTGGTATGAAATAGATTGTAGAATTTAGATTTGGTATTCTTTAATACATAATTTACATATGTATATATAATACCAAAATCCCATAAATTACGGAGGAATCTTTGAAAGATGTCAATCAAAGTTTACAGTAACAGATATGCTAAGATAAGAATTCGTTTATACATTATTATGCAATAAATGTAGGAAAATGCATGTAGACTTAAGAATGATAAGCAGGTAATTTCCTAAGGATGGTAAGTAGATGATTTCCGACTAAAAATGATAAGCAAAACTTTTGACATGCAGACACAGTCGAAGTCCAGACTCACTAATGCATCTTAACAACTATCAGTTAGATACACTAATGCAAGACCTGGTTCGCTAAGACCACCGCTCTGATACCAACTGAAAGGACCCGTTCATATACATTATAAACGATTCACAATAGTTGATTACATCGCGAGCTATTTGACCTCTATATGATACGTTTTACAAACATTGCATTCGTTTTTAAAAGACAAACTTTCTTTACATCTAAAATTGACGGCATGCATACCATTTCATATTACATCCAACTATAATTGACTTAATATTAATCTTGATGAACTCAACGACTCGAATGCAACGTCTTTCAAAGTATGTCATGAATGACTCCAAATAATATCCTTAAAATGAGCTAATGCACAACGGAAGATTTCTTTAATACCTGAGAATAAACATGCTTTAAAGTGTCAACCAAAAGGTTGGTGAGTTCATTAGTTTATCATAATCAATCATTTCCGTAATAGTAATAGACCACAAGATTTCTGTTTATAAATATATGTACACGCGCAAGTGTATAAAAGTATTCTATAAGTTGTAGGCACCCGGTAACAAGCCTTAACGCTCATGTTTTACCCTCTGAAGTACACCAGATCAGGTGTGTTTAATATAACCTCGAAGTACTAAAGCATCCCATAGTCAGGATTGGGTTTGTCAGGCCCAATAGATCTATCTTTAGGATTCGCGCCTACCGTACATAGACAAGTAGCTTAATGTTACCAAGCTAAGGGTATATTTCTGGTTTAAACCCACGTAGAATTAGTTTTAGTACTTGTGTCTATTTCGTAAAACATTTATAAAACAGCGCATGTATTCTCAGCCCAAAAATATATATTGCAAAAGCAATTAAAAAGGGAGCAAATGAAACTCACAATACTGTATTTCGTAGCAATTATGTATATGACGGCACTGAACAAGTGCAGGGTTTGTCTCGGATTCACGAACCTATATTAAGTATATATATTTATATGTTGGTCAATATCTGTCTAACAATTTAGGTCAAGTCGTAGTGTATCACAATCCTAATGCTCGAGACCGACATGCAAAAGTCAACAAAAGTCAACTTGACCCAAAATGACTTCCAAAATCTATACATGTTTATTATATAACTTATATATAGTCATTTTATATATTTAAATATATTTATCAGATCTTATTATACTAAATAATACAAGTCATTTATTAATAAATAAAAATTTATATTTAAATTCATATATGATAAAAATATACTTTTATATATCTCAAGTAATAAAATTTATAAAATTCACTTAATATCATAAAAATATAGTGGTATGTATTATTAATGTAATTATATTACGTGTGGTAAAAATATCTTTATACGCATATTTATTTGATTAAATAATATTGATAATAATAATAATGATAAAAATAATAAAATGATAGTTTCAATAAAAATATTAATTTTTAGTAATAAATATTAAAATTAATAATAATTCATTTGACAATATCTTTTAATTCGTTCATTGAACCCACACAATTTCTAAATGAAAAGTTATTAATTTTTCTTTAGCTTTTCAACGACATGCATATCATATACCTTATCTCAGTAGCATATGTATCAAATTTGTGATTTATCATAAACTATTTAACGACGAAACTAAGCATACAAACATGCATAATCATATATACTCGAGCACTAGTCAGGGATACACTATTAATATATAAAAGATAAGATATGAATGCTCACGTATCAATATTGTGATTCAATATTGCAGGAAAGTACGTAGACGCAACGAAAATGATAAACGTTAGGTTAACCTCACGAGCAATACCCTCGAACAATACCCATAACCTTCATAGCTATAACCCATAATTTCCTTAGCTCTATCCCGTTTGAAAACTTATTTTGAAATCGTCTGAATATAACTCTGTCGTAGTATTTTATGTATACTAATAATATCTTGAAATAATACTAAGTAAATATATATATGTAATTCGATTGAGAGAGTTTAGAGAAATATATTTTCAAGTTTCTATGAAATAATGAAACCTATTGAATTCTATTTATAATAGATTTTTGAATTATTAAAGTGAATTATTAAAGTATGAATTATTAAAGTGAATTATTAAAGTATGAATTATTAAAGTGAATTATTAAAGTATGAATTATTAAAGTATGAATTATTAAAGTGAATTATTAAAGTGAATTATTAAAGTTAAAGGAAAGTAAAAGTAAAGTAAAAGTAAAGTAAAGGTAAAGTATAGTAAAAGTATAAAACTATGTACGTATAATACGCGTATAAATATATTTAATATTAATTTAAATCGTTATATCATAAAACATTTTAGAAAAGTAGAATTATATATATTCATAATAGGTTTCAAGTTTTTAAATTACAGTCTGTTGGTGAAGCATGGGATAAAGTCCAAAGATTTAATAAACGTATGAAATCATCTTAATGAAAAATGTCGAGTTACTTAACTTGTCGATATCCAACATCTAAGTTATTTACACTCCACGTTCTTACTTATAGATCACTTTACCATTTTCCGAATATTGTCAAAAAGAATAGATTTCTTAAATCACATTGGACCTCATAACATTGGCCCGTAATCATATCATAATGTATATGATAATTCAATCATTTGATATTATCTCTTAATTCTGTTGATAAATATATCGAAACAAATACGTTCATGTAAAGTATCATATATATCAAATACTTTGTTAATGTTTTCAGTTATTATATATTATATATACATATCTATATACACATAATTGTTCGTGAATCGTCGAACACGTTCAAAGGGTAATTGATTACATGAATGTAGTTCCAAACTTTTTGAGATTCAACATTACAAATTCTGCTTATCGTGTCGGAAACATATAAAAGTTAGGTTTAAATTTGGTCGGAAATTTCCGGGTCGTCACAGATTTGAAGAAAATCTTCTTAATAAGATTTGACTCTCCGGTAATCAAGGGAATTAGGATTCGCTTTAATTGCGATCGTCCATTTTAATTGTTCTATCGAAGATTTTCTTATAAATTCACCTCCTTCGTTTCCTTACAACTCACACCTTCTGTTGATGCATTTTATGTAAGTCCCTAGACATCTACCCACGTCCATTGCGGGTACAACAGTTTACAGGCCACCATGATTGCTCGTTATTATCCTATCCATGTTTGTATGTGGTTACAGGAACTGCAGGAACGAGATTTAGATGTTTGACTATGTTAGACTTAGTCAGACGTACGAGTGAAGCCTCACTAGTACGGCTGACAGGCTCATACGCACGGTTGATGCTGAGCTAAGTCACAATTACAACCTAAATGAGAAGACACGAGTGAGTGATCACTCGTACGGCTGATGAAGCCAACTCGTACGTGTGATGAATGAATCGTATGGGTGAGTCAATAACAGGGGTATATAAAGTCTTATGTTCTTCATTTTAGGTAAAGCCTCTCATTTGTTACACACACTCAGATCTAGTGAGCTCCTCCGATTCTCTCTCAGTCCAAATCACCCAGGTGGTGAATAATAGCTCTAGGTGTTAATCTAATCACACTTGATTTAGTTGTGGTTTGACTAAATTAATCAAAAAAAAACTTAACCTATTCACTAGAGGGTTTGATTCACTTGTTCCGCCATTGTGTGAGTTAAATCTCTTGATTTCTAAGTTCCTAGTCATGTTTCATCACCTTCTATTCTTTCCCCCTCAACTCATATTTTAAAGTATTCATCAATATGCTCCATCCAGTTCTGATTCTCGATATACTTCTAACTTTCATATCGATCATTCTTCTTTTTCATCTACCGCCGGAAGAATCTATTTACTTCTAATATACTCTTGGGTTTATAGTGTTTCTAGTTCTACCGTGTCTTTATATTGCTATATGCATCGATATATATGGTTTATAATTTCTGGTTTGTCGTTGGGCTTTATATGTTCCCTTATATTTCAAAGTCTCTGCTTCTATCTTCTATAATCATTATCATTCACAGTTAATGCTCTCTTTAATTTGCTGCAATTTATACCCCACTTTCTATTTTGGAGTTTTGTCCTTTCGTTTCTTCTTCTTGCGATTAAGCACCTCTTGTAATGGTCCAGAATTCACAGATATGAATTTCGGAATGAACATTGTTAATGTTCTAGGAAGGAAATTGTGATGGCACGATCTTGACTTATCAAATTACTAGAATAACTTGGAAAAGGCCGAATCATCAAGAAATATTTTCTTGATATTTTAGAAGTTAAATAGAATATAAGAGTCGTATAACATGGCACATGATGATGTTATGATCTGTGAATCATCACGTTCCATTTAGAAACTCAGTATGACTTACTGTAATATAATCACATTGATCAAGTGTCATTATATTATACTAATTCATGCTTCAGTTCCCAACACTACTTCAAAATATTCCTATTTTAAACTTGAATGTTTCAGAATTTAGAAACTAAAATAGTTTCTTTTATGATGTAATACAGATAGCGCGAAGAGGTAAATGATTTCAAATAAGAAAAATTAAGAAAATATCTTCAGAAATATGGAGGATATTTATAATGAAATATATGATGATATTTTAGAATTTCTAATATCAGAGGATGATGAAGAATATTGTCCACAAGGGTTTAGAGTCAGGAGCAAGGTATTCGTTAATGACTTCAGTAGGTACTGAATCATTTGGATCCTTTGAAGTCAGGTTCAGTCTTTGTAATTTGTTCACAGCCTCCTTCCTACCTTGCTCAATCCGTTTCCAGTTCCAGAACTTCTCTTTTTCTGTGCTTTGCCAGCACACTTCATCATTATCATCCAGCTTTTACCGTTTATAGTTTTTGCTGCTTCATCAGCATTTTTTTTTTCCATTTTCGAAGAACCAATTCGTAGTTCAGAGTGTTTTTCAGAAACTTCACATTCAAATTAAGTCCAGAAGATAGACGTTATATATACACATATAACTGTTGGTGTAGACATGCTGCAAGATTTCAAAATACTGATTGCTAATTCCCAATGATTCGTATGGAAATTCTCATTACAAGATGTGAATGAGTAAATGATGGGGTTTCAATGAATAATTATAATGACTTTTTGGAGAGGCTAAAGTCAAAGGATAATGAAGTTGTTGGTACATCTGCTAATAATGTGGTGGAATGTAAAAGGTTCCCTGGTAATGATGGTGTATATCTCAAGGTTATAATAAGGTTAGTCTGACTGAAAAGTTGAAGTTGACTTGCTGGAGCTGTGACAAAACTAGCTACTTTGAATAGGAGTCGCAAAGTTATTTTTGCTAATAAATGCCAAAGAATCTGATGCGGATACGTTGTTTAAACTTTTACTTTGGTTTCAAGAGTTTTTCGGGTACATAACTGTGGTTAACATGTGGTTGGATCATCTCGTTTGCTCATCATTAGAAGTGTCTTCAGAAATTTTTGAAGGGTTTGAACACAGATTGTAATCGTTAACATACATTTGATGTTCTAACACAGTTTTGAAGTCAAAATATAGCTTGTGAAAGATGTAAGGATCTAAGAGTGATGATTTTGGTCATATCTCAAGTTGAATTTTGAGATTTCAAAATCAGAATATGTAATTAAATTTTGAATGAGTATGGTTGTTTTGATTTCTATAAAAGAATGTATATTGTTGTGAAAGTAGGGAGTATAATGGATGATTTGCTGAATCAGATTCGAAGAATGTAACATATTAATTGTGAATTTATATATCTCTCGGGTATTACCTACCCGTTAAAAAAAATTTCACAATTAATATTTTGTACAAAAGAATTTTATTACAGTCTTTATGAAAATGTATATATGTATATTTTCTTCAGATGTAACATAGATTTAATGAGTTAATGTTAAATTAAACTCATTTGATTTACGCTTGAAACTAGAATTGAATAATCCCTAAAGGCTTTAAAAATTACATAACTTTTACGCAGTATTTCTTTAATGACATTGAAATTATGAATCAATACTTCGTTATTTGTTGATGTATGATATTCGGTTCGTGGAATTCTTGTGAATTTCGCAAAGTACGAATGATGTTATCTGAAAAGTTTCGGGTACATCGATGATGAAAGTGTAAAATCAAATATATACTTGATTTATTATGAATTGGAATTTGTTGAATTGCGATAGAGATTGTAGTTAACGCTGGTTAAGTTGCGGCCGAAGGACGTACATTATTGCATATTTGTAATATGAATTAACCGAGTAGTTAAGATTCACACACAATAGCTTAGCACGGAAAGATTTATTTCAAAATATATATATATATATATATATATATATATATATATAATATACATATAATTTCTTCAGAGGGAAAGAGTTAATTCTTCATAACTCGTTGATACAATGTACACGTTATTGATTCGTAATGATGTCCACAGTGATTCTTGAACTGATGGAGTTTTGATGTTATCGGTGTTGTTGATTCGGATGTTGACTGTACTGACGATGCTGGTAATGCTGACGGTACTGTTGATGTTGTTGGTAAAGCAAGTTTAGCTTTTTAATCACACACCATTTTTGTTAGGGTTTCTACTCTTCCTTCTATCATTTTGGTTCGCTTAACTGATTTATGGTTAGGGCTAGATTAGATAATCTCTAAGACTTTAGAGATTACATAATTGCCGCGGAATGTTTCTCCAATGAAGTTATGAATTAATACTTAGTCAGTTATTGTTGTTGGTACTCCTTGGTATCTATGGTGCGTATGACGTTGATGCTCGTGGGACAGATTGTGAAGTTGAGGTTTACGGCGAGGTTGTGGTTGGAGGTGGTAATGGTACTGTTGGCGTTGATGATGGTGGTACTGGTTATGCTGCTGATGCTGCTGCTGGTGTTTGTAATCTCTGCACCATATTCTCCAAAGCCACTACCCGAGCGCGAAGCTCGTTGACTTCTTCTATTACACCGGGGTGATTGTCGGTTCGGACGAACGGATAAATAAAATCTAAAATTTGATGTAATATATAATCGTGACGAGATACTCTAGAAATGAGCGAGAAAATGGTGTTTCGGATAGGTTAGCCGGTAAGTGCTTCAGGTTCTTCGTCAAGAGGGCAATGTGGTGGATGGAAGGGATCACCTTCTTCTTGTCTCCAATGATTGAGGAGGCTACGAACCCATCCCCAATTCATCCAGAATAGGTGATGACTGATTGGTTGATCTATTCCGGTCACACTGCTTTTGGAGCTTGAATGGGATTCCATTTCGGAATCTGAGTGACTTAAACTGATGACGAATTCCATTTCGTACGATTGGATAAAGGATTTTTTTTCTTTTTCAATATGAAATGATTTTGGCTAACGGATGGTATTCTAATTATATATATATATATATATATATATATATATATATATATATATATATATATATATATATATATATATATATATATATATATATATAGATCAAAAGGTTTCGTAGATTACGGAGGATTTGCGGGATATGTCCGGCAAAGTTTAAAGTAACAGATACGATAAGATATAATTTAGCAGATATGCTAAGATATGAATTTTTTTCTATACACTATTCATGCAATCAATGCAGCAAGACGTGTCTTAGACTAAAAATGATAAGCAGGTAATTTTCTGAGGATGATAAGTAGTTAATTTTCGACACAAAATGATAAGCAAAACTTTTGACATGCAGACACAGTCGAAGTCTAGACTCACTAATGCATCCTATCGACTTATCAGTTAGACACACTAATGCAGACCTGGTTCGCTAAGACCACCGCTCTGATACCAACTGAAAGGATCCGTTCATATACATTATAAACGATTCACAATAGTTGATTACATTACGAGGTATTTGACCTCTATATGATACATTTTACAAACATTGCATTCGTTTTTAAAAGACAAACTTTCTTTACATCGAAAATTGACATGCATGCATACCATTTCATAATATCCACTATCCAACTATAAATTGATTTAATAATAATCTTTGATGAACTCAATGACTCGAATGCAACGTTCTTCGAAATATGCTATGAAAGACTCCAAGTAATATCTTTAAAATGAGCAAATGCACAGCGGAAGATTTCTTTAACACCTGAGAATAAACATGCTTTAAAGTGTCAACCAAAAAGTTGGTGAGTTCATTAGTTTATCATAATCATTTATTTCCATCATTTTAATAGACCACAAGAATTTCATTTCCAGTTCTCATAAATATACGTCCCATGCATAGAGACAAAAATAATCATTCATATGGTGAACACCTGGTAACCGACATTAACTAGATACATATAAGAATATCCGCTATCATTCCGGGATCCTCCTTCGGATATGATATAAATTTCAAAGTACTAAAGCATCCGGTACTTTGGATGGGGTTTGTTAGGCCCAATAGATCTATCTTTAGGATTCGCGTCAATTAGGGTGTCTGTTCCCTAATTCTTAGATTACCAGACTTTAATAAAAAGGGGCATATTCGATTTCGATAATTCAACCATAGAATGTAGTTTCAATTACTTGTGTCTATTTCGTCAAACATTTATAAAAGCGCATGTATTCTCAGTCCCAAAAATATAAAGGGTAAAAAGGTAAATGAAACTCACCATACTGTATTTCGTAGTAAAAATACATATAACGTCATTGAACAAGTGCAAGGTTGGCCTCGGATTCACGAACCTAAATTAATTATATATATTTATGTGTTGGTCAATATTTGTCTAACAAATTAGGTCAAGTCATAGTGTTCCACAATCCTAATGCTCGAGACTAATATGCAAAAGTCAACAAAAGTAAATTTGACTCAAAATAATTTCCAAAAATCTATACATGATTAATATATAGTTTAAATATCGTCATTTATATTTTTAAATATTTTTAAAAGATTTATTAGAGTAAATAATATAATTTATTTATTAATAAATAAAATTTTATATTAAATTTATATAATAAAATATACTTTTATATATATTAAGTAATAAAATTTATAGGGTTCATTTAATATCATAAAGATAATATGATAGGTATTATTAAAGTAAGTTATTACACGTAGTAAAATTTATTTGTATCACATATTTATTTGATAAAATAATATCTATAATGATAGTAAGTAAAAGTTGTATTATTTTGTAATAATAATTATTATTATAAAAATATCAATATTTATAATTACTAAGATGACATTATGATAAAACGATAATTCTAATTATGATAACTTTAATATTTACGATAATTTTTAATATTATCTTTAAAATAATAATTCAATTTAAAATAATAATAATAATGATATTTTATAGTAACAATGACATTTCTATTAAAATGATAATTTTTGTTAAAATGATAGTTTTAATACTAACGATACTTTTAATAATAATAGTAATGATAAAAATAATAAGAACGATAATTTTATCTAAATCAATATCTTATCATATTTTAATTTCATCATGATACTCTTACTCATTATTTCCTAATCATTTCGTTTAATAGCTTTTAATCATCTTTTATATCATGTTCATAATAATGATAATAATAGTAATCAAAATAATTAGGTGTTACAAATATTTGTTTTAATTAAACTAATATTAATAATGATAGTTACTATAACATTATTAACGATAATACTAATAATTATCTTAATGATAATATAGTAATAATAAAAATAACAATAATAATAACCATTTTTAAATAATGATATATATATATTAATAATGATAATAATAATAATAATAATACCAATAATAATAATAATAATAATAATAATAATAATAATAATAATAATAATAATAATAATGATAATAATAATAATAATAATAATAATAATAATAATAATAATAATAATAATAATAATAATAATAATTGGATAATAATAATAATACTAATTATAACTTTAACGATAATAACGATAGTAATAATTAAAAAAAAATCACAATTTTTAATGATAAATCCCTTTTATTGATAAAGATATTAATAATGATAATAATAAGATAAAACTAGAACGACGATAAAAACAATGATAATAATAATCATTTTTAATAAAAATATCGATTTTTCAATTGATTATAACTTCTAATCCGTTCATCGAAACCATTCGATATCTAAAGGAAAAGTTCTTAATTTTTCGCTAGCTTTCCAAGGACATGCATATCTTATACCTTATCTCAACCGCAAGTGTAACTAATTCAAGATTCAACCTAACCTGTCTAAGGGTAATATCAAAAGTACAAGCATGCATAATCCTAAATACTCGAGCACTAGTCAGGGATACACTATTAGTATGTAAAAGTTAAATTATGAGTACTCACGTATCAATATTGAGATTCAATATTGCAGGAAAGGTACGTAGACGCAACGGAAATGATAAACACTATATTGACCTCACGAGCATACCCATGAACCATACTCAATCACCTCCATAGCTATAACCCATAATTTTCTTAATCCTATCCTAATCGAAAAACAATTTCGAAATCACTCGGACAGCATTCCGTCGCAATATTTTATGTATACTAATAATATCTTGAAATAATACGGAGTAAATATATATATGTAAATCGATTGAGAGAGTTTAGAGAAAAATATTTTCAAGTTTTCTATGAAATAATGAAACCTATTGAATTCTATTTATAATAGATTTTTGAATTATTAAAGTGAATTATTAAAGTATGAATTATTAAAGTGAATTATTAAAGTATGAATTATTAAAGTGAATTATTAAAGTATGAATTATTAAAGTATGAATTATTAAAGTGAATTATTAAAGTTAAAGTAAAGTAAAAATAAAGTAAATGTAAAGTTTAAGTATATTAAAAGTATAAAACTATGTACGTATAATACGCGTATAAATATATATAATATTAATTTAAATTGTTATATATATTTAATAAAATAAAATATAAATATCGTTATCTTTATCATACTAATTAAGTAATGAGTTGTCAAAAGTGGTTCTAGATATTTATAAAAGTTATATACGTTTAAATAATAAAGTTCTTTTTAAACTGAAAACGTTTTTGTACGTTTGAAACTAAATAGATCAATCGAGTCTTTATGAGATTCAATCTTCCACTATCCTTTGTCTAGTTCTCAATGATTGACAATTTGTTCTTATTTATAAATCACTTTACCATTTTCCGAATACTGTTAAAATAGAAAGATTTCTCAAATCAACGTGGGCCTTTCAACAGAGACTTGTAATCATAATTCAATATATCTGGTAATTCAATCATTCGATCTTATCTTCTAATTCCATTGATAAACATTTTGAAACAGATACAATCATATAAAGTATTTAATCTAATATTTTGTTTACGTTTCAAGTTATAATATATATACACATATACATATATAATCATATTCGTTTAATGGTTCGTGAATCGTTGGAACTTGGTCGAGGTTGAATGAATGTATGAACATAGTTTAAAATTCTTGAAATTTAACTTAACAAATATTGCTTATCGTGTCGGAAACATATAAAGATTAATGTTTAAATTTGGTTAGAAATTTTCGGGTTGTCACAGTACCTACCCGTTAAAGAAATTTCGTCCCGAAATTTGAGTGGAAAGGTCGTGAATGATAATAAGTATGTTTTCATGATGCATACGGGCTGAAAATTAGAGTTTTATCATCAGCGAATAATTTGGATAAACAATCCATTTATATGAAGAGTACGAATGAAGCTAACATAGAAGAGTGAAATGAGTAAGTGTAGATTCATCTTATCATTTGATGATAAAGCAAAGGGTACGAAAATAGTTATATTTTACTACGAAATACGACGAAATATTACACAAGTTTTAATTATTTATTTACAAAATGGATATACCTAAACCTTGCTACAACACTATAGGCAGTGTACCTAATCGTAGAGTAGTATAGTTTTTAGTAAGTCCGGTTCATTCCACAGGGAGACGGTTACACTATATTTTTATATAATTACATTTGTACAAAAATATATAAATATATATATATATAATAATATATAAAAGGGGGTTTTACTGTACTTTTATTTCATATTTCCTCGTACTTTTATTTATTGTCATTTTAATTATTTTTATTTATTTTATATTGTTAGTTAAATATCGTCATTTACTTTACGCTTCGCTTAAAATATAAAATCGACAAATGTAATTGGGGACTTAAACTGTAACAAGGTTTTAATACTTTGTTTAATAATTACACCAGGATATCGACTGCGTGTAATCCAAGGTTTAATACTTTGTTAACAATTACGCCAAGTGTCCTTGTACATAATTTCACCCCTGTTTTAATAATTCCATAGACTATTAATCCATTCCCGTGTCCAGTTAAATGAACGATTATTCGTGCATATAAATATCCCGCCCATCGTGTCCGATCGAGTGTATATGGTTATTTATAGGGATGTCCAATTGTAAATCTTTATATTAAAATTAACAAACTATCATTTAGTTAAACAAATATAAAGCCCATTAATAGCCCATAGTCTAATTTCCACAAGTGTCGTTCTTTTGTCCAAACCCCAATTATGGTACAAAGCCCAATTACCCAATTTTAGATATTTTTAGCCCAACATCATGATTACTTCGGTTCAAATAAGCATAATAATAACTTAGTTACGAGACATTAATTTAAAAAGGGAGAACATAACTTACATTGATTATTTAACGCGTAGTGTTACACAGACAGAGTTCCAACTTTAAAACCCGTAAAATAACCTTTACATTAACCCAAACTAATCTAATATAAAACTAACCTATACTATATATATATTATATATATATTATTATTACATAGGGTGTATTATTATTATTATTATTATTATTTTGGTGTGTTTATAACTCGGCAGAAAACGTTAATATTTATAGGACATTTCTGAAATTTCAAACTCCGCGAGTTGCGGCACTTTTACCCTTCAAACTCCGCGAGTCGCGGAGTTTGAATTTCCATCTCACATGATTTTGGATCTTTGCTTGTCGACATTATTAAATAATAATATAATATATAAATAATTTTAAGAATTATTTAAATATTATATTTTATTTATGTGCATAGTTGACTTGTAATTTTTGCACCGTTACGTCGCGCGTTGAGAGTAGACTCATGTCCCAGTTCCGAATTTTTGAACGTCCTTGCGTATTATTTTATATCGTGTACTTTGCATTCCGTAACTTGTACTTTTGTCATTTTTAGACGTTTCTTATCAATAAGTTGAACCACTTGGATTGTATCTTGTACATTTGAGCTTTTTGGACGTTTTTGTCTTCAAATCGTTGTTTTCGCCTTTTGTCTTCGCACTTATTTAATATAAACGATTACAACTTAAAATAGAACAATTACAACTAAATAATTTACATATTGGGAGGATATTGCTACAAAATATATGTTCATTTGGAGCACTATCAAATATCCCCACACTTGAACGTTGCTTGTCCTCAAGCAATACATAACTTGAAATAATATAATACATCACACGAATCACTTCTTTATTTTTCACACTTTGTACATCAGTGATTTTGATATGGCAGTATAAATAATGATAGTAACGATAGAACCATGGTTAAAGGTGGGTGTGTCATCCACAGTTGCCTCAGGTTTAGGTCAACGACACTTACAATCAAATAGCCGATTTACTTTCGGTTTCCAAAGCAAAGTGCTCATTTGAAAGGTGGTTTACAGTCCCACATGACTATGAAAATGTAGATCCTTAAGGAAATTGGATCTTTATGAAAACATTTTATCTTTTTAAAATTCAATCTAGCTTTTACCCTAGATAAGTTTTCCGGAATAACCCTTCACCGGTGTTTGCAAAATGATTTTTTATGGGTTTTGTGGGTTTCAGATTTGAAAATTTTAGCTCAAAACTTATGGTTTTGTATTACCCACTTTCTAACCTTGTATTAGGAAAGCAACACGTCCAGTTTACTTGTCCCGTATATTACCTTTTGTAAACTACCGTTCGGTTGTAAAGGAAAGCGATGAACAAGCAACTGTTAAGGCAATGTCCCGTGACTTGCTTTTGATTATGGTCTATAAATGTGTCGGATGCTAGTACTATCCTTTGTAGGAGCAATAGTAAATATCATCCTACGATTTTTCGGTCTGGCACAAGGTCCTGTCTCTGACCATGCTATGCAACCACCGTTCTTACGGTTGACACCCGATTTGGTTCAGGTGACCTAATGAATTCCAATGAATTCTCAGGATTTTACGTTCAATGGTAATGAACGCATTAAAAATGGGTTTTCAGAAAACAAATCGGTTTGTAATTTTGATCAAAATATTTTCTCGTTCAAGCTCGAGTTTAGATATCATTGAATTCTATGAGTTTGAATTCTCAATCTTTAAGGTCAATCTCAAGGATTGAGTAATATCAGTCTTAAAAGCTGATTTTTAATCTTTAAAGAGATTATCCTTTCTGGGGATCTGATTCATTAGTCTTATCAAGCTAATTTGCACGGTGCCCCCCCCATTGTACGAGATAAATCCATCTCATGATTAGGATAAATCTGACCACTTGGCGACCCTGTTTGATGCTGAGGTCCGTGGATTTTCTGCTGATTTTAGTGATGACTTTTCTAGATTTTTCGTCAACCTACAGCTGGTCTGGATGACAACTTCTTGACCTAAATCAAGAAGCGCATTTCTTTTTCTGGAAGACTTTACTTCCTCTTAATGATGGAATTGATTCATCGTGTAGATCCATTTTTTCTTTTCTTTCATCGGGTAAAACAGTTAATTTAGTCCAAAACAAAAGCACCTGCAATAAACTTTACAGAAACATGTGCTAGATAGTTTTTAATTGAATAACTAGGTACATTCTTCCCACACTTAGTTTCTTTCTTTGCCTTTTTTATTCTCCTTTATTCCATTTTAAATGAATTCAAGCATTTTAGGGTGTTTCTCAATTTATGTCCTCTCCAAGGTAACGATAATTTCGGTATTAACACCTAGTTTTCACCGTTCATAAATATATAAACATGATTTTAAATTCATTTAGTTGAAAATTTTTCAAATTTTCATAAAATTTGGCAAATAAACCAAGTATAAACCCGAGAGAATTTATAACCCTTCCCCACACTTGAGATCATGCAATGCCCTCATTTGCATGAAATCAGACTCTAATTATAAATTCATGAGGGTGATTAGTGTAGAAAAGTGATTGAAAATACCCAGTTTGTAATTACAAAGCTCGTCGAATGATAGATGGCGCGTCTCATCGTTCATTCCTTCTTGTTTTATCACACATGCTTTTTTCAAAAATGGCTGCTTTTCTGAACTGTTTACTAATATTTGAAAAAGCGTCTTTTACCCTAATCATGCATTTTTATTAACGAGTTATGCACTAACCCGAACCCCTAATTTAACGTTAAGTGGGGTTAGACTTCCCCACACTTAGCTGACGATATGTGAAGTCGGTAGAATAAGTTCCACGAATTAAAATAGTGAGCCAGTTATTTACATCTCGGGTGGTATATATTATATCAATGGGTTTAAAGTTTAGACCCACCCGATCGTCACTACCTAATTCTTTTTTAAGTGTAGCTTTTAGTAAATGGATATGTCTCTTTTCTGGTTCTTGGTCAAATGGATCGATATACACCGACATACTTATTTCTATAGGGTGGACAATTCCTAATATTTCCTTCCTTTTATTCTCGTGATCAAAGTTTTCACCTCTATTACCCGATTGGGTGAAATCCGAGGTGTCATTATCTATTACAGCTCGTAGTTCATCTTCGGTAGATGACTCGTCTATTGAGAATATTGGGTTGGAAGGTTGTGTAATGGTGAATTCGGTTTGGCCTCGGGGGTAAAATTTTCAACGTTATCGTTTTCCCAAGAGTACTAATTTGTCACCCTTACTTCTTCTTCATCATCCATTGATGGATTGATGATTTCGTCGGTAGAGGCTAATGTGTCATTATGTTGTGAAATTGGTAAGACTGAATAAAAAGTATCATCGGGATAGTTGGTGATTTCAGAGCTCTCGAATTCATCAAAATTCGATGATCTGAGATTTTCTTGCACACTACTCCTCAGATCAACAACTGTATAAACTGATAGAGTTTCAACTTGCCTATTTACAAACTCTCTCATTTGTTCATTTTGAGCATGAAGTTCTTCGAGTTTGATTTTCATATAATCTAAAGAATTTTCAGACACATAATTTTTCTCGTCCTCTGGTTGTTGAGTTTGGATATATTCTTGGGAATAATCCCAATTAAAATTGTATTTCTCATAATCATTCCATTCAGGTTCTATGGGTTCATAATTTTCCATAGGAACGTAATAATAACATTCCCATGTTGAGTGATAATATCCACAGATTTCACAACCAGTTATTGTTTAGTCATTCGTGATCCAAGATTGACTGAACGAATTACCATCAAAACCCATTTGAGAGTATTGATTTAATTGATTTTGGAGTTCAAAAAGAGTTTCCAAGGCATTGTTTTCAAAATTTTCCATTTTATTGCGATGGCCAAATTTTAGCTACAATGTGGTGCATTCACTAATTATCCTATTAGTTATAAAATAGAAAAACTTATATAAGTTGTCCAATTAATAGACTTTTCTTATTTTTGCCCACGTTTCGAATAGCCAAAAGATGCAGCAGAAGGCCAGAACCCTTTAAATCGGAAGCCCACAACTTGCCACTAATAAATCCAACTATTACTACGAACCAGAAAATTTGGATGCCTATTAACTTAACCGCTTAAATAATTTTTCTTTCCGTTTGGAGAATTAGATAAGAAGTAGAGAAAATTTCTAAGTCCTAAAAACTAAAGCGTCGAGAAATAAGAAAGAAAAAGATTGCGCATCAAAAAACGTCAAAACTTAAAAGTCTAAAAATTAAATCTAAAAGTTGCGCCTAAAGGTATTAAAGCTTAAAAGGAATTTTATATCCAAAACGGCAATAACTTAATTTAGGCACTAAAATATATAAACGGCGTCGCAAAATTCTAAAGTGCCTAAATCTTAATCTAAAGAAAAAGCATTTAAGAGATTTTACGGCAAAGCCTAAAAAATCTAGAAATAAAAATAAGCTACGGCAAAACTAAATTTAAAATTAACTACGAACGATAAAAATAAAAATATTACGATTACACTAAATAAAAGGATACATAATATAAAAATAAAAAGTGATAAAATTACTTATTTTTATAAAAATATTATTTTTATATTTATTTTATAAAAGTATTAATTTTTATATATAATAAAACTAATTATAATTAATTATTACTAATTAATTAAAATTAAAACTAAATATTAAATTAATTAAACTAATTAGGGTTTTAAAAATAATAATAATTAATATACTCCGTATTAAATGCGATTAGGGTTCCGTGGTCAGGTCTGCCAGGGCGGCTCCGCGAGTCGCGGTGATCCGTACCAGAAAACCTCCGCAAGTCGCGGAGATTGAAAAACGTGTTTTTAAAAAAAAAAATTTATATTGTTTTTCTAAAATGATATATAAATATATTTATACAAAAATAAATTAAAAATATAGCGTTTCGCCGAGTTCCCCGGCAGAGGCGCCAAAAACTTGATGATAAAGCGAAGGGGTACTAAAATAGTTATATTTTACTACGAAATACGACGAAATATTACACAAGTTTTAATTATTTATTTACAAAATGGATATACCTAAACCTTGCTACAACACTATAGGCAGTGTACCTAATCGTAGAGTAGTATAGTTTTTAGTAAGTCCGGTTCATTCCACAGGGAGACGGTTACACTATATTTTTATATAATTACATTTATACAAAAATATATAAATATATAAATATATATATATATATATATATATATAAATATATAAAAGGGGGTTTTACCATTTAATGACCGGTTTGTCGATTTTATATTTTAAGCGAAGTGTAAAGTAAATGACGATATTTAACTAACAATATAAAATAAATAACAATAATTAAAATGACAATAAATAAAAGTACGAGGAAATATGAAATAAAATATATTATGCTTATTTAAACTTCCGTAATCATGATGTTTGACGTGTTGATTTTTAGTTTATTCTCATGGGTTAATTGTTCTTTGTCCTGGATTATTTAATATGTCCGTATGGTTTTTGTCCATAACAGTCCATCAGTCATAAATATAAAGTGCGAGTGTCCTCGTCAAATTATGTTTATATCCGAAGTCAAATATTCCAACTAATTGGGGACTTAAACTGTAACAAGGTTTTAATAGTTTGTTTAATAATTACACCAGGATATCGACTGCGTGTTATCCAAGGTTTAATACTTTGTTAACAATTACGCCAAGTGTCCTTGTACATAATTTCACCCCTGTTTTAATAATTCCATAGACTATTAATCCATTCCCGTGTCCGGTTAAATGAACGATTATTCGTACATATAAATATCCCGCCCATCGTGTCTGATTGAGTGTATATGGTTATTTATAGGGACGTCCAATTGTAAATCTTTATATTAAAATTAACAAACTATCATTTAGTTAAACAAATATAAAGCCCATTAATAGCCCATAGTCTAATTTCCATAAGTGTCATTCTTTTGTCCAAACCCCAATTATGGTACAAAGCCCAATTACCCAATTTTAGATATTTTTAGTCTAACATCATGATTACTTCGGTTCAAATAAGCATAATAATAATTTAGTTACGAGACATTAATTTAAAAAGGGAGAACATTGTCGTGACCCGAACTTTTCCATGTTTATATATATATTAAATGAAATTGTTATTTATATGATTAAGTGTTTTCAACATGTTAGGCAATCAAACTTGTTAAGACTTGATTAATTGAAATAGGTTTCATATAGACAATTGACCACCCAAGTTGACCGGTGATTCACGAACGTTAAAACTTGTAAAAACTATACGATGACATATATATGGTTATATATATAGTTAACATGATTTTATTATAAGTATGTATCTCATTAGGTATTTTAACAATGAGTTATATACATAAAAATGAGACTATTAATTTAAGAAACTCGAAAACGATATATATAACGATTATCGTTATAACAACGTCTTACTAGGTACATATGAATCATATTAAGATATTGATACACTCGATTAATTATGTTAAATGATAAGTAAATATATTATTAAGTGTATTAACAATGAAATACATATGTAAAAATAAGACTACTAACTTAATGATTTCGAAATGAGACATATATGTAACGATTATCGTTGTAACGACATTTAACTGTATATATAGCATACTAAGATATATTATATATCATAATATCATGATAATATAACAATTTAACATCTCATTTGTTATAATAAACAATGAGTTAACAACATTCAACAAGATCGTTAACCTAAAGGTTTCAAAACAACATTTACATGTAACGACTAACGGTGACTTAACGACTCAGTTAAAATGTATATACATGTAGTGTTTTAATATGTATTCATACACTTTTGAAAGACTTCAAGACACTTATCAAAATACTTCTACTTAACCAAAATGCTTACAATTACATCCTCGTTCCGTTTCATCAACAATTCTACTAGTATGCACCCGTATTCGTACTCGTACAATACACAGCTTTTAGATGTATGTACTATTGGTATATACACTCCAATGATCAGCTCTTAGCAGCCCATGTGAGTCACCTAACACATGTGGGAACCATCATTTGGCAACTAGCATGAAATATCTCATAAAATTACAAAAATATGAGTAATCATTCATGACTTATTTACATAAAAACAAAATTACATATCCTTTATATCTAATCCATACACCAACGACCAAAAACACCTACAAACACTTTCATTCTTCAATTTTCTTCATCTAATTGATCTCTCTCAAGTTCTATCTTCAAGTTCTAAGTGTTCTTCATAAATTCCAAAAGTTCTAGTTTCATAAAATCAAGAATACTTCCAAGATTGCAAGTTTACTTCCAAGTTTTCTAAATCCATTCCAAGTAATCATCCAAGATCAAGAAACCTTTGTTACTTACAGTAGGTTATCTTTCTAATACAAGTTAATAATCATATTCAAACTTTAATTCAATTTCTATAACTATAACAATCTTATTTCGAGTGGAAATCTTACTTGAAATTGTTTTCGTGTCATGATTCTGCTTCAAGAACTTTCAAGCCATCCAAGGATCCTTTGAAGCTAGATCTATTTTTCTCATTTCCAGTAGGTTTATCCAAGGAACTTGAGGTAGTAACAATGTTCATAACATCATTCGATTCATACATATAAAGCTATCTTATTCGAAGGTTTAAACTTGTAATCACTAGAACATAGTTTAGTTAATTCTAAACTTGTTCGCAAATAAAAGTTAATCCTTCTAACTTGACTTTTAAAATCAACTAAACAAATGTTCTATATCTATATGATATGCTAACTTAATGATTTAAAACCTGAAAACACGAAAAACACCGTAAAACCGGATTTACGCCGTCGTAGTAACACGGGCTGTTTTGGGTTAGTTAATTAAAAACTATGATAAACTTTGATTTAAAAGTTGTTATTCTGGGAAAATGATTTTTATTATGAACATGAAACTATATCCAAAAATTATGGTTAAACTCAAAGTGGAAGTATGTTTTCTAAAATGGTCATCTAGACGTCGTTCTTTCGACTGAAATGACTACCTTTACAAAAACAACTTGTAACTTATTTTTCCGACTATAAACCTATAATTTTTCTGTTTAGATTCATAAAATAGAGTTCAATATGAAACCATAGCAATTTGATTCACTCAAAACGGATTTAAAATGAAGAAGTTATGGGTAAAACAAGATTGGATAATTTTTCTCATTTTAGCTACGTGAAAATTGGTAACCAATCTATTCCAACCATAACTTAATCAACTTGTATTGTATATTATGTAATCTTGAGATACCATAGACACGTATACAATGTTTCGACCTATCATGTCGACACATCTATATATATTTCGGAACAACCATAGACACTCTATATGTGAATGTTGGAGTTAGCTATACAGGGTTGAGGTTGATTCCAAAATATATATAGTTTGAGTTGTGATCAATACTGAGATACGTATACACTGGGTCGTGGATTGATTCAAGATAATATTTATCGATTTATTTCTGTACATCTAACTGTGGACAACTAGTTGTAGGTTACTAACGAGGACAGCTGACTTAATAAACTTAAAACATCAAAATATATTAAAAGTGTTGTAAATATATTTTGAACATACTTTGATATATATGTATATATTGTTATAGGTTTGTGAATCAACCAGTGGCCAAGTCTTACTTCCCGACGAAGTAAAAATCTGTGAAAGTGAGTTATAGTCCCACTTTTAAAATCTAATATTTTTAGGATGAGAATACATGCAGGTTTTAAAAATGATTTACAAAATAGACACAAGTATGTGAAACTACATTCTATGGTTGAATTATCGAAATCGAATATGCCCCTTTTTATTAAGTCTGGTAATCTAAGAATTAGGGAACAGACACCCTAATTGACGCGAATCCTAAAGATAGATCTATTGGACCTAACAAACCCCATCCAAAGTACCGGATGCTTTAGTACTTCGAAATTTATATCATATCCGAAGGGTGTCCCGGAATGATGGGGATATTCTTATATATGCATCTTGTTAATGTCGGTTACCAGGTGTTCACCATATGAATGATTTTTATCTCTATGTATGGGATGTGTATTGAAATATGAAATCTTGTGGTCTATTGTTACGATTTGATATATATAGGTTAAACCTATAACTCACCAACATTTTTGTTGACGTTTAAAGCATGTTTATTCTCAGGTGAATACTAAGAGCTTCCGCTGTTGCATACTAAAATAAGGACAAGATTTGGAGTCCATGTTTGTATGATATTGTGTAAAAACTGCATTCAAGAAACTGATTTCGATGTAACATATTTGTATTGTAAACCATTATGTAATGGTCGTGTGTAAACAGGATATTTTAGATTATCATTATTTGATAATCTACGTAAAGCTTTTTAAACCTTTATTTATGAAATAAAGGTTATGGTTTGTTTTAAAATGAATACAGTCTTTGAAAAACGTCTCATATAGAGGTCAAAACCTCGCAACGAAATCAATTAATATGGAACGTTTTTAATCAATAAGAACGGGACATTTCAGTTGGTATCCGAGCGTTGGTCTTAGAGAACCAGAAAATTTGCATTAATGTGTCTTATCGAGTTTGTTAGGATGCATTAGTGAGTCTAGACTTCGACCGTGTTTTCTTTAAAAATGATTGCTTAACATTTTTGTTGGAAACTATATATTATTAACATGTATATATTATGTGATATATTAATCTCTTAACATGTTTGATATTGTGTGATAGATGTCTACCTCTAGCACAAATCCCATTGACTCACCTAATAATAACGAAGAGTCGAATATTTATTGGACTGATTCACAAGTTCCCGAAGAAGAACCGGAAGAAGAATCAGAACCGAAAGAAGAATCAGAACCGGAAGAGGAGGAACCGGAGGAGGAAATAGAACCGGTGGGGGAAATAATAAAACGGTTAAGTAAAACAAAATCCTCAACCAACCGACCAAGGTTAATTATGGTCAATGGTGTTTCCGCCAAGGAAGCAAAATATTGGGAGGATTACCATTCTCCAATGAATCGGATTCCGACGAGAATTCCGATGATGTTATAGAAATTACCCCAACTGAATTTAAAAAGACAAAAGAAAATAATAAGGGAAAGGGCATAAAAATAGAGAAATCTAATTCCAACCCCGATGAACTTTATATGTATCGTCAACCTCCGAAGCCCTTAAGTTGTAACAATGACCCGGGAACCTCTAAACCACCAGGTTTTTCTAAACCGTTGTGGAAAACGACAGCTCGTATTAGGGGAACATCATATATCCCTAGAAACTTGGCAAAACGAACCAAAACCGAAGAAGAAGAAACGAGCGAGTCGGAATAAGATAGTTGTATTCGTGTGGTGTAATATATGTAATATAGTGTGCTTATGCTTTATGATATATGTAAAAATTGCTTGTATTAATAAGTATTTTTTTTTATGAATCTAACTCTTGTCTATTTTACAGTATAAAAACACAAAATGGATAGACAACCCAATATTTTAAGAGACCTACCCGGAGACATGATTGATGAAATCTTGTCTAGAGTCGGTCAGAATTCTTCGGCACAACTATTTACGGCGAAATCAGTTTGTAAGACATTCGAAGAATGTTCCAAGAATGCCTTGGTTTATAAGAGACTTTCATTTGAAAGATGGGGGATATCACATTGGGAAACCCATAAGTTACGATGTGTTTACTTTGACACATATATTGCGGGGAACCCAAGTGCTATTTTACGCAACGGGTTAAGAAATTATTTTGACTCAATGTATCCGAACATAGGACTTCATGATTTAGAAAAAGCGGCTAACATGCAACATAAAGAAGAATGTTATGCTTACGGGTTAGTAATGTTCGCTTCTCACCAAAGTGAGAACAAGAACATCGGGCTACAACTATTAAACAAAACATTTCCACAAGTAACGAACTCAGTAGTTGGGGTGAGAAACAAGGTTTTTAGATTGTTACGGGACTGTTGGACATTACGTAACCCTCGTCCCTTTGACGACGTTACAACACGATGTCTTATCAATGGCCATAACGGTTATGTTCCACAAGACCAAGGATGGGAAGTAGTCCTAGTAAAACCAGAATGCATGACTTGTTTCTGGACGTATGAATTACGTGTCTTTATTGCCTTTGCTGAATGACTTATGTACTAGCTAGAGTTATCTTCACAACTATCTTGTATCAAAGTTATTGTGTGCTATATTTCATGCTTTATGTAAAATAAGCGGTATTGTAAGTTTGTAAAATATTGTATAAAAGTTTGAACGCGAAATATTATTATAATCAGTTTTTCATATAGAATTGTAGTAGTTGAATTGTATATTAGCTACTAAGTATGAACTTAACGGGTAGGTACTACCCGAATTTAAACTTATAAAACGCTAATATGAAGAAAAAGCTTTTATAAATGAGTTCATATTATGCTACGAAATACTATTAACTACTCTTAATATTCTGTATGATTAACTTGTTCCATTTGACTATTTTGAAGGAAATGGCACCGACTACTCGACACACCGTGAATATGAATGAAGAGGAATTCCGTACTTTTCTAGCTTCAAACATAGCCGCAGTACAAGCTGCGCTACATACCAACAATAACCTTGGATCTAGCAGTACAGGAAATCGTGTAGGATGCACCTACAAAGAATTCACTGCCTGCAAACATTTGGAATTTGATGGAACCGAAGGACCGATCGGATTGAAACGGTGGACCGAGAAGGTCGAATCGGTGTTTGCCATAAGTAAGTGTACTGAAGAGGACAAAGTGAAGTACGCTACGCATACCTTCACAGGTTCTGCGTTAACATGGTGGAATACCTATCTAGAACAAGTGGGACAAGATGATGCTTACGCACTACCATGGTCAGCATTCAAGCACTTGATGAACGAGAAGTACCGTCCCAGAACCGAGGTCAATAAGCTCAAGACAGAATTTAGAGGGTTACGAACCCAAGGATTTGATATTACCACGTACGAAAGACGATTCACATAATTATGCCTATTGTGTCCGGGAGCGTTCGAAGATGAGGAAGAGAAGATCGACGCGTTTGTGAAAGGATTACCGGAAAGAATCCAAGAAGATATAAGTTCACACGAGCCCGCCTCCATACAACAGGCATATAGAATGGCTCACAAACTAGTGAACCAGATTGAGGAAAGAATTAAAGAACAGACGACTGAAGAGGCCAATGTGAAGCAAGTCAAAAGAAAGTGGGAGGAAAACGGTGATAAGAATCACCAATACAACAACAACAACAACAACAGCAATTACAATAATAATCGCAACAATTATCCCAACAATCGCAACATCAATCGCAACTACAACAAACGGCCCAACAACAACAACAACAACAACAACAACAACAACAACAGCAACTACAACAATCATCCCAACAACAATAACAACCGCAACAACAACAACAATCAGAAGCAGCTATGTCAAAGGTGTGAAAAGTATCACTCGGGGTTCTGCACCAAATTTTGCAACAAGTGTAAAAGAAATGGTCATAGCGCGGCGAAGTGTGAGGTCTACAGACCAGGGGTTAACAGAACGAAAGGAATAAATGGTATCGGAACGAGTAATGGCGGAGCAAGTAGCGTCGGAGCAAGTTATGCCAATGTAGTTTGTTATAAATGTGGAAAACCGGGCCACATTATTAGAAATTGCCCGAACCAGGAGAACAGGAATGGACAAGGTCGCGGAAGAGTTTTCAATATTAATGCGGCAGAGGCACAGGAAGACCTGGAGCTTGTTACGGGTACGTTTCTTATTGACAATAAATCTGCTTACGTTTTATTTGATTCGGGTGCGGATAGAAGCTATATGAGTAGAGATATTTGTGATAAATTAAGTTGTCCATTGACGCCATTGGATAGTAAATTTTTACTCGAATTAGCAAACGGTAAATTAATTTTAGCAGATAATATATGCCGGAATCGAGAAATTAAACTGGGTAGCGAAATATTTAAGATTGATTTGATACCAGTAGAGTTAGGGAGTTTTGATGTAATAGTTGGCATGGACTGGCTGAAGAAGGTGAAAGCAGAGATCGTATATTATAAAAATGCAATTTGCATTGTACGAGAAAAAGGAGAACCCTTAATGGTGTACGGAGAAAAGGGCAACATGAAGCTACATCTTATTAGTAATTTGAAGGCACAAAAACTAATAAGAAAAGGTTGCTATGCTGTTCTAGCACACGTCGAGAAAGTACAAACTGAAGAAAAGAGCATCAATGATGTTCCCGTCGCAAAACAATTTCCCGATGTATTTCTGAAAGAATTACCGGGACTACCTCCACATCGATCTGTTGAATTTCAAATAGATCTTGTACCAGGAGCTGCACCAATAGCTCTTGCTCCTTATAGACTCGCACCCTGCGAGATGAAAGAACTGCAAAGCCAACTGAAAGAACTATTAGAACATGGTTTCATTCGACCAAGCACATCACCATGGGGAGCTCCTGTTTTGTTTGTCAAGAAGAAGGATGGTACATTTAGGTTGTGTATTGACTACAGAGAGTTGAATAAACTTACCATCAAAAACCGTTATCCACTGCCGAGAATTGACGACTTATTTGATCAACTACAAGGCTCGTCGGTTTATTCGAAGATCGATTTACGTTCTGGATATCATCAAATGCGAGTAAAGGATGATGATATTCCAAAAACTGCTTTTAGGACGCGTTATGGTCATTACGAGTTTATGGTTATGCCGTTTGGATTGACTAATGCACCAGCTGTGTTCATGGACCTTATGAACCGAGTGTGTGGGCCATATCTTGACAAGTTTGTCATTGTTTTCATCGATGACATACTTATTTACTCAAAGAATGATCAAGAGCACGAAGAACATTTGAGAAAAGTGCTAGAAGTATTGAGGAAAAAAAAACTGTACGCTAAGTTTTCAAAGTGTGCATTTTAGTTGGAAGAAGTTCAATTCCTCGGTCACATAGTGAACAAAGAAGGTATTAAGGTGGATCCAGCAAAGATTGATACTGTTGAAAAGTGGGAAACCCCGAAAACTCCGAAACACATACGCCAGTTTTTAGGACTAGCTGGTTGCTACAGAAGGTTCATCCAAGACTTTTCCAGAATAGCAAAACCCTTGACTGCATTAAAGCATAAAGGGAAGAAATTTGAATGGAAGGATGAACAAGAGAAAGCGTTTCAGTTATTAAAGAAAAAGCTAACTACGGCACCTCTATTGTCATTGCCTGAAGGGAATGATGATTTTGTGATTTATTGTGACGCATCAAAGCAAGGTCTCGGTTGTGTATTAATGCAACGAACGAAGGTGATTGCTTATGCGTCTAGACAATTGAAGATTCACGAACAAAATTATACGACGCATGATTTGGAATTAGGCGCGGTTGTTTTTGCATTAAAGACTTGGAGGCACTACTTATATGGGGTCAAAAGTATTATATATACCGACCACAAAAGCCTTCAGCACATATTTAATCAGAAACAACTGAATATGAGGCAGCGTAGGTGGATTGAATTGTTGAATGATTACGACTTTGAGATTCGTTACCACCCGGGGAAGGCAAATGTAGTAGCCGACGCCTTGAGCAGGAAGGACAGAGAACCCATTCGAGTAAAATCTATGAATATAATGATTCACAATAACCTTACTACTCAAATAAAGGAGGCGCAACAAGGACTTTTAAAAGAGGGAAATTTAAAGGATGAAATACCTAAAGGATCGGAGAAGCATCTTAATATTCGGGAAGACGGAACCCGGTATAGGGCTGAAAGGATTTGGGTATCAAAATTCGGAGATATGAGAGAAATGGTACTTAGAGAAGCTCATAAAACCAGATACTCAATACATCCTGGGGAAGATGTACAAGGATCTCAAGAAACATTTTTGGTGGCCGGGTATGAAAGCCGATGTTGCTAAATACGTAGGAGAATGTTTGACGTATTCTAAGGTCAAAGTTGAGCATCAGAAACCATCAGGTCTACTTCAACAACCCGAAATCCCGGAATGGAAATGGGAAAATATTACCATGGATTTCATCACTAAATTGCCAAAGACTGCAAGTGGTTTTGATACTATTTGGGTAATAGTTGATCGTCTCACCAAATCAGCACACTTCCTGCCAATAAGAGAAGATGACAAGATGGAGAAGTTAGCATGACTGTATTTGAAGGAAGTCGTCTCCAGACAGGGAATACCAATCTCTATTATCTCTGATAGGGATGGCAGATTTATTTCAAGATTCTGGCAGACATTACAGCAAGCATTAGGAACTCGTCTAGACATGAGTACTGCCTATCATCCACAAACTGATGGGCAGAGCGAAAGGACAATACAAACGCTTGAAGACATGCTACGAGCATGTGTTATTGATTTTGGAAACAGTTGGGATCGACATCTACCGTTAGCAGAATTTTCCTACAATAACAGCTACCATTCAAGCATTGAGATGGCGCCGTTTGAAGCACTTTATGGTAGAAAGTGCAGGTCTCCGATTTGTTGGAGTGAAGTGGGGGATAGATAGATTACGAGTCCGGAGATAATACAAGAAACTACCGAAAAGATCATCCAAATTCAACAAAGATTGAAAACCGCCCAGAGTCGACAAAAGAGCTACGCGGACAGTAAAAGAAAAGATATAGAGTTTGAAATTGGAGAAATGGTCATGCTTAAGGTTTCACCTTGGAAAGGCGTTGTTCGATTTGGTAAACGGGAGAAACTAAATCCAAGGTACATTGGACCATTCAAGATTATAGATCGTGTCGGACCAGTAGCTTACCAACTGGAGCTACCTCAACAACTCGTGGCTGTACATAACACTTTCCACGTCTCAAATTTGAAGAAATGTTTTGCTAAAGAAGATCTCACTATTCCGTTGGACGAAATCCAAATCAATGAAAAACTTCAATTCATTGAAGAACCCGTCGAAATAATGGATCGTGAGGTTAAGAGACTTAAACAAAACAAGATACTGATTGTTAAGGTTCGATGGAATGCTCGTAGAGGACCCGAGTTCACCTGGGAGCATGAAGATCAGATGAAGAAGAAATACCCGCATTTATTTCCAGAAGATACGTCAACACCTCCAACTGCTTAAAATTTCGAGACGAAATTTATTTAACGGGTAGGTACTGTAGTGACCCGAACTTTTCCATGTTTATATATATATTAAATGAAATTGTTATTTACATGATTAAGTGTTTCCAACATGTTAAGCAATCAAACTTGTTAAGACTTGATTAATTGAAATAGGTTTCATATAGATAATTGACCACCCAAGTTGACCGGTAATTCACGAACGTTAAAACTTGTAAAAACTATACGATGACATATATATGGTTATATATATAGTTAACATGATTTTATTATAAGTATGTATCTCATTAGGTATTTTAACAATGAGTTATATACATAAAAATGAGACTATTAATTTAAGAAACTCGAAAACGATATATATAACGATTATATAACAACGTCTTACTAGGTACATATGAATCATATTAAGATATTGATACACTTGGTTAATTATGTTAAATGATAAGTAAATATATTATTAAGTGTATTAACAATGAAATACATATGTAAAAATAAGACTACTAACTTAATGATTTCGAAACGAGACATATATGTAACGATTATCGTTGTAACGACATTTAACTGTATATATATCATACTAAGATATATTATATATCATAATATCATGATAATATAATAATTTAACATCTCATTTGTTATAATAAACAATGGGTTAACAATATTCAACAAGATCGTTAACCTAAAGGTTTCAAAACAACATTTACATGTAACGACTAACGATGACTTAACGACTCAATTAAAATGTATATACATGTAGTGTTTTAATATGTATTCATACAATTTTTAAAGACTTCAAGACACTTATCAAAATACTTCTACTTAACAAAAATGCTTACAATTACATCCTCGTTCAGTTTCATCAACAATTCTACTCGTATGCACCTGTTTTCGTACTCGTACAATACACAGCTTTTAGATGTATGTACTATTGGTATATACTCTCCAATGATCAGCTCTTAGCAGACCATGTGAGTCACCTAACACATGTGGAAACCATCATTTGGCAACTAGCATGAAATATCTCATAAAATTACAAAAATATGAGTAATCATTCATGACTTATTTACATAAAAATAAAATTACATATCCTTTATATCTAATCCATACACCAACGACCAAAAACACCTACAAACACTTTCATTCTTCAATTTTCTTCATCTAATTGATCTCTCTCAAGTTCTATCTTCAAGTTCTAAGTGTTCTTCATAAATTCCAAAAGTTCTAGTTTCATAAAATCAAGAATACTTCCAAGATTGCAAGTTTACTTCCAAGTTTTCTAAATCCATTCCAAGTAATCATCCAAGATCAAGAAACCTTTGTTAATTACAGTAAGTTATCTTTCTAATACAAGGTAATAATCATATTCAAACTTTAATTCAATTTCTATAACTATAACAATCTTATTTCGAGTGGAAATCTTACTTGAAATTGTTTTCGTGTCATGATTCTGCTTCAAGAACTTTCAAGCCATCCAAGGATCCTTTGAAGCTAGATCTATTTTTCTTATTTCCAGTAGGTTTATCCAAGGAACTTGAGGTAGTAATGATGTTCATAACATCATTCGATTCATACATATAAAGCTATCTTATTCGAAGGTTTAAACTTGTAATCACTAGAACATAGTTTAGTTAATTCTAAACTTGTTCGCAAATAAAAGTTAATCCTTCTAACTTGACTTTTAAAATCAACTAAACACATGTTCTATATCTATATGATATGCTAACTTAATGATTTAAAACCTGGAAACACGAAAAACACCGTAAAACCGGATTTACGCCGTCGTAGTAACACCGCGGGCTGTTTTGGGTTAGTTAATTAAAAACTGTGATAAACTTTGATTTAAAAGTTGTTATTCTGGGAAAATGATTTTTATTATGAACATGAAACTATATTCAAAAATTATGGTTAAACTCAAAGTGGAAGTATGTTTTCTAAAATGGTCATCTAGACGTCGTTCTTTCGACTGAAATGACTACCTTTACAAAAATGACTTGTAACTTATTTTTCTGACTATAAACCTATACTTTTTTTGTTTAGATTCATAAAATAGAGTTCAATATGAAACCATAGCAATTTGATTCACTCAAAACGGATTTAAAATGAAGAAGTTATGGGTAAAACAAGATTGGATAATTTTTCTCATTTTAGCTACGTGAAAATTGGTAACAAATCTATTCCAACCATAACTTAATCAACTTGTGTTGTATATTATTTAATCTTGAGATACCATAGACACGTATATAATGTTTCGACCTATCATGTCGACACATCTATATATATTTCGGAACAACCATAGACACTCTATATGTGAATGTTGGAGTTAGCTATACAGGGTTGAGGTTGATTCCAAAATATATATAGTTTGAGTTGTGATCAATACTGAGATACGTATACACTGGGTCGTGGATTGATTCAAGATAATATTTATCGATTTATTTCTGTACATCTAACTGTGGACAACTAGTTGTAGGTTACTAACGAGGACAGCTGACTTAATATACTTAAAACATCAAAATATATTAAAAGTGTTGTAAATATATTTTGAACATACTTTGATATATATGTATATATTGTTATAGGTTCGTGAATCAACCAGTGGCCAAGTCTTACTTCCCGACGAAGTAAAAATCTATGAAAGTGAGTTATAGTCCCACTTTTAAAATCTAATATTTTTGGGATGAGAATACATGCAGGTTTTAAAAATGATTTACAATATAGACACAAGTACGTGAAACTACATTCTATGGTTGAATTATCGAAATCGAATATGCCCCTTTTTATTAAGTCTGGTAATCTAAGAATTAGGGAACAGACACCCTAATTGACGCGAATCCTAAAGATAGATCTATTGGGCCTAACAAACCCCATCCAAAGTACCGGATGCTTTAGTACTTCGAAATTTATATCATATCCGAAGGGTGTCCCGGAATGATGGGGATATTCTTATATATGCATCTTGTTAATGTCGGTTACCAGGTGTTCACCATATGAATGATTTTTATCTCTATGTATGGGATGTGTATTGAAATATGAAATCTTGTGGTCTATTGTTACGATTTGATATATATAGGTTAAACCTATAACTCACCAACATTTTTGTTGACGTTTAAAGCATGTTTATTCTCAGGTGAATACTAAGAGCTTCCGCTGTTGCATACTAAAATAAGGACAAGATTTGGAGTCCATGTTTGTATGATATTGTGTAAAAACTGCATTCAAGAAACTGATTTCGATGTAACATATTTGTATTGTAAACCATTATGTAATGGTCGTGTGTAAACAAGATATTTTAGATTATCATTATTTGATAATCTACGTAAAGCTTTTTAAACCATTATTTATGAAATAAAGGTTATGGTTTGTTTTAAAATGAATGCAGTCTTTGAAAAACGTCTCATATAGAGGTCAAAACCTCGCAACGAAATCAATTAATATGGAATGTTTTTAATAAATAAGAACGGGACATTTCAAATAGAACTTACATTGATTATTTAATGCGTAGTGTTACACGGACAGAGTTCCAACTTTAAAACCCGTAAAATAACCTTTACATTAACCCAAACTAATCTAATATAAAACTAACCTATACTATATATATATATTATATATATATTATTATTACATAGGGAGTATTATTATTATTATTTTGGTGTGTTTAAAACTCGGCAGAAAACGTTGATATTTATAGGACATTTCTGAAATTTCAAACTCCGCGAGTTACAGAACTTTTACCCTTCAAACTCCGCGAGTCGCGGAGTTTGAATTTCCAGCTCACATGATTTTGGATCTTTGCTTGTCGACGTTATTAAATAATAATATAATATATAAATAATTTTAAGAATTATTTAAATATTATATTTTATTTATGTGCATAGTTGACTTGTAATTTTTGCACCGTTGCGTCGCGCGTTGAGAGTAGACTCATGTCCCAGTTCCGGATTTTCGAACGTCCTTGCGTATTATTTTATATCGTGTACTTTGCGTTCCACAACTTGTACTTTTGTCATTTTTAGATGTTTCTTATCAATAAGTTGAACCACTTGGATTGTATCTTGTACATTTGAGCTTTTTGGACGTTTTTGTCTTCAAATCGTCGTTTTCGCCTTTTGTCTTCGCACTTATTTAATATAAATGATTACAACTTAAAATAGAACAATTACAACTAAATAATTTACATATTGGGAGGATATTGCTACAAAATATATGTTCATTTAGAGCACTATCAAATATCCCCACACTTGAACGTTGCTTGTCCTCAAGCAATACATAACTTGAAATAATATAATACATCACACGAATCACTTCTTTATTCTTCACACTTTATACATCAGTGATTTTGATATGGCAGTATAAATAATGATAGTAACGATAGAACCATGGTTAAAGGTGGGTGTGTCATCCACAGTTTCCTCGGGTTTAGGTCAACGACACTTGCAATCAAATAGCCGATTTACTTTCGGTTTCCAAAGCAAAGTGCACATTTGAAAGGCGGTTTACAGTCCCACATGACTATGAAAATATAGATCCTTAAGGAAATTGGATCTTTATGATAACATTTGATCTTTTGAAAATTCAATCTAGCTTTTACCCTAGATAAGTTTTCTGGAATAACCCTTCACCGGTGTTTGCAAAATGATTTTTTGTGGGTTTTGTGGGTTTCAGATTTGAAAATTTTAGCTCAAAACTTATGGTTTTGTGTTACCCACTTGCTAACCTTGTAGTAGGAAAGCAACACGTCCAGTTTACTTGTCCCGTATATTACCTTTCCTTAAACTACCATCCGGTTGTAAAGGAAAGCGATGAACAAGCAACTGTTAAGGCAATGTCCAGTGACTTGCTTTTGATTATAGTCTATAAACGTGTCGGATGCTAGTACTATCCTTTGTAGGAGCAATAGTAAAGATCATCCTATAATTTTTCGGTCTGGCACAAGGTCCTGTCTCCGACCATGCTATGCAACTACCGTTCTTACGGTTGACACCTGATTTGGTTCAGGTGACCTAATGAATTCCAATGAATTCTCAGGATTTTACATTCAATGGTAATGAACGCATTAAAAATGGGTTTTCAGAAAACAAATCGGTTTGTAATTTTGATCAAAATATTTTCTCGTTCAAGCTCGAGTTTAGATATCATTGAATTCCATGAGTTTGAATTCTCAATCTTTAAGGTCAATCTCAAGGATTGAGTAATATCAGTCTTAAAAGCTGATTTTTAATCTTTAAGGAGATTATCCTTTCTGGGGATCTGATTCATTAGTCTTATCAAGCTAATTTACATGGTGCCCCCCCCATTGTACGAGATAAATCCATCTCATGATTAGGATAAATCTGACCACTTGGCGACCCTGTTTGATGCTGAGGTCCGTGGATTTCCTGCTGATTTTAGTGATGACTTTTCTAGATTTTTCGTCAACCTACAGCTGGTCTGGATGACAACTTCTTGACCTAAATCAAGAAGCGCGTTTCTTTTTTCGGAAGACTTTACTTCCTCTTAATGATGGAATTGATTCATCGTGTAGATCCATTTTTTCTTTTCTTTCATCGGGTAAAACAGTTAATTTAGTCCAAAACAAAAGCACCTGCAATAAACTTTACAGAAACATGTGCTAGATAGTTTTTAATTGAATAACTAGGTACATTCTCCCCACACTTAGTTTCTTTCTTTGCCTTTTTATTCTCCTTTATTCCATTTTAAATGAATTCAAGCGTTTTAGGGTGTTTCTCAATTTATGTCCTTTCCGAGGTAACGATAATTTCAGTATTAACACCTAGTTTTCACCGTTCATAAATATATAAACATGATTTTAAATTCATTTAGTTGAAATTTTTTTAAATTTTCATAAAATTTGGCAAATAAACCAAGTATAAACCCGAGAGAATTTATAACCCTTCCCCACACTTGAGATCATGCAATGCCCTCATTTGCATGAAATCAGACTCTAATTATAAATTCATGAGGGTGATTAGTGTAGAAAAGTGATTGAAAATACCCAGTTTGTAATTACAAAGCTCGTCGAATGATAGATGGCGCGCCTCATCGTTCATTCCTTCTTGTTTTATCACACATGCTTTTTTCAAAAACTGCTGCTTTTCTGAACTGTTTACTAATATTTGAAAAAGCATCTTTTACCCTAATCATGCATTTTTATTAACGAGTTATGCACTAACCCGAACCCCTAATTTAACGTTAAGTGGGGTTAGACTTCCCCACACTTAGCTGACGATATGTGCAGTCGGTAGAATAAGTTCCACGAATTAAAATAGTGAGCCAGTTATTTACATCTCGGGTGGTATATATTATATCAATGGGTTTAAAGTTTAGACCCACCCGATCGTCACTATCTAATTCTTTTTTAAGTGTAGCTTTTAGTAAATGGATATGTCTCTTTTCTGGTTCTTGGTCAAATGGATCGATATACACCGACATACTTATTTCTATAGGGTGGACAATTCCTAATATTTCCTTCCTTTTATTCTCGTGATCAAAGTTTTCACCTCTATTACCCGATTGGGTGAAATCCTAGGTGTCATTATCTATTACAGCTCGTAGTTCATCTTCGGTAGATGACTCGTCTATTGAGAATATTGGGTTGGAAGGTTGTGTAATGGTGAAGATCGGTTTGGCCTCGGGGGTAAAATTTTCAACGTTATCGTTTTCCCAAGAGTACCAATTTGTCACCCTTACTTCTTTTTCATCATCCATTGATGGATTGATGATTTCGTCGGTAGAGGCTAATGTGTCATTATGTTGTGAAATTGGTAAGACTGAATAAAAAGTATCATCGGGATAGTTGGTGATTTCGGAGCTCTCGAATTCATCAAAATTCGATGATCTGAGATTTTCTTGCACACTACTCCTCAGATCAACAACTGTATAAACTGATAGAGTTTCAACTTGCCTATTTACAAACTCTCTCATTTGTTCATTTTGAGCATGAAGTTCTTCGAGTTTGATTTTCATATAATCTAAAGAATTTTCAGACACATAATTTTCCTCGTCCTCTGGTTGTTGAGTTTGGATATATTCTTGGGAATAATCCCAATTAGAATTGTATTCCTCATAATCATTCCATTCAGGTTCTATGGGTTCATTAATTTTTCATAGGAACGTAATAATAACATTCCCATGTTGAGTGATAATCTCCACAGATATCACAACCAGTTATTGTTTCATCATTCGTGATCCAAGATTGACTGAACGAATTACCATCAAACCCCGTTTGAGAGTATTGATTTAATTGATTTTGGAGTTCAAAAAGAGTTTCCAAGGCCTTGTTTTCAAAATTTTCCATTTTATTGCGATGGCCAAATTTTAGCTACAATGTGGTGCATTCACTAATTATCCTATTAGTTATAAAATAGAAAAACTTATATAAGTTGTCCAATTAATAGACTTTTCTTATTTTTGCCCACGTTTCGAATAGCCAAAAGATGCAGCAAGAAGCCAGAACCCTTTAAATCGGAAGCCCACAACTTGCCACTAACAAATCCAACTATTACTACGAACCAGAAAATTTGGATGCCTATTAACTTAATCGCTTAAATAATTTTTCTTTCCGTTTGGAGAATTAGATAAGAAGTAGAGAAAATTTCTAAGTCCTAAAAACTAAAGCGTCGAGAAATAAGAAAGAAAAAGATTGCGCGTCGAAAAACGTCAAAACTTAAAAGTATAAAAATAAATCTAAAAGTTGCGCCTAAAGGTATTAAAGTTTAAAAGGAATTTTATATCCAAAACGGCAATAACTTAATTTAGGCACTAAAATATATAAACGGCGTCGCAAAATTCTAAAGCGCCTAAATCTTAATCTAAAGAAAAAGCATTTAAGAGATTTTACGGCAAAGCCTAAAAAATCTAGAAATAAAAATAAGCTACGGCAAAACTAAATTTAAAATTAACTACGAACGATAAAAATAAAAATATTACGATTACACTAAATAAAAGGATACAAAATATAAAAATAAAAAGTGATAAAATTACTTATTTTTATAAAAATATTATTTTTATATTTATTTTATAAAAGTATTAATTTTTATATATAATAAAACTAATTATAATTAATTATTACTAATTAATTAAAATTAAAACTAAATATTAAATTAATTAAACTAATTAGGGTTTTAAAAATAATAATAATTAATATACTCTGTATTAAATGCGATTAGGGTTCCGTGGTCAGGTCTGCCAGGGCGGCTCCGCGAGTCGCGGTGATCCGTACCAGAAAACCTCCGCAGGTCGCGGAGATTGAAAAACGTGTTTTTTTTAAATTTTATATTGTTTTTCTAAAATGATATATAAATATATTTATACAAAAATAAATTAAAAATATAGCGTTTCGCCCAGTTCCCCGGTAGCAGCGCCAAAAACTTGATGATAAAGCGAAGGGGTACGAAAATAGTTATATTTTACTACGAAATACGACGAAATATTACACAAGTTTTAATTATTTATTTAAAAAATGGATATACCTAAACCTTGCTACAACACTATAGGCAGTGTACCTAATCGTAGAGTAGTATAGTTTTTAGTAAGTCCGGTTCGTTCCACAGGGAGACGGTTACACTATATTTTTATATAATTACATTTGTACAAAAATATATATATATATATATATATATATATATATATATATATATATATATATATAATAATAATAATAATAATAATAATATATAAAAGGGGGTTTTACCGTTTAATGACCGGTTTGTCGATTTTATATTTTAAGCGAAGCGTAAAGTAAATGACGATATTTAACTAACAATATAAAATAAATAACAATAATTAAAATGACAATAAATAAAAGTACGAGGAAATATGAAATAAAATATATTATGCTTATTTAAACTTCCGTAATCATGATGTTTGACGTGTTGATTTTTAGTTTATTCCCATGGGTTAATTGTTCTTTGTCCTGGATTATTTAATATGCCCGTCTGGTTTTTGTCCATAACAGTCCATCAGTCATAAATATAAAGTGCGAGTGTTCTCGTCAAATTATCCTTATATCCGAAGTCAAATATTCCAACTAATTGGGGACTTAAACTGTAACAAGGTTTTAATACTTTGTTTAATAATTACACCAGGATATCGACTGCGTGTAATCCAAGGTTTAATACTTTGTTAACAATTACGCCAAGTGTCCTTGTACATAATTTCACCCCTGTTTTAATAATTCCATAGACTATTAATCCATTCCCGTGTCCGGTTAAATGAACGATTATTCGTACATATAAATATCCCGCCCATCGTGTCAGATCGAGTGTATATGGTTATTTATAGGGACGTCCAATTGTAAATCTTTATATTAAAATTAACAAACTATCATTTAGTTAAACAAATATAAAGCCCATTAATAGCCCATAGTCTAATTTCCACAAGTGTCGTTCTTTTGTCCAAACCCCAATTATGGTACAAAGCCCAATTACCCAATTTTAGATATTTTTAGCCCAACATCATGATTACTTCGGTTCAAATAAGCATAATAATAATTTAGTTACGAGACATTAATTTAAAAAGGGAGAACATAATTTACATTGATTATTTAACGCGTAGTGTTACACGGACAGAGTTCCAACTTTAAAACCCGTAAAATAACCTTTACATTAACCCAAACTAATCTAATATAAAACTAACCTATATTATATATATATTATATATATATATATATATATATATATATATATATATATATATATATATATATATATATATATATATATATATATATATTATTACATAGGGAGTATTATTATTATTATTATTATTTTGGTGTGTTTAAAACTCGGAAGAAAATGTTGATATTTATAGGACATTTCTGAAATTTCAAACTCCGCGAGTTGCGGCACTTTTACCCTTCAAACTCCGTGAGTCGCTGAGTTTGAATTTCCATCTCACATGATTCTGGATCTTTGCTTGTCGACGTTATTAAATAATAATATAATATATAAATAATTTTAAGAATTATTTAAATATTATATTTTATTTATGTGCATAGTTGACTTGTAATTTTTGCACCGTTGCGTCGCGCGTTGAGAGTAGACTCATGTCCCGGTTCCGGATTTTCGAACGTCCTTACGTATTATTTTATATCGTGTAATTTGCGTTCCGTAACTTGTACTTTTGTCATTTTTAGACGTTTCTTATCTATAAGTTGAACCACTTGGATTGTATCTTGTACATTTGAGCTTTTTGGACGTTTTTGTCTTCAAATCGTCGTTTTCGCCTTTTGTCTTCGCACTTATTTAATATAAACGATTACAACTTAAAATAGAACAATTACAACTAAATAATTTACATATTGGGAGGATATTGCTACAAAATATATGTTCATTTGGAGCACTATCATCATTTGACATAGATATGATTGATTCCCAGATTTCAAGGGATTTGAAGAAAATCTTCTTAATAAGATTTGACTCTCCGGTAATCAAGGGAATTAGGATCCGCTTTAATTGCGATCGTCCATTTTAATTATTCTATCGGAGATTTTCTTATAAATTCACCTCCTTCGTTTCCTTACAACTCACACCTTCTGTTGATGCATTTTATGCAAGTCCCTAGACATCTAACCACGTCCATTGTGGGTACAACAGTTTATAGGCCACCATGATTGCTCGTTATTATCCTATCCGTGTTTGTATGTGGTTACAGGAACTGCAGGAACGAGATTTAGATGTTTGACTATGTTAGACTTAGTCAGACGTACGAGTGAAGCCTCACTAGTACGGCTGACAGGCTCATACGCACGGTTGATGCTGAGCTAAGTCACAATTACAACCTAAATGAGAAGACACGAGTGAGTGATCACCCGTACGGCTGATGAAGCCAACTCATACGTGTGATGAATGAATCGTATGGGTGAGTCAATAACAGGGGTATATAAAGTCTTATGTTCTTCATTTTAGGTTAAGCCTCTCATTTGTTACACACACTCAGATCTAGTGAGCTCCTCCGATTCTCTCTCAGTCCAAATCACCCAGGTGGTGAATAATAGCTCTAGGTGTTGATCTAATCACACTTGATTTAGTTGTGGTTTGACTAAATTAATCAAAAAAAACTTAACCTATTCACTAGAGGGTTTGATTCACTTGTTCTGCCATTGTGTGAGTTAAATCTGTTGATTTCTAAGTTCCTAGTCATGTTTCATCACCTTCTATTCTTTCCCCCTCAACTCATATTTTAAAGTATTCTTCAATATGCTCCATCCAGTTCTGATTCTCGATATACTTCTAACTTTCATATCGGTCATTCTTCTTTTTCATCTACCACCAGAAGAATCTATTTACTTCTACTATACTCTTGGGTTTATAGTGTTTCTAGTTCTCTCGTGTCTTTATATTGCTATATGCATCGATATATATGGTTTATAATTTCTGGTTTGTCGTTGGGCTTTATATGTTCCCTTATATTTCAAAGTCTCTGCTTCTGTCTTCTATAATCATTATCATTCACAGTTAATGCTCTCTATAATTTGCTGCAATTTATACCCCACTTTCTATTTTGGAGTTTTGTCCTTTCGTTTCTTCTTCTTGCGATTAAGCCCCTCTTGTAATGGTCCAGAATTCACAGATATGAATTTCGGAATGAACATTGTTAATGTTCTAGGAAGGAAATTGTGATGGCACGATCTTGACTTGTCAAATTACTAGAATACCTTGGAAAAGGCCGAATCATCAAGAAATATTTTCTTGATATTTTAGAGGTTAAATAGAATACAAGAGTCGTATAACATGGCACATGATGATGTTATGATCTGTGAATCATCACGTTCCATTTAGAAACTCAGCATGACTTACTGTAATATAATCACATTGATCAAGTGTCATTATATTATACTAATTCATGCTTCAGTTCCCAACACTACTTCAAAATATTCCTATTTTAAACTTGAATGTTTCAGAATTTTGAAACTAAAATAGTTTCTTTTATGATGTAATACAGATAGCGCGAAGAGGTAAATGATTTCAAATAAGAAAAATTAAGAAAATATCTTCAGAAATATGGAGGATATTTATAATGAAATATATGATGATATTTTAGAATTTCTAATATCAGAGGATGATGAAGAATATTGTCCACGGGGGTTTAGAGTCAGGAGCAAGGTATTCGTTAATGACTTCAGCAGGTACTGAATCATTTGGATCCTTTGAAGTCAGGTTCAGTCTTTGTAATTTGTTCACAACCTCCTTCCTACCTTGCTCAATCCGTTTTCCAGTTCCAAAACTTCTCTTTTTCTGCGCTTTTCCAGCACACTTCATCATTATCATCCAGCTTTTACCGTTTATAGTTTTTGCTGCTTCATCAGCATTTTTTTTTTCCATTTTCGGAGAACCAATTCGTAGTTCGGAGTATTTTTCAGAAACTTCACATTCAAATTAAGTCCAGAAGATAGACGTTATATATACACATATAACTGTTGGCGTAGACATGCTGCGAGATTTCAAAATACTGATTGCTAATTCCCAATGATTCGTATGGCAATTCTCATTACAAGATGCGAATGAGTAAATGATGGGGTTTCAATGAATAATTATAATGACTTTTTGGAGAGGCTAAAGTCAAAGGATAATGAAGTTGTTGGTACATCTGCTAATAATGTGGTGGAATGTAAAAGGTTCCCTGGTAATGATGGTGTATATCTCAAGGTTATAATAAGGTTAGTCTGACTGAAAAGTTGAAGTTGACTTGTTGGAGCTGTGACAAAACTGGCTAATTTGAATAGAAGTCGCAAAGTTATTTTTGCTAATAAATGCCAAAGAATCTGATACGGATACGTTGTTTAAACTTTTACTTTGGTTTCAAGAGTTTTTCGGGTACATAACTGTGGTTAACATGTGGTTGGATCATCTCGTTTGCTCATCATTCGAAGTGTCTTCAGAAATTTTCGAAGGGTTTGAACACAGATTGTAATCGTTAACATACATTTGATGTTCTAACACAGTTTTGAAGTCAAAATATAGCTTGTGAAAGATGTAAGGATCTAAGAGTGATGATTTTGGTCATATCTCAAGTTGAATTTTGAGATTTCAAAATCAGAATATGTAATTAAATTTTGAATGTGTATGGTTGTTTTGATTTCTGTAAAAGAATGTATATTGTTGTGAAAGTAGGGAGTATAATGGATGATTTGCTGAATCAGATTCGAAGAATGTAACATATTAATTGTGAATTTATATATCTCTCGGGTATTACCTACCCGTTAAAAAAAATCACAATTAATATTTTGTACAAAAGAATTTTATTACAGTCTTTATGAAAATATATATATGTATATGTTCTTCAGATGTAACATAGATTTAATGAGTTAATGTTAAATTAAACTCATTTGATTTACGCTTGAAACTAGAATTGAATAATCCCCAAAGGCTTTAAAAATTACATAACTTTTACGCAGTATTTCTTTAATGACATTGAAATTATGAATCAATACTTCGTTATTTGTTGATGTATGATGTTCGGTTCGTGGAATTCTTGTGATTTTTGCAAAGTACGAATGATGTTATCTGAAAAGTTTCGGGTACATCGATGATGAAAGTGTAAAATCAAATATATACTTGATTTATTATGAATTGGAATTTGTTGAATTAAGATAGAGATTGTAGTTAACGCTGGTTAAGTTGCGGCCGAAGGACGTACATTATTACATATTTGTAATATGAATTAACCGAGTAGTTAAGATTCACACACAATAGCTTAGCACGGAAAGATTTATTTCAACATATATATATATATATATATATATATATATATATATATATATATATATATATATATATATATATATATATATATATATATATATATATATATATATATATATATATATATATATATACATATAATTTTTTCAGAGGGAATGAGTTAATTCTTCATAACTCGTTCATACAATATACACGTTATTGATTCGTAATGATGTCCACAGTGATTCTTGAACTGACGGAGTTTGTGATGTTATCGGTGTTGTTGATTCGGATGTTGACTGTACTGACGATGCTGGTAACGCTGACGGTACTGCTGATGCTGTTGGTAAAGCAAGTTAACTTGTTAATCACACACCATTTTTGTTAGGGTTTCTACTCTTCATTCTATCATTTTGGTTCGCTTAACTGATTTATGGTTAGGGCTAGATTAGATAATCTCTAAGACTTTAGAGATTACATAATCACCGCGGAATGTTTCTCCAATGAAGTTATGAATTAATACTTCATAAGTTATTGTTGTTGGTACTCCTTGGTATCTATGGTGTGTATGATGTTGATGCTCGTGGGACAGATTGTGAAGTTGAGGTTTACGGCGCGGTTGTGGTAGGAGGTGGTAATGGTACTGTTGGTGTTGATGATGGTGGTACTGGTTATGCTGCTGATGCTGCTGCTGGTGTTTGTAATATCTGCACCATATTCTCCAGAGCCACTACCCGAGCGCGAAGCTCGTTGACTTCTTCTATTACACCGGGGTGATTGTCGGTTCGGACGAACGGATAAATAAAATCTAAAATTTGATGTAATATATAATCGTGACGAGATACTCTGAAAATGAGCGAGAAAATGGTGTTTCAGACAGGTTCGCCGGTAAGTGCTTCAGGTTCTTTGTCAAGAGGGCAATGTGGTGGATGGAAGGAATCACCTTCTTCTTGTCTCCAATGATTGAGGAGGCTACGAACCCATCCCCAATTCATCCAGAATAGGTGATGACTGATTGGTTGATCTATTCCGGTCACACTGCTTTCGGAGCTTGAATGGGATTCCATTTCAGAATCTGAGTGACTTGAACTGATGACGAATTCCATTTCGTACGATTGGATAAAGGATTTTTTTTCTTTTTCGATATGAAATAATTTTGGCTAACGGATGGCATTCTAATTACATAGAATATATATATATATATATATATATATATATATATATATATATATATATATATATATATATATATATATATATATATAGATCAAAAGATTTCGTAGATTACGGAGGATTTGCGGGATATGTCCGGCAAAGTTTAAAGTAACAGATACGATAAGATATAATTTAGTAGATATGCTAAAATATGAATTGTCTATGCACTATTCATGCAATCAATGCAGCAAGACGTGTCTTAGACTAAAAATGATAAGCAGGTAATTTCCTGAGGATGATAAGTAGTTAATTTTCGACACAAAATGATAAGCAAAACTTTTGACATGCAGACATGGTCGAAGTCTAGACTCACTAATACATCCTATCGACTTATCAGTTAGACACACTAATGCAGACCTGGTTCGCTAAGACCACCGCTCTGATACCAACTGAAAGGACCAGTTCATATACATTATAAACGATTCACAATAGTTGATTACATTGCGAGGTATTCTACCTATGTATGATACATTTTACAAACATTGCATTCGTTTTTAAAAGACAAACTTTCTTTACATCGAAAATTGACAGGCATTCATACCATTTCATAATATCCACTATCCAACTATAAATTGATTTAATAATAATCTTTGATGAACTCAATGAATCGAATGCAACGTTCTTTGAAATATGCTATGAAAGACACCAAGTAATATCTTTAAAATGAGCAAATGCACAGCGGAAGATTTCTTTAACACCTGAGAATAAACATGTTTTAAAGTGTCAACCAAAAGGTTGGTGAGTTCATTAGTGTATCATAATCATTTATTTCCATCATTTTAATAGACCACCAGAATTTCATTTCCAGTTCTCATAAATATACGTCCCATGCATAGAGACAAAAATAATCATTCATATGGTGAACACCTGGTTGTGACGACCCGGAAATTTCCGACCAAATTTAAACTTAATCTTTATATGTTCCAACACAATAAGCAAAGCCTGTAATGTTGAGTCTCGAAATGTTTGAACTATTTATATAGATTCATTTAACCTGTGACTATTTCCAACGATTCACGAACAATTGTGTGTAAATAAATATGTAAATATATATACATATATAAATATAAGAGTGCATATTAAGTTGTATTAATAAAATACAAAATAATCATTTGAATTGAAAATGTAAAATAATGTACAAGATAATTAAGATTAAAATTTATTTATGATTTAAACGAATTCTTATTTTTATTTATTATCATTTTTATGATATTATTTAGTTATTTTATTAGAATTATTATTAATATAATTATTATTAATATTATTAGGGTATCTACTATTAATATTTATTAAAAATAAAAATAGGGAATCCCATTCTGTTAGAAGTAACTATCAATTTTTTTCTTTTTCTTCACATGAAAATAATTTGTGTACTTCATGTCTCCAGTTTGTTACAAGTCTATTTCACAAATCAATTGGAAATTAATTTAACTGTTAAATCATGTACCTAATCACTCTATATAAGTTACAAACTGCAATTTGAGTTGAAAACAAAGAAAACCCAGAAAATAAGCTCGACACTCTGTACATTTATCTTTTTCACCATATTTTGATTTAGAACAAATTTTTAAAATGTAATAATGCAGTCATGTTAGGAATCGTCTATCTAAACTATCTGTAAGTTTTCAATCCTCAATTCTTTCTATTAATTTCTAATTTGAGAGTCAAAGTTTTGGTTTTCAAAGTCAACTAAGTGTTCTTGAATCAAATTCGAGTTTGTTTTGATATCTCCAGTTAATTTGATGATCCATAAAGATTATAGGAATGATTTGCAACACAATTCATGTTGTAATCATAACCTATAACACTCTTAATCTAAAAATCAATTTTTAAGTTCTTGAGTTCTTCACAGTGATATACACTAACTTGAATTCGAAACAAATTTCAAAAACTAAAAATGTAGAGTTGTTAGGAATCATTTACTTAAACTTCCTGCAAAATCTCAAGTTCCAATTCTTAATAACGAATTCGAATTTGCGAGTCAAAGTTAAATTGTCAAAAGTTAACTGTTTTGTTCTTGGAGAAATTAGAGCTTGTTTTGATGTTTTAAGTTCAATTGACGATTTCAATAGTTTTTAGGAATGATTTGAAACATGTTTCATGTTGTAAAGATTGTCCAAAACGAACTCAAAATTGAAAACAAATTTTTTTTTCTTGGCTACTAGCAAGCAGTAGGATTTTCTTTTTTTTTTCATTTTTTTTATATCATGAACACAATTTTTTTTTGGTTCATGTTGTTTACAAGTCATAAATGAAAACCCGTTCGATTGTTGTTGAGTTTTTGCCCCCGTTTGATTTTAAACTTGGTGAAGAAGATGATGAACATGGCTAAATGAAATACTAGATATATAGTTTGGGTTGCCTTATAAATCAGATAAACAAGACAGAGGGATTGGTTAAGTGTGTTTGCGAGTGAGCGGGAGGTCTCTAGTTCAAACCCGGTTCAGGGCATATTTTTTTTAGAAAGGCTTTGGAAGGTAGATTTCATTACCAAAAATTATTATTATTATTAGTATTGTGATTATTATTATTATGGTTATTTTTAGAACACTTATTATTACTAATACAAGTATTATTATAAAGACTATAATTTATTATTATAATTATAATAATTATTATTATTATTATGAGAATGATACAAATTATTATTATTTTCATTAATATTAGTACTTGTAACATTTTATAATTGTTAGTGTTATTATTATCATCCACATAGGTATTATTATTAGTATTATCATCATTATTATTAATATTACAAAGTATCATTAATAGACTTATCATTTAAACATTAATATTAGTGATATTGTATAATTACTGAAAATTTCTATTAAAACTATTAAAAATTACCATTATTATTATTAGTATTATTTTTTTTTACTAAAACTATCATTATTATTGATATCAGTATTATCTATGTCATTATTATTAAATAATTATGATTATGAAAAATAAAAGTTTTAAAGACATTATTAAAATTATAAACACAAAAATAAAGATTTTATATATAAATATATATTTAATACACATAACTTAACTATACTAATATATCTATATATATATATATATATATATATATATATATATATATATATATAATGAAAATATATATAATAAACCTATTAGTCTACTATATATAAATTACATCACTAATAATAATATAAATAAATATATTTGTTATATTACAAGTATGTGTCTTAATAGATATATGAATGATATAGGTTCGTGAATCCGAGGCCAACCCTACATTGTTCAATGTCGTCATATGTATTTTTACTACAAAATACATTATTGTGAGTTTCATTTGCTCCCTTTTACTCTTTACATTTTTGGGACTGAGAATACATGCGCTGTTTTTATAACTGTTTTACGAAATAGACATAAGAAATCGAAATTACATTATATGGTTGAATGATCGAAATCGAATATGCCCCTTTTTAGTCTGGTAATCTAAGAATTAGGGAACAGACACCCTAATTGACGCGAATCCTAAAGATAGATCTATCGGGCCCAACAATCCCCATCCAAAGTACCGGATGCTTTAGTACTTCGAAATTTATATCATGTCCGAAGGAGGATCCCGGAATGATGGGGATATTCTTATATACATATTGTGAATGTCGGTTACCAGGTGTTCAATCCATATGAATGATATTTTTGTCTCTATGCATGGGACGTATGATTATGAGAAATGGAAGTATGAAATCTTGTGGTCTATTAAAATTATGAAATGATTATTTATGTTAAACTAATGAACTCACCAACCTTTTGGTTGACACTTTAAAGCATGTTTATTCTCAGGTACGAAAGAAATCTTCCGCTGTGCATTTGCTCATCTTAGAGATATTACGTGGAGTCGTTCATGACATATTTCAAAAGACGTTGCATTCGAGTCGTTGAGTTCATTAAGATTATTATTAAGTCTATTATAGTAAGATATATTACGAAATGGTATGCATGTTGTTAACTTTCGATGTAATGAAAGATTGTATTTTCAAAAACGAATGCAATGTTTGTAAAATGTATCATATAGAGGTCAAATACCTCGCGATGTAATCAACTGTTGTGAATCGTTTATAATCGATATGGACTTCGTCCAGATGGATTAGGATGGGTCGCTTCAGTTGGTATCAGAGCGGTGGTCTTAGTAAACCAGGTCTTGCATTAGTATGTCTAACTGATAGTCGTTAGGATGTATTAGTGAGTCTGGACTTCGACCGTGTCTGCATGTCAAAAGTTTTGCTTACCATTTTTGTCGGAAATCATCTGCTTATCATCCTTAGGATATTATCTGCTTATCATTCCTAGTCTAGACACATCTTACTACAATGATTGCATGAATAGTGTATAGATAAAATTCGTATCTTAGAGTATCTGCTAATTCATATCTTAGCATATCTGTTACTGTACACTTTGCCTGACAGCTTTCGTAGATTCCTCCATAACTTATGGGATTTTAGTATTATATATGCATATGTAAATTATGTATTGCAGGGTACTAATCTACATCCTATAATCTATTTCTTATCGAAAATCCTTCATCTGATCGTACGAGATGAATCCCACAACTAGTTCGAATCCCACAGATTTCGATAGCTATTCCGATAGTTATTCCGACAGCTATTCCGACATGGATATTCACCTAAGCTCCGAAAGTAGTATCACCAGGATGAATCAAACAATCATCCATCCCCAATTCATTTGATGAGTTCGTAGTCGACTTAAACAATGGAGACGCGAAGAAGGTCGACCCTTTCCATCCACCAAATTGCCCTCTTGGCGAAGAACCTGAAGCACCTACCGGCGAATCTATTCGAGACACCATTTTCTCTCATTTCCAGAGTATCTCGTCACGATCCTATACTATTTTAGATTCTAAACCTCATTCATCCGTGCGCCCGAACCGACAATCATCCCGGTATAATATAAGAAGTCAACGAGCTTTGCGCCCGAGTTGTAGCCTTGGAAAATATGGTGCAAAACATACCAGCTTCAGCAACATCACCAACACCAACAGTACCATCAACAATCTATACCTCAATATCTCACTATATACCTCGAGCATAATCATCAATCTACAAATCGTTCTACATCATTTGTCTTCGTTCGACATGGCGATTATTTAATCTCTAATGTTTTAGAGATTATATATTATTGTTCTAGCGGTAAATCAAATGAGTTTAATATCATATTGACTCATTAAATCCATGATTACATCTGAAGAAAATATATATGTATATATATTTTCATAAAGATTTTAATTAAAAATTCTTTCGTACAAACTGTTAATGGTGAAAATATTTTAACGGGTAGGTAATACCCGAGGAATATTTAGATTTCACATTAATAAGTTACACTATACATTGTTCGAATCTGATTCAACAGTCATTTACTATGCTAATTACATCCACAGATATACGTATCCGTTCACCGCAGAATAACCATTTTCATTCAATTTCATATTTGGATTTTGACCTATCAGAATCCGACAGGTGGCATAATGAAGAAAATATTGGACAAAATAAAAATTGTTAGAAACAAACAAATTAACCATAAGAAAATTTTGTTAAGAATCCACGCTAACAAAATCCTAGCTAACTGTTCCTAGCTAACTGATTACATTTTATTTATCGCAGTTTATTTATCGCAATTTAATTATCGCAATTTTATTTATCGTCATTTCATTTCTGTTATTTACTTTACGCATTTTATTTATCGTCATTTAATTTCTGTATTTATTTTACGCACTTTAAATATCGGGACACGTATACAAGGTTTTGACATATCATATCGACGCATCTATATATATTATTTGGAATAACCATAGACACTCTATATGCAGTAATGCAGGAGTTAGCTATACAGGGTTGAGGTTGATTCTACAATAATATATATAGTTTGAGTTGTGATCGAGTCTTAGGCATGTACACGGGTCACGATACGTATTAATTAATTTGAACATTATATATTAAACTATATAAGAATTATTGAATTGCTAACTGTGGACTTTTAATTATGGACTGCCAACATTGGACAATTAAAACGAATTAAAATATTGATTATAACATATGAAACTAAACAATTCTTCAAGTTTGCCACTTGATTTCATCTTAAACCTCATTTGTATATTGACGATTACAATCTGCGTTCAAACCTTTCATAATTCTTGAAAACACTTCAATTGAGAGGATGAACCAACCGCACTTCATTTACGGATGAAAAGATCGATGCATATAGTTATGCACCTGAAAACTCTCGAAAACTGAGTAAACGTTTAACACGTATCTGTGCTAGCTCCTTTGGCGTTGTTATTACCGAAAATAACTTTGCAATTCCTTTTCAAATTAGCCAATTTTATCACAGCTTCAACAAACCAACTTCGACTTCCATTCGAATTAGCCTTATTATAACCTTGATATATATAAGTTTTCCTTTCGTCATCGTTACCGGAGAACCGTTTATATTCCACCACATTAGCAGTAAAACTTACCCGCAACTTCAATGAATTTGGACTTTCCGAAAAATCATTATATTCATTGAAACCTATTCATATACTCATCCACATCTTATAACGAGAATTGCCATACCAATTACCGGAAATCAGCAAATCTGTATTGTGAGTCTCGCAACGTTTTCACATCAACAGTTATATGTATCCATATAACATTTATCTCTTAGAACTATGATCTTCCATTCTAAAATTCTGAAAAGCACCCAGACTGCAAATTAATACTCTGAACCTTGAAAAAAAAAACTGAATACGGCAGCAAAAACTGTACACGACCTTAACCGTCGAAAGTTTGATGATAAAGAATGGAGTATTGGAAACACTCAATAGAAAATTTAGTACCGAAAAGCGGATTATGCGAAACTATGAAGGAAGCCGTGGACAAATCACAAAGAATAAGTTTAACTTCAAAGAATCTAAATGATTCAATGTCTGCTGAAGTCTTTAGCGAATATCTTGCTCCTTACTCTAAACCCTTGCGGACAATAGTCTTCATCATCCTCTGATCTTTGATATTCAAAAATATTATCGTATCTTTCATCATAAATATCCTCGATATTTCTGAATATATTTTTATAACTAATCTTATCTGAAATCATTTATCTCTTCGTTCTATCAGTGTTACATCATATAGAAACTGTTAGTTTCTATATTCTGTAAACTTTCAAACTTAAAATACGAATGTTATTGAAGTAATGTTGGGAACTGATGCATGAGTTAGTATAATATAATGACACTTGATCAACGTGATTATATTACAATAAGTCATGCTGAGTTTCTGATGGGACGTGATGATTCACAGATCATAACGTCATCATGTGCCATGTTACATAACTCTTTCCTTCTACTTAACTACTGAACAATCAATAAAATGTATTCTTGATAGTTCTATCTTCCGTGATGTTGATAAATTTGAAAATCAAATCGTGCTATCACGTTCCTTCCTGCTTAGAACATTATAATCATTCGAAACTCTATATCTACAATTCGCTTGACTTGAAGTTGGGAAGAGAAAACAAAAGCATGGAGCTTTGAAATTTAAGGGAGAATATAAAGCCCGATAACAACAAATAAATTACAAACCGTGTATATCAATGTTTATCGCAACATAAATACACGGGAGAATTAAAAACATTATAATCCCAAGGGCGAAGTAGAAGAAAGCAGATTCCTCTTGTGGAAGTTAGAAAAGGAGAATGATTGTTGCGATAGTAAGGATGAGGACAAGGATCAGAACTGGATTAAACATTTTCAGAATCTTTTGGATGTATGAAACAAGAAGGAAAGTATAGGAATGGTGAGAATAATGGAACAGAAGAGATTAATTTATAATAGAAATATCAGATAGAGTAATCAAAGCAGATCACCGTATTTAATTAGAGAGATCTTAATTTCCTTATTCGTCGAAGAATCAGATCTTATAGATATCCAAGATTTCCTTTTAAATTCCTTGAATTCCGAAATTCAACCAAGACAACGTCAAAAGCTAAGGTGCACCTTATTTTCTAATTTCCACTGTGACTACGTCAAAAGTTAAATCTCTATCTCAATCTGTTGTGAAAGCTTCATTCGTACACTTCATCTAATCGAATCGTTTTATCTATATTAGTCAACAATGATAAAACTCAATTTATTAACTCATATTTGTCATGAAAACATTTTTATTGTTAGTCATGACCATTCCACTCAAATTTCGGGACGAAATTTCTTTAACGGGTAGGTACTGTGACGACCCGTAAATTTCTGACCAAATTTAAACTTAATCTTTATATGTTCCAACACAATAAGCAAAGCCTGTAATGTTGAGCCTCGAAATGTTTGAACTATTTATATAGATTCATTTAACCTGTGACTATTTCCAACAATTCACGAACAATTGTGTGTAAATAAATATGTAAATATATATACATATATAAATATAAGAGTGCATATTAAGTTGTATTAATAAAATACAAAATAATCATTTGAATTGAAAATGTAAAATAATGTACAAGATAATTAAGATTAAAATTTATTTATGATTTAAACGAATTCTTATTTTTATTTATTATCATTTTTATGATATTATTTAGTTATTTTATTAGAATTATTATTAATATAATTATTATTAATATTATTAGGGTATTTACTATTAATATTTATTAAAAATAAAAATAGGGAATCTCATTCTGTTAGAAGTAACTATCAATTTTTTTTCTTTTTTTTCACATGAAAATAATTTGCGTACTTCATGTCTCCAGTTTGTTACAAGTCTACTTCACAAATCAATTAGAAATCAATTTAACTGTTAAATCATGTACCTAATCACTCTATATAAGTTACAAACTGCAATTTGAGTTGAAAACAAAGAAAACCCAGAAAATAAGCTCGACACTCTGTACATTTATCTTTTTTCACCATATTTTGATTTAGAACAAATTTTCAAAATGTAATAATGCAGTCATGTTAGGAATCGTCTATCTAAACTATCTATAAGTCAAAGTTGAGAGTCAAAGTTTTGGTTTTCAAAGTCAACTAAGTGTTCTTGAATCAAATTCGAGTTTGTTTTGATATCTCTAGTTAATTTGATGATCCATAAAGATTATGGGAATGATTTAAAACACAATTCATGTTGTAATCATAACCTATAACACTCTTAATCTAAAAATCAATTTTTGAGTTCTTGAGTTCTTCACAGTGATATACACTAACGTGAATTCGAAACAAATTTCAAAAACTAAAAATGTAGAGTTGTTAGGAATCATTTACTTAAACTTCCTGCAAAATCTCAAGTTCCAATTCTTGATAACGAATTCGAATTTGCGAGTCAAAGTTAAATTGTCAAAAGTCAACTGTTTTGTTCTTGGAGAAATTAGAGCTTGTTTTGATGTTTTAAGTTCAATTGACGATTTCAATAGTTTTTAGGAATGATTTGAAACATGTTTCATGTTGTAAAGATTATCCAAAACGAACTCAAAATTGAAAACATTTTTTTTCTCATTTTTTTTTATATCATGAACACATTTTTTTTTTTTTTGGTTCATGTTGTTTACAAGTCATAAATGAAAACCCGTTCGATTGTTGTTGAGTTTTTGCCCCCATTTGATTTTAAACTTGGTGAAGAAGATGATGAACATGGCTAAATGAAATACTAGATATATAGTTTGGGTTGCCTTATAAATCAGATAAACAAGACAGAGGGATTGGTTAAGTGTGTTTGCGGGTGAGCAGGAGGTCTCTAGTTCAAACCCGATTCAGGGCATATTTTTTTTAGAAAGGCTTTGGAAGGTAGATTTCATTACCAAAAATTATTATTATTATTAGTATTGTGATTATTATTATTATGGTTATTTTTAGAACACTTATTATTACTAATACAAGTATTATTATAAAGACTATAATTTATTATTATAATTATGATTATGATTATTATTATTATTATGAGAATGATACAAATTATTATTATTTTCATTAATATTAGTACTTGTAACATTTTATAATTGTTAGTGTTATTATTATCATCCACATAGGTATTATTATTAATATTATCATCATTATTATTAATATTACAAAGTATCATTAATAGACTTATCATTTAAACATTAATATTAGTGATATTGTATAATTACTGAAAATTTCTATTAAAACTATTAAAAATTACCATTATTATTATTAGTATTATTTTTTTTACTAAAACTATCATTATTATTGATATCAGTATTATCTATGTCATTATTATTAAAATAATTATGATTATGAAAAATAAAAGTTTTAAAGACGTTATTAAAATTATAAACACAAAAATAAAGATTTTATATATAAATATATATTTAATACACATAACTTAACTATACTAATATATATATATATATATATATATATATATATATATATATATATATATATATATATATATATATATATATATATATATATATATATATATATATATATATAATGAACCTATTAGTCTACTATATATATAAATTACATCACTAATAATAATATAAATAAATATATTTGTTCGATTACAAGTATGTGTCTTAATAGATATATGAATGATATAGGTTCGTGAATCCGAGGCCAACCCTACATTGTTCAGTGTCGTCATATGTATTTTTACTACAAAATACATTATTGTGAGTTTCATTTGCTCTCTTTTACTCTTTACATTTTTGGGACTGAGAATACATTCACTGTTTTTATAACTGTTTTACGAAATAGACACAAGAAATCGAAATTACATTATATGGTTGAATGATCGAAATCGAATATGCCCCTTTTTAGTCTGGTAATCTAAGAATTAGGGAACAGACACCCTAATTGACGCGAATCCTAAAGATAGATCTATCGGGCCCAACAAGCCCCATCCAAAGTACCGGATGCTTTAGTACTTCGAAATTTATATCATGTCCGAAGGAGGATCCCGGAATGATGGGGATATTCTTATATACATATTGTGAATGTCGGTTACCAGGTGTTCAATCCATATGAATGATATTTTTGTCTCTATGCATGGGACGTATGATTATGAGAAATGGAAGTTTGAAATCTTGTGGTCTATTAAAATTATGAAATGATTATTTATGTTAAACTAATGAACTCACCAACCTTTTTGTTGACACTTTAAAGCATGTTTATTCTCAGGTACGAAAGAAATCTTCCGCTGTGCATTTGCTCATCTTAGAGATATTACTTGGAGTCGTTCATGACATATTTCAAAAGACGTTGCATTCGAGTCGTTGAGTTCATCAAGATTATTATTAAGTCTATTATAGTAAGATATATTACGAAATGGTATGCATGTTGTTAACTTTCGATGTAATGAAAGATTGTCTATTCAAAAACGAATGCAATGTTTGTAAAATGTATCATATAGAGGTCAAATACCTCGCGATGTAATCAACTGTTGTGAATCGTTTATAATCGATATGGACTTCGTCCGGATGGATTAGGACGGGTCGCTTCACTGGTAACCGACATTAACTACATACATATAAGAATATCCCCTATCATTCCGGGATCCTCCTTCGGAAATGATATAAATTTCAAAGTACTAAAGCATCCGGTACTTTGGATGGGGTTTGTTAGGCCCAATAGATCTATCTTTAGGATTCGCGTCAATTAGGGTGTCTGTTCCCTAATTCTTAGATTACCAGACTTTAATAAAAAGGGGCATATTCAATTTCGATAATTCAACCATAGAATGTAGTTTCAATTACTTGTGTCTATTTCGTCAAACATTTATAAAAGCGCATGTATTCTCAGTTCCAAAAATATAAAGGGTAAAAAGGCAAATGAAACTCACCATACTGTATTTCGTAGTAAAAATACATATAACATCATTGAACAATTGCAAGGTTGGCCTCGGATTCATGAACCTAAATTAATTATATATATTTATGTATTGGTCAATATTTGTCTAACAAATTAGGTCAAGTCATAGTGTATCACAATCCTAATGCTCGAGACTAATATGCAAAAGTCAACAAAAGTAAATTTGACTAAAAATAATTTCCAAAAATCTATACATGATTAATATATAGTTTAAATATCGTCGTTTTATATTTTTAAATATTTTTAAAAGATTTATTAGAGTAAATAATATAATTTATTTATTAATAAATAAAATTTTATATTAAATTTATATAATAAAATATACTTTTATATATATTAAGTAATAAAATTTATGGGGTTCATTTAATATCATAAAGATAATATGATAGGTATTATTAAAGTAAGTTATTACACGTAGTAAAATATGTTTGTATCACATATTTATTTGATAAAATAATATCTATAATGATAGTAAGTAAAAGTTGTATTATTTTGTAATAATAATTATTATTATAAAAATATCAATATTTATAATTACTAAGATGACATTATGATAAAACGATAATTCTAATTATGATAACTTTAATATTTACGATAATTTTTAATATTATCTTTAAAATAATAATTCAATTTAAAATAATAATAATAATGATATTTTATAGTAACAATGACATTTCTATTAAAATGATATTTTTTGTTAAAATGATAGTTTTAATACTAACGATACTTTTAATAATAATAGTAATGATAAAAATAATAAGAACGATAATTTTATCTAAATCAATATCTTATAATATTTTAATTTCATCATGATACTCTTACTCATTATTTCCTAATCATTTCGTTTAATAGCTTTTAATCGTCTTTTATATCGTGTTCATAATAATGATAATAATAGTAATCAAAATAATTAGGTGTTACAAATATTTGTTTTAATTACACTAATATTAATAATGATAGTTACTATAACATTATTAATGATAATACTAATAATTATCTTAATGATAATATAGTAATAATAATAATGACAATAACAATAACCATTTTTAAATAATGATATATATATATATATATATATATATATATATATATATATATATATATATATATATATATATATATATATATATATATTAATAATGATAATAATAATAATAATAATAATAATAATAATAATAATAATAATAATAATAATAATAATAATTGGATAATAATAATAATACTAATTATAACTTTAACGATAGTAATAATTAAAAAAAACAATTTTTAATGATAAATACCTTTTATTGATAAAGATATTAATAATGATAATAATAAGATAAAACTAGAACGACGATAAAAACGACGATAATAATAATCATTTTTAATAAAAATATCGATTTTTCAATTGATTATAACTTCTAATCCGTTCATCGAAACTATTCGATATCTAAAGGAAAAGTTCTTAATTTTTCGCTAGCTTTCCAAGGACATGCATATCTTATACCTTATCTCAACCGCAAGTGTAACTAATTCAAGATTCAACCTAACATGTCTAAGGGCAATATCAAAAGTACAAGCATGCATAATCCTAAATACTCGAGCACTAGTCAGGGATACACTATTAGTATGTAAAAGTTAAATTATGAGTACTCACGTATCAATATTGAGATTCAATATTGCAGGAAATGTACGTAGATGCAACGGAAATGATAAACACTATATTGACCTCACGAGCATACCCATGAACCATACTCAATCACCTCCATAGCTATAACCCATAATTTCCTTAATCCTATCCTACTCGAAAAACAATTTCGAAATCACTCGGACAGCACTCCGTCGTAATATTTTATGTATACTAATAATATCTTGAAATAATACGGAGTAAATATATATATGTAAATCGATTGAGAGAGTTTAGAGAAAAATATTTTCAAGTTTTCTATGAAATAATGAAACCTATTGAATTCTATTTATAATAGATTTTTGAATTATTAAAGTGAATTATTAAAGTATGAATTATTAAAGTAAATTATTAAAGTATGAATTATTAAAGTGAATTATTAAAGTATGAATTATTAAAGTGAATTATTAAAGTATGAATTATTAAAGTGAATTATTAAAGTATGAATTATTAAAGTGAATTATTAAAGTTAAAGTAAAGTAAAAATAAAGTAAAGGTAAAGTTTAAGTATATTAAAAGTATAAAACTATGTACGTATAATACGCGTATAAATATATATAATATTAATTTAAATCATTATATATATTTAATAAAATAAAATATAAATATCGTTATCTTTATTATACTAGTTAAGTAATGAGTTGTCAAAAGTGGTTCTAGATATTTATAAAAGTTATATACGTTTAAATAATAAAGTTCTTTTTAAACTGAAAACGTTTTTGTACGTTTGAAACTAAATAGATCAATCGAGTCTTTATGAGATTCAATCTTCCACTATCCTTTGTCTAGTTCTCAATGATTGACAATTTGTTCTTATTTATACATCACTTTACCATTTTCCGAATATTGTTAAAATGGAAAGATTTCTCAAATCAACGTGCGCCTTTCAACAGAGACTTGTAATCATAATTCAATATATCTGATAATTCAGTCATTTGATCTTATCTTTTAATTCCATTGATAAACATTTTGAAACAGATACAATCATATAAAGTATTTAATCTAATATTTTGTTTACATTTCAAGTTATAATATATATACACATATACATATATAATCATATTCGTTTAATGGTTCGTGAATTATTGGAACTTGGTCGAGGTTGAATGAATGTATGAACATAGTTTAAAATTCTTGAAATTTAACTTAACAAATATTGCTTATCGTGTCGGAAACATATAAAGATTAAAGTTTAAATTTGGTTGAAAATTTCCGGGTTGTCACAGATATCCTTGATTGTTATGATTAATTAATACCACAAAGTTGCATATGCACACATATATGCATATAATCATCCCACATCAAATAATTACAACTTGTGCCATTTCCTGTTCTTGTTCGACCAATACCATCACTTTAATTATTGATCACTACAACTTGCTACTACTTTCACTCGATTATTAAACTCACAACAATAATTCATGAATTGTGATTGATATAATATTACTGTACTTTCTTTGAAATAAGATTTATTGTTATATTATTATCTTCATATAATTATTTCTGAGTATCACACTGTTTCTTATCACGTTTCTAAGCAAGTGGATATAGTGTTTTATTTTTGCCTAATCATCATACTATGTTTATGTAAGATGTAAGATCACCTACTCCATAATAGTACTATCTTAAGATCACCTACTCCATAATAGTACTATCTTATTTCTTTCTTTCTGTAAACAAACACTAACATTAACACATTCATTTGATTATCCACCACCGACCACTTTTCTCCTATTACTAGGGTGTTTTCTCCTTCAACACCATCGATCACCAAAACCAACATCTAAACATCATTGAAGGACCACCATCACTTTTTAATCAAACCATGCTGCTACAGCTGTAGTGTTCATGCTTCAATTGTAAGTTAAGAAACCATTGGCTGCTGCTATACGTTCTCTCTTAATTTTTTCATGTTTCTACTTTTGTGCATCTACTGCTCACTATTCCACTTGCTGCTGTCATACGCCACCCCAACACCATAAGCAACCATCTCCATTACTATTCAGGCTGCTGTAGTGTCGTTGCTACTGTTGTGTTAGTCTTCTATTTTGTTCCAGCTGCAAAACCATCTCAACACAACCATTAAAACACCATTTAACCTGCTGCTGTTTCGGTCCATCTCTTTTCTCTTATAACATTTTCTTCTACTTGACATCGATTCCTTTCTCTTTTATTTTAATCAACAATCATCAATCAATCGAATTAAACTGTGAAATCAGTCTTAATACACTCCTCATATATTGATTTAACATTTTTTGTGAAGAACCTGGATTCAAAACAGCATCAAGATCTAATTAAAATAGATAAACAGTTCATTTTTTTCTTTTCTTATATGAAACTCAAAAATCGAAATTCATGACACGCTTCGTTTTACACCATGATTCCTTCATCAAAGTTGCTTCAAATGTTATTCCTAATGCTCGACATCCATCCTTGAAACCTGAATCATAATGTAATTCTCCAATTTGATAATTGAATAACAATTGACTTTTTGATTCCGAAGTTTGACCTTCGAATTCAAGCTCATCTCATCGAATTATGAATTGAGATTTTACAGAGAGCTGTACGAGATAAATTCAAGGAACTCTGCACTGTTACATCTTGCTATAACATTATGAATCATTCTGAAGACCAAATCAGTTTATTTTTTTTATTTTTTTTCGATTAAGGGACAACGAACTATGATGATGGTCACGATGATGATATAAATAATAATGATACAGTGATGATGAAGATAAGATGATAAAGAATTGATGATTAGGTTTATTCATTAATGATGAGGATTTGATGAATGATTGAACAGCCGAACTTCTGTGTGTGTTGTGTATCGACTGGAAACCATGATCCATCGTTGGTATAGTTTATCAGGCTTTTAAATCCAATCAAACTATTAAATGGGTCATGTTAATGGACTTATAAAGTTGGGCTGCAATTACATTAAACAGCTTGGGCTTTACAAAGAATACCCAGCAGTTTCATGGGATTCATTTCGAGTAACCTTCAGAAACCGAAACGCATTCGGGTTTTGTTTTCTTTTCAAGTGCAATCTCTGCTCGATCGTCTTTTTCATTCAAACCGAGTGTATAAATTACATCCTAAGCTTCATATGATTATTACCACTATATTATAATTCCTATAATTATAATTATTATGTTACATAAGTTATAAGTGTATAATTTAATATGTATATACATAAAATATAACAGGGATTAATAAAATGTTAACTATAAAACATAGATTGAAAAGATAACTAATAATCATATTTACATATATATACATACTCAATCTAATCATTAAATATAAGTAGATGATTTAAGTACATTGTTATATATGTAAATATGATTATATATGAAAATTATCATTATGATTAAAAACCTTCAATATTATTAAAATTTTCATTTTTATAAAAATTATCATTTTCATCATTATATTTTTTTTATCATTATTATTATTATATTATAAAGATACAACTTTTTATTATTAGTTTACCAAATAAATATTAGTTATATAAAAACTTATTTAGCACATATAACATAATTATATAACATAACTATATTAATATTTTTTATAAACACTAATTATTTATTTAAAGTATATAAGATAAATATAGTTAATTTAAATTATTAAATGAAACATATAATTTACTAAAATAACCATTAATAATAATATATATAAATTGTCCGATTACAATTAGATGTATTAATATATATGCCTGATATAGGTTCGTGAATCCGAGGCCAACCCTGCATTGTTCAGTTTCGTCGTATGCATATTTTTACTACAAAATATCGTATTGTGAGTTTCATTTGCTCCCTTTTTAAATGCTTTTGCAATATATATTTTTGGGACTGAGAATACATGCACTGCTTTTATAACTGTTTTATGAAATAGACACAAGTAATCGAAACTACATTCTATGGTTGAATTATTAAACCGAATATGCCCCTTTTTAGTCTGGTAATCTAAGAATTAGGGAACAGACACCCTAATTGACGCGAATCCTAAAGATAGATCTATCGGGCCCAACAAGCCCCATCCAAAGTACCGGATGCTTTAGTACTTCGAAATTTATATCATGTCCGAAGGAGGATCCCGGAATGATGGGGATATTCTTATATGCATCTTGTGAATGTCGGTTACCAGGTGTTCAATCCATATGAATGATTTTTGTCTCTATGCATGGGACGTAAGTTTATGAGAATTGGAAATGTGAAATCTTGTGGTCTATTAAAATTATGAAATGATTCTTTATGATAAACTAATGAACTCACCAACCTTTTTGGTTGACACTTTAAAGCATGTTTATTCTCAGGTATGAAAGAAGTCTTCCGCTGTGCAATTGCTCATTTTAAAGATATTACTTGGAGTCATGCATGACATATTTCAAAAGACGTTGCATTCGAGTCGTTGAGTTCATCAAGATTATTATTATTAAGTCAATTATAGTTAGATATATTATGAAATGATATGCATGCCGTCAACTTTCGATGTAATGAAAGATTGACTTTTCAAAAACGAATGCAATGTTTGTAAAATGTATCATATAGAGGTCAAGTACCTTGTGATGTAATCAACTATTGTGAATCGTTTATAATCGATATGGACTTCGTCCGGATGGATTAGGATGGGGCGCTACATGTTCCGTCCTCCTTGATGTCAAATTTCTTATCCATTCCTCTGAGAAATTCAACATCGACATTTTTCTTGCTTCACGGCCTCTTGTTGTGTTTCACAGATTTGTGATGTGAGGTTTGTACGGACAACTATGTTAAGTGCTTTAACCCTAAGGGGTTTCTCTCGCTCCTTTCTACTTAAAGCATCCGCCACAACATTCGCCTTGCCCGGATGGTATTGAAGTTTGCAGTTGTAATCGTTAAGTAGTTCCATCCAACGTCGTTGTCTCATGTTGAGTTGTTTCTGATCGAATATGAGCTGTAAACTCTTATAGTCGGTGAAGATAGTAAACTTGGTTCCATATAGGTAGTGTCTCCACATTTTAAGTGCAAAGACAACAGCTCCTAGTTCAAAGTCGTGCGTAGTGTAGTTCTGCTCGTGAATCTTTAACTGCCGCGATCCATAAGCAATAACCTTATTTCGTTGCATAAGCACGCAACCCATTCGTTACCGTGAGGCATCACAATAAACAACAAAATCTTCACTTCCCCCGGGTAGAGACAATACTGGTGCAGTTGTTAATTTCTCCTTCAACAACTGAAATGCAGTCTCTTGCGGTTCTGACCACTCATACTTCTTGCCCTTATGAGTCAATGCGGTTAATGGTCGGACAATCTTAGAGAATCCCTCGATGAATCTCCTGTAGTAACCAGCTAGACCCAAAAATTGCAGGATTTGAGTTGGCGTCTTTGGAGTTTCCCAATTCTTAACCGACTCAATCTTTGTTGGATCGACCTGTATTCCATTGGCCCCTACAACATGACCAAGAAATTGTACCTCTGGTAACCAAAAGTCACACTTAGAGAACTTTGCATACAACTGCTCATCTCTAAGCATTGTCAATATCGAACGTAGATGCTATTCGTGCTCTTCCTTGTTCTTGGAGTACACCAATATATCATCAATAAACACAATGATGAATTTATCTAGGTATGGCTTACACACATGGTTCATGAGGTCCATGAACACTGCTGGTGCGTTCGTCAAACCAAACGGCATCACTGTAAACTCATAATGTCCATAACGTGTTCTAAATGCCGTCTTCGGGACATCAGCTTCTTTGACTCTCAATTGGTGATACCCGGATCTCAAATCAATCTTCGAATAATAACTAGATAACTGTAGTTGGTCAAATAAGTCATCAATCCTCGGTAGCGGATACCGATTCTTGATTGTCAACTTGTTCAATTCCCTGTAGTCAATACACAATCTCATCGACCCATCTTTCTTCTTAAAAAACAAGACTGGAGCTCCCCAAGGCGAAGAACTCGATCGAATAAATCCCTTGTCTAATAATTCTTGTAATTGGCTAGACAACTCTTGAAGCTCTGGGGGTGCAAGTCTGTACGGTGTGCGAGCCACCGGTGCCGCTCCTGGCACTCAATCTATCTGGAACTCGACTTCTAGATGCGGTGGGAGACCAGATAATTCCTCCGAAAAAACTTCAAGAAATTCTTTAACTATAGGGACGTCTTCGGGTCTCCTTTCTTCAGGTACAATTTGGCTTACGTGAGCCATAAACGCGATACATCCCTTTCTCACATACCTCTGAACTTTCAAGCAGTTAATGAGATGTAATTCTGAACCGTTCTTCTCTCCATAAATCATCATAGGTTCTCTGTCATCAATAGGAATATGAATAGCCTTTAGGTCACAGACCACTTCGGCCTTGTTATCAGCTAACTAGTCCATTCCAACCACAAGGTCAAAACTTCCCAGTTTAATAGGTATCACATCAATGCTAAAAGTCTTACCCTCTAACATCAAAGTACAATCACGATAAATCCTATCGGCTCTCATCAAGTTACCATTCCCTAGTTCTATGGAATACACGTTATCTAAGGAAGAAACGGGATTCTTAACATTGTGGCAAATATCCTTGGATATAAAACTTCTATCAGCGCCAGTATCAAACAAAACATAAACAGGTTGACCATTGAGTGAAAACGTACCCGTGACTAACTTCGAATCATCACGAGCTTCCGCGGAATTGATGTTGAATGCCCTACCTTGAGCATTCCCATTGTTGTTGTTCTTAGGACAGTCCCTCTTGAAATGACCCGGCTGTCCACAACCATAACAGTTCTTACCATTATTATCATTGCTTGCATTGTTCGCCACGTTGTTGTTGGTGTTGCCGTTGAGGTTAACCTTGCAATCTTTCGCCAAATGGCCAAACTTCTTGCACCGGTTACAAATTAGAATAGCACAGTTTCCGGTATGATGCCAGCCACACTTCGACATTGTGGTTTCTTACCCTTATACCCGAAGTTAGTTCCCGTGACTCCAGTGTCGTTGCGATAGGTGTCTTGCTTCTTGAATGGCTGTTGGTTAAAATTCTAATCCTGACCACCATTCCACTTCCTCTTACTATCGCTGGACTTATTCTCACTCACTGTAGTACCCTTTCCTCTTTGGGCAATCTGATCCAGTAACAAACTAGCCATGTCAATAGCTTCTTGTACGTTAGAAGTAGTGACCCCGCCTTGAATATTCTCACTTAGACCTTCGATGTACAGCTCCACCTTATGCCTTTCAGAAGTAACCATTTCAGGACACATTAGCGCCAGCTCAAAGAACCTCTTGTTGTAGGCGGTGAGGTCATTGCCCAGCAACTTCAATTCTCAGAACTCGCGTACCATTTTCTTAATCTCGTTTCGTGAACAATACTCCTCGATCATTCGTTGTTTCAAAGTTTCCCAAGGTAGGGTATAAGCTTAATCATGACCCAAGAATTGAGCATAGTTGTTCCACCAGGTGAGCGCACTGTCCGACAGTGTGCCTGTAGCAAAACCTACCCGGTCATCATCATTACACCCACTAATGCAGAAAACCGACTCAAGCTTCTCAAACCAACGAGTGAGACCAACCGGTCCCTCAGTTCCGTTAAAAGGATGCGGGTTGTAACTAGTGAATCTTTTGTAAGAACATCCATTGCGGCCTTGAGTGCCGTTTCTATTGTTGTTGCTTGAACCATTGCGATCGTTGCTGTTGCGAGTGTTGTTGAGTTCTCTTAACAGCTCAGCCCTCTCGGCTGCAATACCTTCGGCTGTGAGCCTTCTGATCTGAGCGGAAGTTGATTCCTTCGGAGGCATCTTCAACACAGAAAAACACACTAGGTCAGTGTCAAAACAATGCTATATATGAAAATATACTAGCAACGAGATTTGAAGACTAGTAAATAATAATAGTACGAAAAGATTCGTTAGTAGTGAGAAGTAGTGTAAGTAGTATTAGTAGTGATGAGTAGTGATAGTAGTGTTAGTAGTGTCACTAGTGATTGTAGTAGCAGTAGTGACACTAGTGGTACTAGTGTTATGTAGTGATATCAGTGGTAGTAGCACTAAGTAGTGGCATTAATGGTAATCATAGTAGTATCACATAACACCAGTCTTATAATCATACAATGTTACTAAATATAGAGTAGTACCGCATGCGATAAAAGATAATAATTATTAATAGCATAATCCACCATTATTAAACTTAAAATCCAAAAGTAATAAGCCAAATTCCAAAAGTAATAACCCAAACAATAAACATAATGTGCTAGTAGCCCGGTTTATAACACCCGGTAAGTCTTACATAATCAAATAAAGAAAGGATGGTGGATGAAAAAGAAAAGAAAGTTCATGGTCAATGACCCTTCACTTCCTCTTCTGTCAGGTACGGGAAGCAGGTCCATCATTCCTCGGCCTATTACATTCTGCCTCCAACGTAGCAACCCTGGCAGTCAAGGTTGCTATCAATCTCGCCATCTCAACGAACCTCGCTTCAGCCTCATACGTATAAGTATTTATACCTGTGACCCTTGCGTCCAATCTATCAAGATCATCAGGGTGTGGGTACGTCCTAGCAATATCACTCAGAGCATTAACGCGATCAACTATATCCCTGTTGCGGTTAGTGTGAATCAAATCCAAAGCATAAAGGTTAACGGGATGGTTCGGTATTTGATGCGGAGCAGGTGCTGGTGCTGGAGCTGGAGCTGGAGCAGGTGCATTCACCTCAGCCACACTTGAATTGTTGCTACTGTTTCCTAAATCCTGTGACATCGATATCATAGTACAAGAATACATACGAAATAGATTACTCAAGTAAATAACGTCAGTCACAAAGTACTCATGTAATGACTAAGTCCCGGTCGTAGTCTAGACTCACCAAAGTGTCCTAATGACCAAATTAGACACACTAATGCAAGTCCTACTTTCCCTACGAACTGTTAACTCTGATACCAACTTTAATACCATTAAAGTGGGGGTAGAAACCCACCCAGTGCCTTTCCTGCAAACAGGGTGACCACTGAGCGTACCTCAGACACTAATTTTACGGCCCGCGTTTCTGCCAAACTGCCAACCATCCTCCAAAGGGATCACAAGGGTAAGAGCCAATGCTTCGTCACAGGTTACACTGTGAGAACCCCCTTTACAATTAACCTGCCAAAAAGCATAGTCTGTTCAGGTGCCCGGCGTGACAGCCGGATCGCTTAATGATAACTACCTTTACGGCTAAGGTTAAACCAGCTCTGATACCAACTTTAACACCCCGCCAAATTTCTATCTGACAGTGCATTAATCCAGGTCCCACAGTTAATAGTTACGCCCTCTATATGAGACGTTTAAAGCAATCGCATTTAATTTTATTAAAAGTTGACTTCCAAAAACATAAGTCAATAATTCCAAAATAGAAACACTGTTGTGATAGTAACCACAAGCCAACAGTATTTGAACAGTTATAAAAGTTTTAAATGCGAAAGTAAATAATGTTCTTTAAATCAAATGCTAACTCCACAGCCAGACATGCAGCAAACACAGCGGAAGCCTACCTCTTAAGGACCTGAGAATAAAAATACGCAAAAACAGGTCAACAAATAATGTTGGTGAATCTACAGGTTTAAAAGTGTAACAGTATCTAAAAAACATCAGAAAATAGTTTAATTTCCTTAACCACGAGATTTTACAAGTATAACACCAAGTTGCTAAAATGTTTGCATAATATATGAGCACCTGAATACTAGCAATGACCCGAGTATAGAAACCACTATACCCGTTATTACCTCGTAAAATGTTATACACTTATTCGAGTGTATTTAATGTTCAAAGTAAATGTACCACAGTTAATATTGCAGGGTGAGGTTGTCAACCTAACGGATCCGTCCATCTAAGTTGTGCTTACACCGATGGTATTAAAAGTATTCAAGCTAGAGGCTTTTTGAACAAACTCAATATGCATATATAGTACTCGTGTCAATACAAAAAAATTTGATAAAGTAGTATAACAGCATGTATTCTCATCCCTGAAAACATGTAAAAAGCGGGACTGTAGACTCACCTTTGAATAAAGCTCGGATTGAAAGACAAATGACTTGTACGGTTTATAGCCGAGTAATGCAACCTAAGTATACGTATATAGGTTGGTTAATAAATATGTCTTAAACAAGTGTGGTTTCATACTATAAGTTGTCTTATTGCTCGACTCGACGCGTTTCAAAGTAGAAGTCAACATACAGTCAACTAGTTCATGCAAGTCAAACAAAGTCAACCGAAGTCAAACCGAAGGTCAAACTTGGTCAAAGTAGTCAACTAAAGTCAACATCAGTAGGTTCATGTCAAATGTTGGTCAACATGTCAAACCTAAGTCAAACAACACGTTTTAGGTCATAACAGATCAATTTCACAATTTCAGTTTATCGTTGTGCACAAAGTTCATGTACATGTAGCATACTTAGCATATTATCTCATAGCACAAAATTCAAGTAACCATGGAAAACCCCAGATCATAAGCATACTCAAAATCAATTCCAAAAAGTCCAGCCAGGGTCTCATACAATAATTAAAAGTCAGGAATCAGAAGGGGTACATTTGGGGTTTGCCAAGTCAGTTTCTGACCGCGCACTGATTTCGTTTTGGCTATAACCGGAGCTAGAGAGATGAAATTGATACAAGACCAGTGGAAATAGTTCAATGACAAGTCAAAGTAACACATATAAAAAATCTAGCAACTCTTGTTTAGCCAATTTGTAGAGTTTCTTCGTGCAAGTTGAATATTCAGTTTTCAGCTCAAATCAGAATTTACACAAAGTATGGCCCTATTGTGCTCAATGCATAAGGTTTTAGAGATTTACATTAACTAACCATATGTCACATATCATGTTAAGTTTCATTTTCCAGAAGTATACATGCTCATTCAATAAAAAAAATCCACAGAGTATAAAACAGTGAGCAAGTTGCAGATTCAATTCTAATTTAGCTAGTCATATTCGAACGCGATTATCCGAAGATCTAGATACAATTAGCCTATGATATTTACAGGAAAAGTGAATCAATTTTTGTGTAAATTTCAAATATCAAAGCTTTAATCACAGAAGTTAACATATTTTATTGTATAAGGCAATTTTCATGCAAGTGCTGTATAAAACTACTTTTACACTAATTCAAGCATATCTTGGGTTATACAAAAGCAAACGACATGATATCCTAGTCTAAATTGTGTGTTTTTAAATTATTTTTTCAGTGGTATAAGTTTCACATGCCAATTTCTGGTCTATCAAATCCAGATTTATGATAAATCACAAAAACACAACGTTAATTTCAATTAGTCATAACTTGATCATCCGGACACGAAATCAAGTGAATCCAAAGCCTAAACTCAATAGTTTTTCGCAAGGAATCTGAATATAACATAATATCATACATTTGAAAAACTTAAATTTACTGATCATGCATAAACAAATTCAATTTTAAACCCTAACGCATCAAACGATCAATTTAACGATAGCAATTAACATGTACGCGTATAGACTTGAGCAATTGACAACATAACTATGAAACTTTAATAAAAATCAGATTTTTAAGATTAGGGTTCATGTGATTATACCTTTGATCACAAAATTAACGATACACGCGTGTAGAGGATGACACAATTTGAGACTTTGATGAAGCAAGATTGATCAAACGTTAATTTTGAGTGTGTGTGTGTGTGTGTGTGTTGTTTGGTCGACGGCAGCAGTAAGGGAGGGAGGGAACAAAAAAAGTCGACTAAAAAAAATATGGGGAAGGGTTTCTATTTGTTGGTTGTTAAATATAATTAGTTAGGGCCTAACCTTAAACACCACACTAGTACTAATAAGCCCAAGACAAGAAAAATAAGGGGAATGGGGGAGGGGTCGGCCGAATGGGGCCCACTATTGGTATCCCGGGCTCTCGTTTTGCAAAAGCGCGTATTTGTGGTTCGTTTTGAGTGCGGTTTAGTTGTACCGAAGGCCCGGAACGCTAAACCGATCGTTAAACGCAACCAATCGTTTAATTTATTACAAACCCAATAAATTAAATATTTTAAAAAAAGTTAATAATTATTAAAATAAACCCGAGCGTTTCGTTGCTCAAAAGGCAGTTATCAAAACTGTATCGTTTTTATCGTATTTCATTATCCGAAATATTTATTTGAATTAATATCAACCCATATTAATTATTGTAACCCTCCAAGGATCATGTATGTATTTATTACACATAAACACGCAAAAGTTAAGTAATCGCCGTTAAATAAACTAACGGAAGGTTAACGGAAGTAACGAAAAAAGCAGGGTTGTTACACCTAGTTCACCTAGGATTGAACCAACCCTTTCCACAACACCCGAAGTGAGCAGTGACACTGATTCTTCAGCAACTGAATCATCTCCTGAACATTCTCCTAAGAGAACTCGATTTATGCCCGATGAGATGATTCAGACTCCGCCAACCCAATGAGTAACTAGATCTAGGACTTCGACACCTATCATTCTCCAAACAGTTACTCTAACCGTTGGTGATACGGAATAAGACCTAGAGCCACTTAGGTCACCCTCACCCATCTCCGTATCACATCCAATAATAACAGTAATCCCTACACTAAATGAAGGGCAAGCTTCGATAGGCAAGAGAGCTAAACGCACGGATGGTAAAAAGACCACTAAGCCCATCCAATCTAAACAGGACTTAATAATAAATCCTACACAACAAGATGCTTCAGCATCTAAGGAAGTAAAGTCTTCCTCTACAGTAAAGTCTGCGTTGACTCAATCGATTGAGGAAACTCAATCATTGAAGTCCAGAACGGCCTAAGGGGAGCCGAAAAATCTTGAAAAGGCACCCTGCGTATCGGCAGGAAATCCTCTTGTGCCTCAACGTACAACAGGGTCTGGAGGTCCGACTTATCTTGATGAGGGAGATCTGCCACGTCCCATGGAAACGAGTCAACATGAGAATCCTTCGGGATATTTATCAGACTTCCAGCAGACTGATCCCTTGGTTCATGAAAGTGATCCATTGGTTCAAACTACTTCTCTTCTGGATTTTGAATCTCAGGGTCTGGAGGAAGAGTCGTTAACTGAAAGATATGTGCCACCTCATGGTATATCAATGATTTCAGGAGTCGGAGATTGCAATATCTCTACGAGATCTAAACCAACGGGTAGTTCTGCTACTTTGTCAGAGTCCCATGAGACTAAATTCATGGAGGCGGATGCTTCGAAAGAAACTTCGCTGGCGACAACTTCGGTTGTTGCCCAACCTCCATCAGAAGGGGATATCACGAATCTGACTAGTAGTATGTACAACCCTACATATAAGAATAATACCGCACAAACATCCTTACCTGCCCTCACGGCAACTCACACACTTCCACCGACATCGCCTCCAACCGATGCTGCTGCTGCTGTTCCTATTGTTACTTTACCACCATCACCCTCACGTTCACCACATTTTTATGATGCTTTGGAGCAAGAATATTTCAGTCGTATGTTTTCTCGAGTTAATCTTGATGTTCTTCGATGCACTTCACTTCAAGCATTGTTTCATGCTAGAGTATGATATCCACTTACTTCATGCTCTTCTCCTCTAAGTCCTCACCGTGATGATGAACATGACGATTCTGATCCTCAGAATAGCCATGAGGGAGAGATAGGAGTAGATGGAGAATATCTAACGGTGAACATTTCAACTAAGGGTGGTGGTGTGAGGTCTTCATCAGCTTCTCAAGCTCAACAGGTTCAGAAGGAATCAGAAATGTTTTCTATACATGATGAAATAGTTGATAAGGAGCCTGAGCAAGTTATTATTCCAATTGTTCATACTGAGGCTGATAGTGGACCAGTAGATGAGGATTTGAACTTAAGTGATTTTTATCTTGAAGAGACGGATGATGATGGGTTTGTCATTCTAAGCAAATTATCTTCAGTATCTTCAATTTCGGAAGATGTAGAGATTGTAGATGAAGGGAATCCTGATCCAGTAATAGAAAGTGATGATGAAATGGATTCTTCTGATGACGATGAAGACAATCTTTATGTTAACCCAAATGATGATGATATCTTTGAGCATATTGAAGATGATAATGTTCCAACTGATGATACGACAAATCCTACTGATCATTCATCAAATTCTACACCTTCATCGAGTTCAAATCCAACAAATACTAACGAAAGCTCAACTTCTGGTACATCTACATCAAGTGAAACAGTGAATTCCAGATTCAAATACAACTATGGTATATTCTTTAAGAATCAGGAACAAATATTGTTATTGGGAGTTGAACATGATTTGAAAGGACCCGTCCTAATCCACCTGGACGAAGTCATCAACATTTGGTCCCATTGCGATGATCGGCTCCAAGTAATGTCCTTATATTGAGCAAATGCACAGCGGAAGACTTAATTCGTACCTGAGAATAAACATGCTTTAAAGTGTCAACCAAAAGGTTGGTGAGTTCATAGGTTTATCATAACAATCATTTCAATATGTTAATAGACCACAAGATTTCATAATCATAAACATAATACACTCGCAAGTGTATGTAAAGCATTCTAAGTGGTTGAGCACTTGGTAACCATACTTAACATTTAATCAACGTCGCATATTCCCTTTATTATGAAATCTCACTACACCGTACCAAGTGTAGTCACCAAAACGAAGTACTGTGCAACCGTTGAATACTGGTCGTCCAGTCCGGTTGGGGTTGTCAGGCCCGATAGATCTATCAACAGGATTCGCGTTTACAATACCCATGTAAATAGTAGTTACCAAGCTACAGGGAAATATGCCAGTGGTACAACTCAACGTAGAATATATTTTTAAGTACTTGTGTCTATTTTGTAAACATTTATAAAAGCAGCGCATGTATTCTCAGCCCAAAAATATATATAAAAAGGGAGTAATGAAACTCACTTTTGCCTTGAAGGTATTTAATTCAACTTGGTCTCCGATAGATATCACGAACCTAACCATATATATAATATATCAACATATTTTCTTTTTAAGTAATCGTTACATATATATATACTTTTAATACTTTTAATATTTTCTTAGTCCGTAGTTAGCAGTCCGATGTTAGTGGTCCACAATTAGTTGCTTAAATAAAATAAATAAAGACACCATCGTATTCGTATTGATCAGAATTAATCTCGACCCATGGTACCATGTTGTCAAATGACGTGTTGCGTACATAAAGTACCGTGTTGTCAAATGACGTGTTGCGTACAATCATGAGGTCTTATGATTAATCTTCTCGTGATGTTTACGGGTGGTCCTAAAATATATAAAATCAAATCATAAGTAATTATATATAAAATATCATATTAATTAGAAAAGATATGATTAATTTACTTTTTCTCCAAATATTTTCGTAGCTAAACTAGCTTCGGATACCCAATCTTGTTTTAGTCGTAGTTTCTTCATTACAACTCCGTTTTTGTTGGTTCAACTTGCCACTTCCTTGGATCGAGTAAAATTTTAAGAATATGAACTGAAAATACCTTAGTTTGTATTCGAAATCATAGGTTATAGGTCAAACTTTGGTGAAACTTATGAAAGTGATCAATTTCCATCATAAAAACAACATTTAATGATCATTTTTCTAAAAATACTTACACTTTGAGTTAAACCATGAAATTTTTATGTGTTAACATATTCATAAGAAATATCATTTTTCCAGAACATGAACTTTTAATTCAAAGTTCAAGATGATTTTTAATTATCCAACCCAAAACAGCCCCGGGTTGCACTCTGACGACGTAGATTCAGTTTTTAAGATGTTCTTTGTAAAACCAAGTTATATTTTGTTAGGTTAGCATATCATTATGATATATTACAGGTATTGAAGTGTTTTAAAAGTCAAGTTAGAAGGATCTATTTAGTTTGCGAACAAGTTTGAAATCATTCAAACCATGTTCTTGTTGTTAAAATTTTATACCACAAAATAAGATAGCTATATGAATATGAATTGAATAAGCTTATGAACAAGGTTACTACCTCAAGTTACTTGGACAAAGTTACTACAAAAGATAAGAAATAATCTTGAAATCAAAGAGTGGTGGAGTTAGATCAAAAGGTTGGAAGTAAACTTCTTCAAATGGGTGGTTATTTTGATATGTTCTTGAAAGAGTTTTTTTATGGTGTTTAAGGCTTGTAACTGAAGCTAAATGATGGGGAAAATGCTTGGAGATGATCAAGTATGAAGTTATGAATATTTTGAGAGATAAATGAGGGTGTAGATATGAGAAAATGGAGTGAAGAAATGGTGTTCATTTATAAAAACGTTTTTAGTTTATAAAGAAAGAAAAGGATTCCTAATTTTGTTTTGTTACTAATATTTCATACTACTTGACAAATCCTAGTTACCTCATATCTAGGGCAGTAATAATGTTGATTAGGATGTTGATTTGATGTGTATATACCAATAGTAAATACGTATAGAAGCTGGGTATGATACGGGTACATATACCCTAGATATACGTATAGAAATCTTGAGGAAACGGAACGAGAATTCAAATATAGCTATCTTTTGTGAATATACTTATATTGTTTTATGTATTTAAGTCCTTAAAAAGTGATTAAATACATTATATATACCATACATGTATAAGCATTATAGATTATAAGTATATATATCAAAGAATGTTACGTATAGTTATCGTTTTGAAAACTTAAGTTAGTAGTTTCAAAATATACTTATAACTCATTGTCATTAGTACACAATGAGATGTTAAACCATCCTTAAATTATGTTAAATATATATAAATACATATATATACTCAAACGTATGTTAAATAGTTCGTGATATCATCGGTCATATTGGACGGTCAAACGTTGTGTAAAACTCTTTTCAAAAACACAAGTCTCAACAATTTGGATTGCTTATCATGTTGGTATGGTTTAATTTATGTAAATATTAATCTCATAAGTATAATTTGGTCAGAAAATTCCGGGTCATTACAGTACCTACCCGTTAAAGAAATTTCGTCCCCGAAATTTGATAGAGGTTGTTATGGATAACAATAAGAAGGTTTTCATGACAAATATAAGGTGATAATGGAGTTTTATCATCATTGAGTAATGTAGATAAAACGATTCGATTATGCGAAGAATATAAATGTGACTATCGTAAAAGAGTGAGATGAGTAAAATATATTCGTCATAACCGATGACGTAGTTATGATTGATTTCCGGGATTTAAGGGATTTAAAGAGAATCTTACGTAATAAGATTTGGTTCTTTGGTGATTAAGGAAATCAGGATCTTCTTTGATTATATGCAATAATCTGTTTTGATTGCTCTGTCGGATATTTCACTATAAATTCACCCCTTCGTTTCCTTATTTTCCACGACTCACACCTTCTATTCTTTCTCCCTTGATTCTTACTTTAAAGCATTCATCAATATGCTCCATCCAGTCCTGATTCTTGATATACTCCTAACTTTTATATCTATCATTCTTCTTTTTCATCTACCACCAGAAGAATCTATTTACTTCTACTATACTCTTTTGTTTATAGTGTTTCTAATTCTCCCGTATCTCTATATTGCTATCTGCATCAATATACGCGGTTTATAATTTCGGGGTTATTATCGGAGTTTATATTCTTCCTTATTTTTCGGAGCTTCATGCTTTCGTTTTCTCTTCCCGACTACGAGTCAAGCGAGTAATGGTCCGGAATTCGTAGATATGAAATTCAGAATGAACATAGCTAATGCTCTAAGAAGAAAATGGTAATAGAACGATTTTGATTTGTTAAATTACCAGAATACCCTGGAGATGACCGAGTCATCCAGAAAAATATTCTCTTGATATGTTTAGAGATTAGATAGAATGTAAGAGTCGTGTAAATGGCACATGATGACGGTACTGTGAATCATCATGCTTTATTAGAAACTCAGCATGACTTACTGTAATATAATCACGTTGATCAAGTGTCATTATATTATACTAACTCATGCTTCAGTTCCCAACACTACTTCAAAAACATTCATAATTTAAATTCGAATTTTTCAGAATTTAGAAACTAATACAGTTTCCTTTATAATATATCACTGATATCGCGAAGAGATAAAAGATTTCAGTTAACAATAGTTATGAAAATATCTTCAAAAATATGGAGGATATTTATAATGAAAGATATGATGATATCTTAGAATATTTAAGATAAGAGGATGATGAAGAATATTATCCACAAGGGTTTAGAGTCAGGAGCAAGGTATTTGATAATGACGATACTGAATCATTTGGATTCTTTGAAGGCAGGTTTAGTCTTTGTGAATTGTTCCTCAGCCTCCTTCATACTTTGCTCAATCCGTTTTCCAGTTCCAAACCTTCTCTTTTTCTGAGTTTTGCCAACACACTATTTTTTATCATCAAACTTTTTACTGTTAAGATCGTTGACAGTTTCTGCTGCTTCATCAGCATTTTTTAAAATTTCGAGAACTAGTTCGCAGTTTAGGCGTTTTTCAAAAACTTCACATTCGAAGTATGTAAGTCTTGGAGGTAGACGTTATATGTATATATAACTATTGATGTAGACATGCTGCAAGATTTCAAAATACTGATTACTGATTCTCAATAATTGGTATGGCAATTCTTGTTACAAAGTGTGGATGAGTATATGATAGGGTTCTAATGAATATATCGATTTTTCTGAAAATCAAAGATCAGTAAAATTGTTGGTAAGTTTATTGCTAATGTGGTGGGACATAAACGGTTCTCCGGTAACGATGGCGAAAGGGCATCGTATATATCGAGATTATAATAAGACCGTTTTAATTGAAAAGTCGAAGTTGACTTGTGGAGCTGTGAAAAAATTAGCTACTTTGGAAAGGGATTGCAAAACAATCATCGGTAATAACAATGTCAAAGGAACTAGAACAGATACGTGTCAAACGTTTACTCAGTTTCCGAGGGTTTTTCAGGTGCATAACTATATGCATCAATCTTTTCTTCCGTAGATGAAGTGCGGTTGGTTTATCCTATCGGTTGAGTTGTTTTTAAGAATCATGATAGATTTGAACGCTGATTGTAATCGTCGAGATACAATGAGGTTTAAGATGAAATCAAGTGGCAATCTTGAAGAAATGTTTAGTTTCCTATGTTATAATCAATATTTTAATTCATTTTAATTGTCCAATGTCATTAGTCCACAGTCGATAGTCCACATTAACAGTCCAATAATTCATATATAGTTTAATATATAATATACGAATTAATTAATACGTGTCGTGACCCGTATATGTCTCAGACTCGATCACAACTCAAACTATATATATTATTGTAGAATCAACCTCAACCCTGTATAGAGAACTCGATCATTACTGCATATAGAGTGTCTATGGTGATTCCAAATAATATATATATATGCGTCGATATGATATGTCAAAACATTGTATACGTGTCCCGATATTTAAAGTGCGTAAAATAATTACAGAAATTAAATGACGATAAATAAAAGTGCGATAATTAAATTGCGATAAATAAACTGTGATAAATAAAATGTAATCAGTTAGCTAGGAACAGTTAGCTGGAACAGTTAGCGTGGATTCTTAACAAAATTTTTCATAGTTAATTTGTTTGTTTCTAACAGATTTTATTTTGTCATATGTTTTCTTCATATGCCACTTGTTGGATTCTGGGAAGTCAAAATCCAAATATGAAATTGAATGAAAATGGTTATTCTGCGGTGAACGGATACGTATATCGGTGGTTGTAAGTAGGATAGTAAATGACTGTTGAATCAGCTTCGACGAATGTACAATGTAACTTATTAAGATGAAATCTAATTATTCCTCGGGTATTACCTACCCGTTAAAAAAAATCACCATTAATATTTTGTACAAAAGAACTTTTAATTACAATCTTTATGAAAATATATATACATATATATTTTCTTCAGATGAAATCATGAATTTAATGAGTTAATATGATATTAATCTCATTTTCTTTTCGGTTTGAGCTAGAATAAGAAATCTCTAAAACTTTTTGAAACAACATATTCTTCGTAGAATATCAATGAAGTTATGGATCAATACTTCATCGTTCATTATTGTTGGTACTCCTTAGTATCAATGGTGCGTATGATGTTGATGTTTGTGGGACAGATTATGATGTCGAGACGTGTGATGCGGATGTTGTTTGTTAGTGGTGATGATGGTATTGTTGATGTTATTGATGGTGGTGCTGATTATGCTGCTGGTGCTGCTGCCGGTGTTTGCAACCTTCGCACCATGTTCTCCAAAGCCGTCACGCGAGCGCGAAGTTCGTTAACTTCTGCTAGTACACCGAGATGATTGGCTGTTGGAGCGAGCGAATGAACAAGATTTGTAATATGGGATAGTATATAATTGTGACGAGATACTCTAGAAATGAGAGAGAAAATGGTGTTTCGAATAGGTTCGCCGGTAAGTGCTTCAGGTTCATCGCCAAGAGGGCAATTTGGTGGATGGAATGGATCACCTTCTTCTTGTCTCCAGTGATTAAGTATATTACGAACTCATCCCCAATTCATCCAGAATAGATGATGGGAAATTGGTTGATCCATTCCGGTGACGCTGCTTTCGGAGCCCGAATGGAAATTCATATCGGCATAACTGTCGGAATCTGAAGAATTCGAACTAGTTGCGGAATCCATCTTGTATAATGGGGAAAATGAATTTTTGGTATGGAATAGATTATAGGAGTTAGATTTGGTACTCTTCAATACATAATTTACATATGTATATATAATACCAAAATCCCGTAAATTACGGAGAATCTTTGAAAAGATATCAGTCAAAGTTCGCAATAACAGATATGCTAAGATAAGAATTCGTCTATACACTATCAATGCAGTAAATACAGTAAAACGTGTCTAGACTTATGAATGATAAATAGGTAATTTCCTAAGGATGATAAGTAGATGATTTTCGATTAGAAATGATAAGCAAAACTTTTGACATGTAGACACGGTCGAAGTCCAGACTCATTAATGCATCCTAACAACTACTAGTTAGAGACACTAATGCAAGACCTGGTTCGCTATGACCACCGCTCTGATACCAACTGAAAGGACCCGTCCTAATCCACCTGGACGAAGTCATCAACATTTGGTCCCATTGCGATGATCGGCTCCAAGTAATGTCCTTATATTGAGCAAATGCACAGCGGAAGACTTAATTCGTACCTGAGAATAAACATGCTTTAAAGTGTCAACCAAAAGGTTGGTGAGTTCATAGGTTTATCATAACAATCATTTCAATATGTTAATAGACCACAAGATTTCATAATCATAAACATAATACACTCGCAAGTGTATGTAAAGCATTCTAAGTGGTTGAGCACTTGGTAACCATACTTAACATTTAATCAACGTCGCATATTCCCTTTATTATGAAATCTCACTACACCGTACCAAGTGTAGTTACCAAAACGAAGTACTGTGCAACCGTTGAATACTGGTCGTCCAGTCCGGTTGGGGTTGTCAGGCCCGATAGATCTATCAACAGGATTCGCGTTTACAATACCCATGTAAATAGTAGTTACCAAGCTACAGGGAAATATGCCAGTGGTACAACTCAACGTAGAATATATTTTTAAGTACTTGTGTCTATTTTGTAAACATTTATAAAAGCAGCGCATGTATTCTCAGCCCAAAAATATATATAAAAAGGGAGTAATGAAACTCACTTTTTCCTTGAAGGTATTTAATTCGACTTGGTCTCCGATAGATATCACGAACCTAACCATATATATAATATATCAACATATTTTCTTTTTAAGTAATCGTTACATATATATATACTTTTAATACTTTTAATATTTTCTTAGTCCGTAGTTAGCAGTCCGATGTTAGTGGTCCACAATTAGTTGCTTAAATAAAATAAATAAAGACACCATCGTATTCGTATTGATCAGAATTAATCTCGACCCATGGTACCATGTTGTCAAATAACGTGTTGCGTACATAAAGTACCGTGTTGTCAAATGACGTGTTGCGTACAATCATGAGGTCTTATGATTAATCTTCTCGTGTTGTTTACGGGTGGTCCTGAAATATATAAATTCAAATCATAAGTAATTATATATAAAATATCATATTAATTAGAAAAGATATGATTAATTTACTTTTTCTCCAAATATTTTCGTAGCTAAACTAGCTTCGGATACCCAATCTTGTTTTAGTCGTAGTTTCTTCATTACAACTCCGTTTTTGTTGGTTCAACTTGCCACTTCCATGGATCGAGTCAAATTTTAAGAATATGAACTGAAAATACCTTAGTTTATATTCGAAATCATAGGTTATAGGTCAAACTTTGGTGAAACTTATGAAAGTGATCATTTTCCATCATAAAAACAACATTTAATGATCATTTTTCTAAAAATACTTACACTTTGAGTTAAACCATGAAATTTTTATGTGTTAACATATTCATAAGAAATATAATTTTTCTAGAACATGAACATCCAATTCAAAGTTCAAGATGGTTTTTAATTATCCAACCCAAAACAGCCCCGGGTTGCACTCTGACGATGTAGATTCAGTTTTTAAGATGTTCTTTGTAAAACCAAGTTATATTTTGTTAGGTTAGCATATCATTATGATATATTACAGGTATTGAAGTGTTTTAAAAGTCAAGTTAGAAGGATCTATTTAGTTTGCGAACAAGTTTGAAATCATTCAAACCATGTTCTTGTTGTTAAAATTTTATACCACAAAATAAGATAGCTATATGAATATGAATTGAATAAGATTATGAACAAGGTTACTACCTCAAGTTACTTGGACAAAGTTACTGCAAAAGATAAGAAATAATCTTGAAATCAAAGAGTGGTGGAGTTAGATCAAAAGGTTGGAAGTAAACTTCTTCAAATGGGTGGTTATTTTGACATGTTCTTGAAAGAGTTTTCTTATGGTGTTTAAGGCTTGTAATTGAAGCTAAATGATGGGGAAAATGCTTGGAGATGATCAAGTATGAAGTTAGGAGTATTTTGAGAGATAAATGATTGTGTAGATATGAGAAAATGGAGTGAAGAAATGGTGTTCATTTATAAAAACGTTTTTAGTTTATAAAGAAAGAAAAGGATTCCTAATTTTGTTTTATTACTAATAATTCATACTACTTGACAAATCCTAGTTACCTCATATCTAGGGCAGTAATAATGTTGATTAGGATGTTGATTTGATGTGTATATACCAATAGTAAATACGTATAGAAGCTGGGTATGATACGGGTACATATACCCTAGATATACGTATAGAAATCTTGAGGAAACGGAACGAGAATTCAAATATAGCTATCTTTTGTGAATATACTTATATTGTTTTATGTATTTATGTCCTTAAAAAGTGATTAAATACATTATATATACCATACATGTATAAGCATTATAGATTATAAGTATATATATCAAAGAATGTTACGTATAGTTATCGTTTTGAAAACTTAAGTTAGTAGTTTCAAAATATACTTATAACTCATTGTCATTAGTACACAATTAGATGTTAAACCATCCTTAAATCATGTTAAATATATATAAATACATATATATATACACAAACATATAATTATCGTATGTTAAATAGTTCGTGATATCATCGGTCATATTGGACGGTCAAACGTTGTGTAAAACGCTTTTCAAAAACATAAGTCTCAACAATTTGGATTGCTTATCATGTTGGTATGGTTTAATTTATGTAAATATTAATCTCATAAGTATAATTTGGTCGGAAAATTCCGGGTCATTACATGATTTCATAACGTTACGAAACACATTCATCGAAGAAAATGCTTACAAGATCTTCCGCATTAATGAGACACCAAAGAGTAAAAGATTTACTTATATAGGTTCACGATTGCTTCCAGCAAGTGAAAGAAATTAGTATGAGTTTATGTGGAGGAAACATATCAACAAAGATGAAGATGATTTGTGGCTTCAAAGAAAATATCGTATTTCAGAAGTGTTGAATATTGCTCGAGTCAGAGTAGAGATAAGAGAAAAGAAATGTCATCAGTCAGTTCCATGTTATTAGAGAAGATGAGAAGGAGTACAAGTTCACAGAAGCAGATTTTCATAATCTAGATATGCTTGATATCATTCACATCTACAACTACCTCAGTATCATCACCATTCGACCTTTTGCTAAGGCTCAAGCTTTGGAAGCTGTGAAAAGATACATGATGGAGACAATTGAACTGATGAGACGTGAAGATTTTCAAATTGGTCTCGAAGCAAATAGGAAAAAGATTCGAATAACATGTCCGAATCAATTTACAGAGGGACTGAAGGATATGAGAATGTTTCAAATGCAATTTGAACCCGAAGGGTTTGTATTTGTGAATTCTCAGAAAGAAAAGGTGTTCATCCGTACTGAAGAGCTGAACAAATATTCAGATAGAACACTTAAGGCTGAACTGAAGTATCTTAAAATTCATCAAAGCAAGGTTGATGACTTTGATACAAAAATGGGTCTTGGAGAGTTTATAAAGCATATCAGAGATCGTCTGAAGCTCAGGATCCGTACAAGACAGTTTGAGATTCTTCGTGGCCAAAGAAAGAGAGGGTATTTCAAAGAAACGGATGAATATCCATTACATGAGGGAGATCTAAGAAAAGTGTGGGGCGTCTGGAAACCTTTCAAGCAAATTTCAGAAAATCAAGTAGAAGTTTCAAAACCAGATGGCACACGATGGAAACTAACGTTTGGACCTCTCAAGATTACTCAATAGGATTATATTGTAAAGTTCGCATTTAACACTAAGAGGGAGATTGTTAGGACCCCGAAGTTGTATAGTGTTAATGTGAATTAAGCTTAAATGAAGGTCCTTAGAAGAGGGCTATATAAGGAACCTAAGTAGTCCTAATTAGATAGCCATTGCATTGTAAACGAGTTCTAGAAGCTGTGGAATGTAAATCTTGTTAATTCTCTCTAATACCGAATCTCCTTCACACTTACCGAATCTCATTCTAACTTGTCTTTTCTTCTAATCTCAACATGATTTGACCTATCAGTATGTGCATCGCACGGGCTAAAAATCTAGTATGATACATATATCTTAACTATTACCTATTCCATCCATTGTTTTTTTCTTTTTGATAAAATAACCATCACTAAAAACAAAGGTTTATTTATCGGAAGATAAAAAAAAAACAAATAAGGATACAACGATAGGCTCGAAACTAGATAACATGAGCCTACTCGCTATCTATAACTGAGCTAACCCGAAACCATAAACAAAGGCATACAATAAATAAAACCAACGTGAGACCAAACTAAACCTACAAAATACGAACAAATTTTGTAACTAAAACACAATCATATAAATCCTCCAATCACACTTGAACAATAATCGTATAAATCCTCCAATCGCGGGAGGTAAATTCTCCAATCACAGTAGATCTCAACTATAAACCAAAGCGTTTTTACAGTACTCAAAAACAAAAATAGTATACAATCTCTCACAGTAACTCAATCTCTCACAAGTTCATAGAATGATGAACTAAGTAAACTCAAGATTGAAGAAAATCTGTAAACCCTAATTGTGACGAACGAATGAATCAAATAACAGAGATGAAAGATAATGATAAAATAAATAAAAGATAATAAATATATAATAGCTTATAATTGCAACCGGTCCCTCCAATACCTTAAGTCGATTCAGCAACAAAGTTCCTTCTTTTGTACTTTGGCCACTAAACTTCAACTTTCAAACGATTACTCTGAGACCCTTGCACTTACTTAATCCAGAAATAAGAACATATACAAAGTAATTTTCTTGTTTAGATTATTAATTTAGCTTATTAAAGTTAATAATACTTTAAATTTAAAGTAGGGATTTGACTTATTCACTTTATTAAAAACGAAGATGCGAAGAGGAGGTGAGATAACTTTATGGTAAAAAAAAATAATACAACTATAATAATGTAAAACTCGAACCTGGTGAACATTCGAAAGAAGAGTCAATATTAATTAAAACGTTCATCTTTTTTACAAAATCTAACGATACGCCATCAAATAAACGATATAGCCAAACGATACAAGTCGCAATGTCTTCTTGCGACCTTGCGAACCATGAGTCATCGATCATGATCGATAATCATGGCCGTGATCTGATATTATAAGCTGTCGATGCATCGGTTGTGTTGTATAAATATAAATTCGAGACATACCGAATACGAGCAGCGAAAATGAGTAGGATCGACGTTTAGATCACCTGTTGAAATGTCCCGTTCTTATTGATTAAAAACGTTCCATATTAATTGATTTCGTTGCGAGGTTTTGACCTCTATATGAGACGTTTTTCAAAGACTGCATTCATTTTTAAACAAACCATAACCTTTATTTCATCAATAAAGGTTTAAAAAGCTTTACGTAGATTATCAAATAATGATAATCTAAAATATCCTGTTTACACACGACCATTACATAATGGTTTACAATACAAATATGTTACAACAAAATAAGTTTCTTGAATGCAGTTTTTACACAATATCATACAAGCATGGACTCCAAATCTTGTCCTTATTTAAGTATGCGACAGCGGAAGCTCTTAATAATCACCTGAGAATAAACATGCTTAAAACGTCAACAAAAATGTTGGTGAGTTATAGGTTTAACCTATATATATCAAATCGTAACAATAGACCACAAGATTTCATATTTCAATACACATCCCATACATAGAGATAAAAATCATTCATATGGTGAACACCTGGTAACCGACAATAACAAGATGCATATATAAGAATATCCCCATCATTCCGGGACACCCTTCGGATATGATATAAATTTCGAAGTACTAAAGCTTCCGGTACTTTGGATGGGGTTTGTTAGGCCCAATAGATCTATCTTTAGGATTCGCGTCAATTAGGGTGTCTGTTCCCTAATTCTTAGATTACCAGACTTAATAAAAAGGGGCATATTCGATTTCGATAATTCAACCATAGAATGTAGTTTCACGTACTTGTGTCTATTTTGTAAATCATTTATAAAACCTGCATGTATTCTCATCCCAAAAATATTAGATTTTAAAAGTGGGACTATAACTCACTTTCACAGATTTTTACTTCGTCGGGAAGTAAGACTTGGCCACTGGTTGATTCACGAACCTATAACAATATATACATATATATCAAAGTATGTTCAAAATATATTTACAACACTTTTAATATATTTTGATGTTTTAAGTTTATTAAGTCAGCTGTCCTCGTTAGTAACCTACAACTAGTTGTCCACAGTTAGATGTACAGAAATAAATTGATAAATATTATCTTGAATCAATCCACGACCCAGTGTATACGTATCTCAGTATTGATCACAACTCAAACTATATATATTTTGGAATCAACCTCAACCCTGTATAGCTAACTCCAACATTCACATATAGAGTGTCTATGGTTGTTCCGAAATATATATAGATGTGTCGACATGATAGGTCGAAACATTGTATACGTGTCTATGGTATCTCAAGATTACATAATATATAATACAAGTTGATTAAGTTATGGTTGGAATAGATTTGTTACAAATTTTCACGTAGCTAAAATGAGAAAAATTATCCAATCTTGTTTTACCCATAACTTCTTCATTTTAAATCCGTTTTAAGTGAATCAAATTGCTATGGTTTCATATTGAACTATATTTTATGAATCTAAACCAAAAAAGTATAGGTTTCTAGTCGGAAAAATAAGTTACAAGTCGTTTTTGTAAAGGTAGTCATTTCAGTCGAAAGAACGACGTCTAGATGACCATTTTAGAAAACATACTTCCACTTTGAGTTTAACCATAATTTTTGGATATAGCTTCATGTTCATAATAAAAATCATTTTCTCAGAATAACAACTTTTAAATCAAAGTTTATCATAGTTTTTAATTAACTAACCCAAAACAGCCCGCGGTGTTACTACGACGGCGTAAATCCGGTTTTACGGTGTTTTTCGTGTTTCCAGGTTTTAAATCATTAAGTTAGCATATCATATAGATATAGAACATGTGTTTAGTTGATTTTAAAAGTCAAGTTAGAAGGATTAACTTTTGTTTGCGAACAAGTTTAGAATTAACTAAACTATGTTCTAGTGATTACAAGTTTAAACCTTCGAATAAGATAGCTTTATATGTATGAATCGAATGATGTTATGAACATCATTACTACCTTAAGTTCCTTGGATGAACCTACTGGAAAAGAGAAAAATGGATCTAGCTTCAATGGATCCTTGGATGGCTCAAAGTTCTTGAAGCAAAATCATGACACGAAAACAAGTTCAAGTAAGATCATCACTTGAAATAAGATTGTTATAGTTATAGAAATTGAACCAAAGTTTGAATATGATTATTACCTTGTATTAGAATGATAACCTACTGTAAGAAACAAAGATTTCTTGAGGTTGGATGATCACCTTACAAGATTGGAAGTGAGCTAGCAAACTTGAAAGTATTCTTGATTTTATGAAACTAGAACTTTTGGAATTTATGAAGAACACTTAGAACTTGAAGATAGAACTTGAGAGAGTTCAATTAGATGAAGAAAATTGAAGAATGAAAGTGTTTGTAGGTGTTTTTGGTCGTTGGTGTATGGATTAGATATAAAGGATATGTAATTTTGTTTTCATGTAAATAAGTCATGAATGATTACTCATATTTTTGTAATCTTATGAGATATTTCATGCTAGTTGCCAAATGATGGTTCCCACATGTGTTAGGTGACTCACATGGGCTGCTAAGAGCTGATCATTGGAGTGTATATACCAATAGTACATACATCTAAAAGTTGTGTATTGTACGAGTACGAATACGGGTGCATACGAGTAGAATTGTTGATGAAACTGAACGAGGATGTAATTGTAAGCATTTTTGTTAAGTAGAAGTATTTTGATAAGTGTATTGAAGTCTTTCAAAAGTGTATAAATACATATTAAAACACTACATGTATATACATTTTAACTGAGTCGTTAAGTCATCGTTAGTCGTTACATGTAAGTGTTGTTTTGAAACCTTTAGGTTAACGATCTTGTTAAATGTTGTTAACCCAATGTTTATAATATCAAATGAGATTTTAAATTATTATATTATCATGATATTATCATGTATGAATATCTCTTAATATGATATATATACATTAAATGTCTTTACAACGATAATCGTTACATATATGTCTCGTTTAAAAATCATTAAGTTAGTAGTCTTGTTTTTACATATGTAGTTCATTGTTAATATACTTAATGATATGTTTACTTATCATAGTATCATGTTAACTATATATATATCCATATATATGTCATCATATAGTTTTTACAAGTTTTAACGTTCGTGAATCACCGGTCAACTTGGGTGGTCAATTGTCTATATGAAACATATTTCAATTAATCAAGTCTTAACAAGTTTGATTGCTTAACATGTTGGAAACATTTAATCATGTAAATATCAATCTCAATTAATATATATAAACATGGAAAAGTTCGGGTCACTACAGTACCTACCCGTTAAATAAATTTCGTCCCGAAATTTTAAGCTGTTGAAGGTGTTGACGAATCTTCTGGAAATAGATGCGGGTATTTCTTCTTCATCTGATCTTCACGCTCCCAGGTGAACTCGGGTCCTCTACGAGCATTCCATCGAACCTTAACAATTGGTATCTTGTTTTGCTTAAGTCTTTTAACCTCACGATCCATTATTTCGACGGGTTCTTCGATGAATTGAAGTTTTTCGTTGATTTGGATTTCATCTAACGGAATAGTGAGATCTTCTTTAGCAAAACATTTCTTTAAATTCGAGACGTGGAAAGTGTTATGTACAGCCGCGAGTTGTTGAGGTAACTCTAGTCGGTAAGCTACTGGTCCGACACGATCAATAATCTTGAATGGTCCAATATACCTTGGATTTAATTTCCCTCGTTTACCAAATCGAACAACGCCTTTCCAAGGTGAAACTTTAAGCATGACCATCTCTCCAATTTCAAATTCTATATCTTTTCTTTTAATGTCAGCGTAGCTCTTTTGTCGACTTTGGGCGGTTTTCAACCGTTGTTGAATTTGGATGATCTTCTCGGTAGTTTCTTGTATAATCTCCGGACCCGTAATCTGTCTATCCCCCACCTCACTCCAACAAATCGGAGACCTGCACTTTCTACCATAAAGTGCTTCAAACGGCGCCATCTCAATGCTTGAATGGTAGCTGTTGTTGTAGGAAAATTCTGCTAACGGTAGATGTCGATCCCAACTGTTTCCGAAATCACTAACACATGCTCGTAGCATGTCTTCAAGCGTTTGTATCGTCCTTTCGCTCTGCCCATCAGTTTGTGGATGATAGGCAGTACTCATGTCTAGACGAGTTCCTAATGCTTGCTGTAATGTCTGCCAGAATCTTGAAATAAATCTGCCATCCCTATCAGAGATAATAGAGATTGGTATTCCATGTCTGGAGATGACTTCCTTCAAATACAGTCGTGCTAACTTCTCCATCTTGTCATCTTCTCTTATTGGCAAGAAGTGTGCTGATTTGGTGAGACGGTCAACTATTACCCAAATAGTATCAAAACCACTTGCAGTCCTTGGCAATTTAGTGATGAAATCCATGGTAATGTTTTCCCATTTCCATTTCGGGATTTCGGGTTGTTGAAGTAGACCTGATGGTTTCTGATGCTCAGCTTTGACCTTAGAACACGTCAAACATTCTCCTACGTATTTAGCAACATCGGCTTTCATACCCGGCCACCAAAAATGTTTCTTGAGATCCTTGTACATCTTCCCCGTTCCAGGATGTATTGAGTATCTGGTTTTATGAGCTTCTCTAAGTACCATTTCTCTCATATCTCCAAATTTTGGTACCCAAATCCTTTCAGCCCTATACCGGGTTCCGTCTTCCCGAATATTAAGATGCTTCTCCGATCCTTTGGGTATTTCATCCTTTAAATTTCCCTCTTTTAAAACTCCTTGTTGCGCCTCCTTTATTTGAGTAGTAATGTTATTATGAATCATTATATTCATAGATTTTACTCGAATGGGTTCTCTATCCTTCCTGCTCAAGGCATCGGCTACCACATTTGCCTTCCCCGGGTGGTAACGAATCTCAAAATCGTAATCATTCAATAATTCAATCCACCTACGCTGCCTCATATTCAGTTGTTTCTGATTAAATATGTGTTGAAGACTTTTGTGGTCGGTATATATAATACTTTTGACCCCATATAAGTAGTGCCTCCAAGTCTTTAATGCAAAAACAACCGCGCCTAATTCCAAATCATGCGTCGTATAATTTTGTTCGTGAATCTTCAATTGTCTAGACGCATAAGCAATCACCTTCGTTCGTTGCATTAATACACAACCGAGACCTTGCTTTGATGCGTCACAATAAATCACAAAATCATCATTCCCTTCAGGCAATGACAATATAGGTGCCGTAGTTAGCTTTTTCTTCAATAACTGAAACGCTTTCTCTTGTTCATCATTCCATTCAAATTTCTTCCCTTTATGCGTTAATGCAGTCAAGGGTTTTGCTATTCTAGAAAAGTCTTGGATGAACCTTCTGTAGTAACCAGCTAGTCCTAAAAACTGGCGTATGTGTTTCGGAGTTTTCGGGGTTTCCCACTTTTCAACAGTTTCTATCTTTGCCGGATCCACATTAATACCTTCTTTGTTCACTATGTGACCGAGGAATTGAACTTCTTCCAACCAAAATGCACACTTTGAAAACTTAGCGTACAATTCTTCCTTCCTCAATACTTCTAACACCTTTCTCAAATGTTCACCGTGTTCTTGGTCATTCTTTGAGTAAATAAGTATGTCATCAATGAAAACAATGACAAACTTGTCAAGGTATGGTCCACACACTCGGTTCATAAGGTCCATGAACACAGCTGGTGCATTAGTTAAACCAAACGGCATGACCATAAACTCGTAATGACCGTAACGTGTTCTGAAAGCAGTCTTTGGAATATCATCTTCTTTCACCCGCATTTGATGATACCCGGAACGTAAGTCAATCTTTGAATAAACAGACGAGCCTTGTAGTTGATCAAATAAGTCGTCGATTCTCGGTAGTGGGTAGCGGTTCTTGATGGTAAGTTTGTTCAACTCTCGGTAGTCGATACACAACCTGAATGTACCATCTTTCTTCTTGACAAACAAAACAGGAGCTCCCCACGGTGATGTGCTTGGTCGAATGAAACCACGCTCTAAAAGTTCTTGTAATTGGCTTTGCAGTTCTTTCATCTCGCTGGGTGCAAGTCTGTAAGGAGCACGAGCTATTGGTGCAGCTCCTGGTACAAGATATATTTGAAATTCAACGGATCGATGTGGGGGTAATCCCGGTAATTCTTTCGGAAATACATCAGGAAATTCTTTTGCGACGGGAACATCATTGATGCTCTTTTCTTCAGTTTGTACTTTCTCGACGTGTGCTAGAACAGCATAGCAACCTTTTCTTATTAGTTTTTGTGCCTTCAAATTACTAATAAGATGTAGCTTCGTGTTGCCCTTTTCTCCGTACACCATTAAGGGTTTTCCTTTTTCTCGTATAATGCGAATTGCATTTTTGTAACAAACGATCTCCGCTTTCACTTCTTTCAACCAGTCCATACCGATTATCACATCAAAACTCCCTAACTCTACTGGTATCAAATCAATCTTAAATGTTTCGCTAACCAGTTTAATTTCTCGATTCCGACATATATTATCTGCTGAAATTAATTTACCATTTGCTAATTCGAGTAAAAATTTACTATCCAAAGGCGTCAATGGACAACTTAATTTAGCACAAAAATCTCTACTCATATAGCTTCTATCCGCACCCGAATCAAATAAAACGTAAGCAGATTTATTGTCAATAAGAAACGTACCCGTAACAAGCTCCGGGTCTTCCTGTGCCTCTGCCGCATTAATATTGAAAACTCTTCCACGGCCTTGTCCATTCGTGTTCTCCTGGTTCGGGCAATTTCTAATAATGTGGCCCGGTTTTCCACATTTATAACAAACTACATTGGCATAACTTGCTCCGACACTACTTGCTCCGCCATTACTCGTTCCGACACCATTTGTTCCTTTCGTTCTATTAACCCCTGGTCCGTAGACCTCACACTTCGCCGCGCTATGACCATTTCTTTTACACTTGTTGCAAAATTTGGTGCAGAACCCCGAGTGATTCTTTTCACACCTTTGGCATAGCTGCTTCTGATTGTTGTTGTTGTTGCGGTTATTATTGTTGTTGGGATGATTGTTGTAGTTGCTGTTGTTGTTGTTGTTGGGCCGTTTGTTGTAGTTGCGATTGATGTTGCGATTGTTGGGATAATTGTTGCGATTATTGTTGTAATTGCTGTTGTTGTTGTATTGGTGATTCTTATCACCGTTTTCCTCCCACTTTCTTTTGACTTGCTTCACATTGGCCTCTTCAGCAGTCTGTTCTTTAATTCTTTCTTCAATTTGGTTCACGAGTTTGTGAGCCATTCTACATGCCTGTTGTATGGAGGCGGGCTCGTGTGAACTTATATCTTCTTGGATTCTTTCCGGTAATCCTTTCACAAACGCGTCGATCTTCTCTTCCTCATCTTCGAATGCTCCCGGACACAATAGGCACAATTCTGTGAATCGTCTTTCGTACGTGGTAATATCAAATCCTTGGGTTCGTAACCCTCTAAGTTCTGTCTTGAGCTTATTGACCTCGGTTCTGGGACGGTACTTCTCGTTCATCAAGTGCTTGAATGCTGACCACGGTAGTGCGTATGCATCATCTTGTCCCACTTGCTCTAGATAGGTATTCCACCATGTTAACGCAGAACCTGTGAAGGTATGCGTAGCGTACTTTACTTTGTCCTCTTCAGTACACTTACTTATGGCAAACACCGATTCGACCTTCTCGGTCCACCGTTTCAATCCGATCGGTCCTTCGGTTCCATCAAATTCCAAAGGTTTGCAGGCAGTGAATTCTTTGTAGGTGCTTCCTACACGATTTCCTGTACTGCTAGATCCAAGGTTATTGTTGGTATGTAGCGCAGCCTGTACTGCGGCTATGTTTGAAGCTAGAAAAGTACGGAATTCCTCTTCATTCATATTCACGGTGTGTCGAGTAGTCGGTGCCATTTCCTTCAAAATAGTTAAATGGAACAAGTTAATCATACAGAATATTAAGAGTAGTTAATAGTATTTCGTAGCATAATATGAACTCATTTATAAAAGCTTTTTCTTCATATTAGCGTTTTATAAGTTTAAATTCGGGTAGTACCTACCCGTTAAGTTCATACTTAGTAGCTAATATACAATTCAACTACTACAATTCTATATGAAAAACTGATTATAATAATATTTCGCGTTCAAACTTTTATACAATATTTTACAAACTTACAATACCGCTTATTTTACATAAAGCATGAAATATAGCACACAATAACTTTGATACAAGATAGTTGTGAAGATAATTCTAGCTAGTACACAAGTCGTTCAGCAAAGGCAATAAAGACACGTAATTCATACGTCCAGAAACAAGTCATGCATTCTGGTTTTACTAGGACTACTTCCCATCCTTGGTCTTGTGCAACATAACCGTTATGGCCGTTGATAAGATAGTGTGTTGTAACGTCGTCAAAGGGACGAGGGTTACGTAATGTCCAACAGTCCCGTAATAATCTAAAAACCTCATTTCTTACCCCAATTACTGACTCCGTCACTTGTGGAAACGTTTTGTTTAATAGTTGTAGCCCGATGTTCTTGTTCTCACTTTGGTGAGAAGCGAACATTACTAATCCGTAAGCATAACATGCTTCTTTATGTTGCATGTTAGCCGCTTTTTCTAAATCACGAAGTCCAATATTCGGATATATTGAGTCAAAATAATTTCTTAATCCGTTGCGTAAAATAGCATTTGGGTTCCCCGCAATATATGCGTCAAAGTAAACACATCGTAACTTATGGGTTTCCCAATGTGATATCCCCCATCTTTCAAACGAAAGTCTCTTATAAACCAAGACATTCTTGGAACGTTCTTCGAATGTCTTACAAACTGATCTCGCCTTAAATAGTTGTGCCGAAGAATTCTGGCCGACTCTAGACAAGATTTCATCAATCATGTCTCCGGGTAGGTCTCTTAAAATATTGGGTTGTCTATCCATTTTGTGTTTTTAAACTGTAAAATAGACAAGAGTTAGATTCATAAAAAAATACTTATTAATACAAGCAATTTTTACATATATCATAAAGCATAAGAACACTATATTCCATATATTACACCACACGAATACAACTATCTTATTCCGACTCGCTCGTTTCTTCTTCTTCGGTTTTGGTTCGTTTTGCCAAGTTTCTAGGGATATATGATGTTCCCCTAATACGAGCCGTCGTTGTCCACATTGGTTTAGAAAAACCTGGTGGTTTAGAGGTTCCCGGGTCATTGTTACAACTTAAGGACTTCGGGGGTTGACGATACATATAAAGTTCATCGGGGTTGGAATTAGATTTCTCTATTTTTATGCCCTTTCCCTTATTATTTTCTTTTGCTTTTTTAAATTCAGTTGGGGTAATTTCTATAACATCATCGGAATTCTCGTCGGAATCCGATTCATCGGAGAATTGGTAATCCTCCCAATATTTTGCTTCCTTGGCGGAAACACCATTGACCATAATTAACTTTGGTCGGTTGGTTGAGGATTTTCTTTTACTTAACCGTTTTATTATTTCCCCCACCGGTTCTATTTCTTCATCCGGTTCCGATTCTTCTTCCGGTTCCGATTCTTCTTCCGGTTCCGACTCTTCTTCCGGTTCCTCTTCGGGAACTTGTGAATCAGTCCAAAAATCATTCCAATTTACATTTGACTCTTCATTATTATTAGGTGAGTCAATGGGACTTGTTCTAGAGGTAGACATCTATCACATAATATCAAACACGTTAAGAGATTAATATATCACATAATATTCATATGTTAAAAATATATAGTTTCCAACAAAAATGTTAAGCAATCATTTTTAAAGAAAACACGGTCGAAGTCCAGACTCACTAATGCATCCTAACAAACTCGATAAGACACACTAATGCAAATTTTCTGGTTCTCTAAGACCAACGCTCTGATACCAACTGAAATGTCCCGTTCTTATTGATTAAAAACGTTCCATATTAATTGATTTCGTTGCGAGGTTTTGACCTCTATATGAGACGTTTTTCAAAGACTGCATTCATTTTTAAACAAACCATAACCTTTATTTCATCAATAAAGGTTTAAAAAGCTTTACGTAGATTATCAAATAATGATAATCTAAAATATCCTGTTTACACACGACCATTACATAATGGTTTACAATACAAATATGTTACAACAAAATAAGTTTCTTGAATGCAGTTTTTACACAATATCATACAAGCATGGACTCCAAATCTTGTCCTTATTTAAGTATGCGACAGCGGAAGCTCTTAATAATCACCTGAGAATAAACATGCTTAAAACGTCAACAAAAATGTTGGTGAGTTATAGGTTTAACCTATATATATCAAATCGTAACAATAGACCACAAGATTTCATATTTCAATACACATCCCATACATAGAGATAAAAATCATTCATATGGTGAACACCTGGTAACCGACAATAACAAGATGCATATATAAGAATATCCCCATCATTCCGGGACACCCTTCGGATATGATATAAATTTCGAAGTACTAAAGCATCCGGTACTTTGGATGGGGTTTGTTAGGCCCAATAGATCTATCTTTAGGATTCGCGTCAATTAGGGTGTCTGTTCCCTAATTCTTAGATTACCAGACTTAATAAAAAGGGGCATATTCGATTTCGATAATTCAACCATAGAATGTAGTTTCACGTACTTGTGTCTATTTTGTAAATCATTTATAAAACCTGCATGTATTCTCATCCCAAAAATATTAGATTTTAAAAGTGGGACTATAACTCACTTTCACAGATTTTTACTTCGTCGGGAAGTAAGACTTGGCCACTGGTTGATTCACGAACCTATAACAATATATACATATATATCAAAGTATGTTCAAAATATATTTACAACACTTTTAATATATTTTGATGTTTTAAGTTTATTAAGTCAGCTGTCCTCGTTAGTAACCTACAACTAGTTGTCCACAGTTAGATGTACAGAAATAAATCGATAAATATTATCTTGAATCAATCCACGACCCAGTGTATACGTATCTCAGTATTGATCACAACTCAAACTATATATATTTTGGAATCAACCTCAACCCTGTATAGCTAACTCCAACATTCACATATAGAGTGTCTATGGTTGTTCCGAAATATATATAGATGTGTCGACATGATAGGTCGAAACATTGTATACGTGTCTATGGTATCTCAAGATTACATAATATATAATACAAGTTGATTAAGTTATGGTTGGAATAGATTTGTTACAAATTTTCACGTAGCTAAAATGAGAAAAATTATCCAATCTTGTTTTACCCATAACTTCTTCATTTTAAATCCGTTTTAAGTGAATCAAATTGCTATGGTTTCATATTGAACTCTATTTTATGAATCTAAACCAAAAAAGTATAGGTTTCTAGTCGGAAAAATAAGTTACAAGTCGTTTTTGTAAAGGTAGTCATTTCAGTCGAAAGAACGACGTCTAGATGACCATTTTAGAAAACATACTTCCACTTTGAGTTTAACCATAATTTTTGGATATAGCTTCATGTTCATAATAAAAATCATTTTCTCAGAATAACAACTTTTAAATCAAAGTTTATCATAGTTTTTAATTAACTAACCCAAAACAGCCCGCGGTGTTACTACGACGGCGTAAATCCGGTTTTACGGTGTTTTTCGTGTTTCCAGGTTTTAAATCATTAAGTTAGCATATCATATAGATATAGAACATGTGTTTAGTTGATTTTAAAAGTCAAGTTAGAAGGATTAACTTTTGTTTGCGAACAAGTTTAGAATTAACTAAACTATGTTCTAGTGATTACAAGTTTAAACCTTCGAATAAGATAGCTTTATATGTATGAATCGAATGATGTTATGAACATCATTACTACCTTAAGTTCCTTGGATGAACCTACTGGAAAAGAGAAAAATGGATCTAGCTTCAATGGATCCTTGGATGGCTCAAAGTTCTTGAAGCAAAATCATGACACGAAAACAAGTTCAAGTAAGATCATCACTTGAAATAAGATTGTTATAGTTATAGAAATTGAACCAAAGTTTGAATATGATTATTACCTTGTATTAGAATGATAACCTACTGTAAGAAACAAAGATTTCTTGAGGTTGGATGATCACCTTACAAGATTGGAAGTGAGCTAGCAAACTTGAAAGTATTCTTGATTTTATGAAACTAGAACTTTTGGAATTTATGAAGAACACTTAGAACTTGAAGATAGAACTTGAGAGAGTTCAATTAGATGAAGAAAATTGAAGAATGAAAGTGTTTGTAGGTGTTTTTGGTCGTTGGTGTATGGATTAGATATAAAGGATATGTAATTTTGTTTTCATGTAAATAAGTCATGAATGATTACTCATATTTTTGTAATCTTATGAGATATTTCATGCTAGTTGCCAAATGATGGTTCCCACATGTGTTAGGTGACTCACATGGGCTGCTAAGAGCTGATCATTGGAGTGTATATACCAATAGTACATACATCTAAAAGTTGTGTATTGTACGAGTACGAATACGGGTGCATACGAGTAGAATTGTTGATGAAACTGAACGAGGATGTAATTGTAAGCATTTTTGTTAAGTAGAAGTATTTTGATAAGTGTATTGAAGTCTTTCAAAAGTGTATAAATACATATTAAAACACTACATGTATATACATTTTAACTGAGTCGTTAAGTCATCGTTAGTCGTTACATGTAAGTGTTGTTTTGAAACCTTTAGGTTAACGATCTTGTTAAATGTTGTTAACCCAATGTTTATAATATCAAATGAGATTTTAAATTATTATATTATCATGATATTATCATGTATGAATATCTCTTAATATGATATATATACATTAAATGTCTTTACAACGATAATCGTTACATATATGTCTCGTTTAAAAATCATTAAGTTAGTAGTCTTGTTTTTACATATGTAGTTCATTGTTAATATACTTAATGATATGTTTACTTATCATAGTATCATGTTAACTATATATATATCCATATATATGTCATCATATAGTTTTTACAAGTTTTAACGTTCGTGAATCACCGGTCAACTTGGGTGGTCAATTGTCTATATGAAACATATTTCAATTAATCAAGTCTTAACAAGTTTGATTGCTTAACATGTTGGAAACATTTAATCATGTAAATATCAATCTCAATTAATATATATAAACATGGAAAAGTTCGGGTCACTACACCTGTCAGGAAAGCGATCACCAGTAGGAAGGCTTTCTAGTTTCACGGCCTAAGTTCCTTCTACGGTTTGCAATGTTCCACTTGAACAACTATACTCACAATTTTACTACTTACTAGTGTATGATTTTCTCAATGATTTGTTGTGTGTTTCTTGTGTTTTTGTGTGTCTTACAAGAAGAGTTTAACTCCCTATATATAGATACAATAGAGTACTTATTACCATGTACTACCAAAAGTATATAGTACTTATTACCTTTTTAAGTGTACTAAATGGTACTTATTACCATTAGTGTACTACCAAGTAAATGGTGGGTCAAACACAATGAGTTTGTGGGTGTACTTCAAATAATATCCAACATCTCCCACTCGCACACAAATGAATTTGATATATATACTCAATATATATTTCGAGAAACTATTGTGTAATATGCAAACCATTCATACTGGGAACTAGATTGTGCGACCGGCATACATTGAGAGCTCATTTGCTATACATCTATTAGGAATATATAGCATCTCAATAAACTTGGAAAGAGTAGATTTAGTATGCAATATCCTAGATCATTAATCATATTAGTAACTCCTATGATCTCAGTTTTACTCATAAAACCCTTTTGTATTCACAATTATCATTTATCACTAAGACTTGTCACTAAGACAAAAGATAATTGGTCGACCAGTGAATACAAGTTAATGTGAACTTCAAATGATCTTCCCTTTTCTTAGAATCCATTGGCCTTCACTCAACTTGCTTTTCTAAGAACGTTCACCCAGGTTGAATCACTCATAACCCTTAAGCAACGCCTTAACATAGCAAACATTAAACTAAGCTTCAAGAGACAAGAAAAAGTCATAAGGACATTAAATTGAGGTTACTAATACCTCAAGGGACTCACATAACATAGAAGTAGAGATCGTTTATTCTATTTCTCTTTTTGGTCGTCTTGATCACATGTGTTATGAATCACATGCTGCAACATTTCTCCTTTCACAATGGAGGTATGTCTTTAAATCAATGTTGCACAGATGATAGTTCAAACATACTCAATGTTCAAAACTCGAGTTCACTTATCTACTCATAAAACTCTAAAGAACTCACATCTGGATACTCATGACAGATATGGTGAATTCTGAATATTCACATAATATTTGTACACTTACGAGTGTGGGGTCTAATTATCTCAATCTTGAGCTCTCAATTGTCACTAAAACAATATGCTTAATATACACCACTTTTCCATTTGTCACATGAAATGGAATTGATTACCCCATGTGAGTGGGCTAATCTTAAATCTGTCCGACATACTTTTCTTGATTCGCAACACAAAGAGCGAACAATAAAACAAGGATTTAAAAGAAAACTTATTGCATTGGATATAAACAAAAATTTGTAAGTACATTTATTAAAATAGTACATTCATCACAATCTACGCAATCCTTGAGACCTAACATGCTTAACAAATGCATCTCTAGGTATGGGTTTTGTCAGAGGATCTGCTACCATATCATGCGTAGATATGTACTCCATACTTACTTCCTTTCTTGCAATCTTGTCCTTCACATAATTGTACTTTATGTCAATGTGCTTTTTTTTAGAATGAAACTTGGGGTCTTTTGAATATGCAATGGCAGCCTCATTATCAGAGTATATCAATGCTCGATCAATGGTATTGCCAACAACCCCCAAACAACTCAAAAATCGACTAAGCCACACAGCTTCTTGTGCAGCAGCTGAAAATGCCACAAATTCAGCTTCCATTGTAGACGATGCTACACATGATTGTTTTTTGCTACTCCAAGATATAGCACCTTTGTTTAACATAAAAACAAAGCCAGAGGTGGATTTTCTTTCATCCATATCTCTTCCTTAATCAGCATCAGTATAGCCTCTCATTTACAGATCATTTCCTTCATAGCACAAAGAGTAATGACTAGTACCCTTAAGATACCTTAGTATCCTTTTTACGGCTTTCTAATGGGTTAAACCTAGATTGGATTGGTATCGGCTTACCATGCCAACAACAAAGCATATATCCGGTCTGGTACACATCATAGCATACATGAGACTTCCAACCGCACTAGCATAAGGAACATTTTTCATTTTCTTTTTCTCTTGTGGAGTTTGCGAACACTCTCTAATGCTCAACGTATCACCAATCGCCGTAGGAGTGTCTATTAGGTTACACTTATGAATGTTAAAACGTTCAAGAATCTTGTTGATATAAGTCTCTTGTGAAAGAGCCAACAACTTCCTTGAGTGATCCCTTGAAATCTTAACTCCAAGGATTTATTCAGCTTCACCCATATCCTTCATTTTAAAGTTAGATGATAACCATATTTTAACCTCGAAAACATATTCCTTGTCATTTCCAGCAATCAATATATCATCAACATATAATGACAATATGACTAGTTTTCCTTTAGACCTTTTGATATAAACGCAATTATCTTCACTGACAGCATTGAAGCCATGTGACGTGATCACATTGTGAAAATGTATATACCATTGTCTTGATGACTGCTTGAGGCCATATATTGATTTAAGCAATCTACAAACCTTATGTTCGTGGCCTTCTTTGATGAAACCCGTTGGCTGTTCCATATAGATTTCTTAATCTAAATTTCCATTGAGGAAAGCAGTCTTTACATCCATTTGATGTAATTCAAGGTTCATACTTGCCACTATTGCTAGAATCAAATGAATTGATGTGAGTCTTACAACAGGTGAAAACGTTTCCTCATAGTCAATCCCTTCCTGTTGATTGTAGCCTTTTGCCACAAGTCGAGCTTTGTATCTTTCAATACTACCATCAACTTTACGCTTTATTTTGAGAATCCACTTACTCCCAATGGCCTTTCTTCCTTTTGGAAGCTCAACCAATTCCCAAACATTATTGGATTTCATAGACTCCATCTATTCTTCCATTGCTTTGAACCATTCATCTTTTGCAGGACAAGTGAGAGCTTCATTTATATTTGTTGGTTCATCCTCTTCTAGTTGAACCATAAAAGTATAACCATCTTCGATCTCATACCAAAGTGGAGGTTTACTTTGACAACTACTTCGTCGTGGTTGGTTATCCAATGAAACAGATTCTTGGTTTACCAAATTGCTCCCACTTGAATAAGAATTATGCTCAGTAGCAACGGGTTGAGATTCTTCGAAAACATGTTCTTGGTTTGCTATATTGCTACCACTCGGATTAGAATTATCTTCATTCGCAATAGGTTGAGGAGTTATATCTAAAGAAACAGATTCTTCATCTTCACTCCTCAAATTTCTCCCACTCGAATGAGGTAATTCTGTATTCTCAAATAAAGACCAATCTTTATCAAGATCCTCTTGTTTTGGAAACTCGTTTTCCAAGAATGTAACATCTCGAGATTCAAATTCAGTTATGCTCCCACTTTCGTGTTCACCCAGAAACACATAACCTTTTGATTGTTCAGAGTATCTTATGAAAACACATTTCTTTCCTCTTCGACCTAATTTTCCATATTTGTGTGAGGAATCCAAAGTATACGCTGCACAACCCTAAGGTCTTAAAACATTCAAGTCAGGTTTGCGACCTGTCCATAACTCATATGGTGTGGAAGTTACAGATTTTCAAGGCACGCGATTAAGTACAAATATGGCAGTTAACAAAGCATCACCCCAAAAAGTGATAGGTAAATTTGCTTGTGCCATCATTGACCTAACCATTTCAAGAAGCGTTCTATTCCGCCTTTCTGTAACACCATTTTGTTGCGGAGTCCTAGGAGTAGTTAATAGACATTGAATACCATTAGCATCACATAGAGCTTTGAACGAATCAGATAGGTATTCACGTCCTCGATCGGTTCTTAATGCTTTAATCTTACGTTCTAATTGATTCTCAACAAAATTCATATAACTTTGAAAACAATCCAACGCTTCGGATTTGTGAGAGATCAAGTAGACGTAACCGAATCGAGAATAATCATCAATGAATGTGATGAAACAATACGCTCCATGCCTTGCTTGAACATTCATAGGACCACTTATATCCGAATGTATTAGTTGCAATGGATAATCGGCACGAGTTCCTTTTCCAAATGGTTTTCTCGCAGTTTTTCCTGCCAGACAATGCTCACAAGTGGATAATTTCACTTTATCAATATTAGCCAGTAAACCATCTCTAGCTAATCTATTCATTCTTTGTTGGCCGATATGACCAAGTCTAGCATGCCAATTGTTTACATCATTAACAAACTTATTAGAAGATGCAACTAAGGAAAAACATGGTTTATTATTAAGATAATCAACATCCATCATGATAAAACCATTAAGAACATAACCAAAACCATAAGAGTTTATTCCCAAAGACAACTTAACAACATTATCATGAAAGTACCAATGAAAACTAAGTCTTAACAAAACCAAAACAGAAATCAAATTTCGACGAATTTGAGGAGCATATAAAACATCATGTAGGATTAAGGTTCGTCCTTCACCATGACTAACTTACATGACCCGATCCCTTCAACTGGAACTCTTGAGTTGTTTCCTACATAAATCCACATAGCTCCATGAGAAACTCACCGAAATTCTACAAAGGTGTCTTTGTCCTTAGCTACATGGTCTGTTGCTCCTGACTCTACAATCTACAAAGGTTGAGATTCAGTTAAGAAAACAAAACTAGCAACACAAAGTTTGCTAACATAAGCATCGTAAGAATATACCTTTTTAGGCTCAGGACAATCACGAGCAAAATGCCCTTTGTTGCTACAATTGTAGCATTTTACCTTTGCAATGTTCCCTTGCCACGATGATTGGTGTTTGGCCTTTTATTGGACTTATAAGTTTCTTTACCCTTATGGTGATGAAACTTGCGCTTATGCCCAAAAGCATTTTTAGAGCTTATCGCCATATTCACCTCAGTGATTGACCTACTGGCCTCAATCTGATCTTCTTCTAGCTCTAAATGGCGCGCACAGTCCTCAAAAGTCTTGATGTTCTCATTATGTGTGAGATGCATTTTCATTTGCTCCCAACTTTGAGGTAAGGAACGGATCATAGCTTGAACCTGTTGTTCATCAGTAAGAACATGACCTGCGTTTCTCAATTCACTTATCATGTTTGACATTTATCTGACATGCTTTTTCATGGTATAATCAGACTTCTTTTTATATTGGTCAAACTTGATAGTGAGAGATCTTAGTTTGGTCACCGAGGTTGCACCAAACTTGTCAGCCAATGCTTTCCACATATCTTTTGCTAGTTCATACTTGCAAAAATCACGCATGATGTCATCATCCATGCTACTCAGCAACGTAATGCGAGCAATGGTGTTCTTACATTTCCAAGCGATGTACACTTCAACATCCTTTTTATGTTGTTCCGTATCACCCACCTCAGTTACTTCCATTGATTGAGTAAGAGAAACAAGAGCCTCTTGCTCTTCCAACACATATTCGAGTTTCATGCTCCATATTTCGTAGTTATCACCATTCAACTTAACACCCTTGTTAAGTTCAGCAACAATGTTTTTTGATGCGGAAGCCATGATCGAACACAAAATTCTATATAAAAGGCATTTATGCAAGATTAGTTATATCCATAAAAAAATGCAATTGTCTTGCAACTATATTATCTTATTAATAATAGGTTATCATAGGCTATAGAGAAAAAGGTCATCATGTTTCCAATTATCATCTATAAAACCTATTATGAAACTATCACTAACGCAATAATATATACAAGATTATAAATTCCTATAAATCCGAATTGGCACGACTTTTTGGTACAACAAAATGTAAGAAAAAAATCAATTCAAATCAGTGTTCTCATAAACATTGATGTATGTAGTATAAGATATTCATGATATTGTGATCATTATTATCTTAAGCATGTTTAATTGAAATATTATGAAAAACATAAAAAAAAATATCATTAGCAATATGTACATTTAATATCTACTCCAAAAATTAATCACCATAAATTAATATGTTGAAGTAGGCAAATAGGCATCACTCCAATATAAAACATAAACATATGCTTGTTGACGTTTTAGTTGCAAGCCCACAAGGTAATAAAAAAATAATAATAATGACTATTTTAATAAAAAAAAATTGTCTACATGTAGAACAATTAATTATGTACTCAATGATAATGCTAATTATCTTATCAATCTCTAATACTATTATATTAGTTAAAAAAATGAATCGTAATAGCTAACATACGAATCCATTTTCATACATTCAGGTCAAAGAGTCTATATTAAAAAATTGTAAACATATACCTAAAAGGTTGCATTTCATTAAAAGTGTATTATTTACCTTTTTCTTTTAAAACTAATGATTCATTTATGCACAAATTAATGTTGTATATGAGTAGAATGTATCCACCATTCAACCATGACAGTGACCATAAAAGGTACAATTATTCAACTTAACATTTTCATCATTCAACCATGACAGTGACTATAAAGGGTATAATTATCCAACTTAAAAAATATTTCATCTAATTGTTGTCCTTTTATTTATAATAACAAAAGAAAATTTATTATTAACATGAACATCAACATAAAAGGGATATGCAATCATACATCATACATATAACAGAGGCATGTATTTGATACTCGTAATATTTAGCATATACCTTGAAATATGGAAAACATATTTATATTATATAACACATCAAATATAACAAGAGATGAAAAGGTAATTATTTGACCAGGAAATAAACATCAAGCTCTGATACAAATGTTGTATAAATATAAATTCGAGACATACCGAATACGAGCAACGAAAATGAGTAGGATCGACGTTTAGATCACCGGTCAGGAAAGCGATCACCAGTAGGAAGGCTTTCTAGTTTCACAGCCTAAGTTCCTTCTATGGTTTGCAATGTTCCACTTGAACAACTATACTCACAATTTTACCACTTATTAGTGTATGATTTTCTCAATGATTTGATGTGTGTTTCTTGTGTTTTTGTGTGTCTTACAAGAAGAGTTTAACTCCCTATTTATAGATACAATAGAGTACTTATTACCATGTACTACCAAAAGTACATAGTACTTATTACCTTTGTAAGTGTACTAAATGGTACTTATTACCATTAGTGTACTACCAAGTAAATGGTGGGTCAAACACAATGAGTTTGTGGGTGTACCACAAATAATATCCAAAAGGTTGTTTACCCACAAAACTACACAATCGACATACAGATTGCTCCATATTCGTACAAACCCATATTTCATAATCGCTAGGACGCTCATTCTAATGCGTCGAACTGATTGCATAGTTGGCTATAAACTCAACGGTGTCTAATAGTCTGTTATTCTATGTTTTGATTTGTGCAGGAAATACTGAATTGTGACGCCCTAAAATCGAAAAGAAATTTTTTTTAAACATAAATTTGTCCCAGTTATATGGCGCGACGCGCGCTAACACCACACATGATGCTCAATACAGGTTCAAAATTCAGGCTTAAAACTACGTAATATGGCGCGGCGCGCCAAGTCCTTGCACGACTCGCAATAGAGCAGGATCTGATTCTGCAGCTCCGACAATAAGTCTTGCCCCAAAAATCATTCATTACACAAACATTACAACGTACCTGAGCATTCCAGCTATTTTAAGTATTTTAAATTCAAATGACTAATACATAATATTAACATAAACATTCATGTCGACTTTTAGCTTACAAAACATTTACCAAAAACACTTTTAACAAACTAGCGTCACACAAGCGGTTCTAGAGCTTTAGTCCAAAAGAAACTTGCATACCACTTTACCCTACGTCGATGCTCCACTAGTCCTTAGCTATCGCCTTACCTTCTCGATGTTTGCTTGATCCTACAAAACATACATTCATAAAAGCGTAAGCTTATGTGACGACCCGAAAATTTCCGACCAAATTTAAACTTAATCTTTATATGATTCCAACATGATAAGCAAAGTCTGTAAGGTTGAGTCTCAAAAATTTTGAACTATTTCATATATGCAATTACCCTTCAACTATCTCCGACGATTCACGGACAGTAATTGTAAATAAATGTGTATACATATAAATATAAATATAAATATAAATATATGTATATATATTTATAATAACTAAAAATAATAATATACGATATAATTAAATTGTTATTAAAGTAAATCTATACATATATAGAGAGAGAGTATATCATATATAATTATTTAATAATTTTAATGCTCTTTGGGCATTTCGATTATCATTTAGAGAAGTTTAATTCGAACTTAAATGATTTTAAAATAAACGGTGATCAGAAAATGAGTTCTATAAATTTTAGGCTTATTAAAAAATGTATTTAGGAACTATTTGTTAAGTTTTAGCACTTTTTATATTTTACTCAGAATTAAGAGGGACAGTTGATGTAGTTTTTATTTAATAAATTAATGACCAAATTTTACACCATAATGACCAAAATAAATAAATATAGTTAATCTAAAAATTTGGGATTTTTCTAAGTACTTTTATCCGCCATTGATTAACAACGGAAAACGAAATGATAGTCCGAAATTATCATGTCGACAGAAAGATCCAACTGATCCTGCTGCTATCCTATTTCTTTCTTTTTAATTCACAAGACATATTATAGTACTATATTTGTTATTATAATATATATTTATGTTCAGTTGGTTATCCGTGATTGAATAGGCAAAAGTAATACATACAAAAGTGATATAATGCGTTACTGTTTTTAAGTTTGATTCCTTTCCAACTTGCTTTATAATATAATTAGATAGTAGATCGAAAGACTGCACGCTTATCTTCTTTATCATTTTATATTCATTTCACCAATTGTGAATTTCATATATGAAAACATATGCACACGGGTCATACTTGATAAAAACATCTCACTTACTCTATTATCACTTACTCTATTATGAGTTATATTATAATATATATTGAATTGAGTCCATATACCACATAACAAACTTATTCTTCTTCTCCACCGAACCATCATCCACCATTTTCATCACTAGTTGTTTTCTTTGTCTCATCGTCAAAACCTACAACTAATATCATCACCGGCCACCACACTCGTACACCAACCTTCACCTCTCACGACCACCTTCTTCCTCCATCACCACTCAACACTCAATTACAGCTGCTATGTTGATTTCCATCGTGGTCTCCTGCTGCTAATTATATACGTACGACCTCACCATCACCATGTAAGAACCTACTTGTTTTTCTGTTTTGTTCAAAGACTAAACCACCAAAACATCAACCACTTGGTGCTCGAACTTTACTACCTCCATTAGTTTCTGTTCCACGCTGAAAACGACAACATCAAACCACCAATTTGAGCTTTGTGGTTCGTTTGGCATCCCCACTTACACACCACTAAACGCAACACCGTAACTAGCTTGAGGACTACTACTAATCGTCTCTATTACTATGCAAGTAAAACGATTTAGAACCAAACCACTCAATTACCATCACCACTTCCACCATGACCAAACCCGCTAAACTTCTTACTACTACTATTAACTTCTTCTACTCGACAACCACACAAACCCACATATCTTTTGTTACCTGTTCGACTGCTACTGCTTCTTTCTGTCACCGGTTAATGTTTCCACAAAAAACCACTAACCGTCACCTTTAAAACGGCTACAACTTCCTGCTCGACTTCAACCCAAAAATCACCGTTTGAAAACCAACACAATAGTTATAAAATCAAACCTGCAGCCTGCAATAATGTGTTATTGTTATAAACTACTAAATTGATACTTTTTCTTTTTGGCCGACAATCACTAAACAAAACATTCTCCACCTCTAGCTAATCAATATGGTGGACCAAGGATGATTATTTCACGTGTTAAACTAAGTCTCTGATATTGCTCAAAATGAACATATATTTAGTCACAATATCTCTCCTAAATAATAAATTTTCATATGTAATTGTATTATATTTCCATTTTAATTGTATAAATAAATAAAAGTGAAGATGGAGTACGATAATGAAGATTAAAGAAGAAAATGGTTAAAAACACTCAACGTACAAGTGATGTTCCAAGATGTACAAAACCTTAATGCTTAAATGAAAGTGTACAAGTTCTTGAAAGCTCAAAGTACAAGATTTTTTTTTAACTCTTTAAAACATACCCAACAAGGTACAAGTAACAGAGCAATATGTACAAGAAAACAAAACATGAAGACCAGTTTCAGACAACCTGGCATTCGCAAGTTTATCATCAGCATACCAATCTTTAGTGGCTTCCACTCTTTATGCAATTGGAATTTAATATGTGATAAAAAGGGGTCTGCATGTTTTTATTTTTGATTAAAGAATGAAAAAGAAATATGAAATGGCTCAATTTAAGTGGAAAATGGGCATGATGATTAAGGCATGATACTTTACGGAGTATATAAAATGAGCCTTGGGGAATGAGAATGGAAGGCAGAGAAAAATATTACTCTGTACTATTTTTATTCTTACTCCGTTCGTTTGTTTCGAAGTTTAAATTTTAAGTATTAGTCTGGGTGTTATAATCAATATTGTACGAGTGTTGTAATTGAAGATTTCTACCGTGTTGAATTAATGGAAGCTAAGAACTTTTCTGTAAGTATTATTTATTTTTCTACCATGTTTAGTAGCTAATTTGTTATTATGCTTATTTAACCCAAGTAGTTATTATGTTTGACTAAAAATAGAAAATGGGTTGATTTAATTTGTACAACGATTAATATTTAGATAAAGAACGACCTTAAAGGAGATTGGGGTTTTAACTATTAATGGGTATGGTAAAATAATTAAGTGACAACTTGTTAAATTACCACTACTTATAATTTACTATATGCATAAATAACCACATACGTTGACCGGACACGGAAGACGGGTTATTTACATATATGGTAAATTATTCATTGAAACGGACACGTGAATTGATTAATGGTTAAAAGACTAGTTAAAATTAAGGTGGGTTACATTCAGTGACAACTGGTGTAATTATTGACATACGTGATAACCGCGTCAAACCATCTAAATAGTAATTAGTTAGAATATTTAACTGTGGTTACAAGATAGAATGACGAGGACACTCGCATTTGATGCTTGTAATTATAGGACTGCACTGGACAACTCCAGGTGGACATATTAAATATTCTACGGGTGCAAGGAAAATTAACCCAGGGTAACAAGTAAAAAGTAAAAGTCAAACATCGTAACTACGGAAGTTAAATAAGCATAATACTCTTTTTATTGTATTTTCATTTCGTTTAGTTAAAGTACTTTATTTTTACCGCAGTAATTTTTATTTACTTTGTTGCTTTATTCTAGTTTAAATTTACTATATTGTTGTTTGAATTAAAAAGAAAAGCCAAAGAGACAAACCGGTCGTTAAACGGTAAATCTCTCGAAAATTACTATTAATTATATATATTACTAAATCTAGCCTAATTTACTTAATTTACCTAGTTAAACCTAGTAAGAACACCTGATAAAAATGTCCACGGATCGACCTCTCGGACTTTACCCTAGCTATATTACTATACGATAGGTATACTTGCCTTTTGTGTTTTAGTTTAATTTAGGTGATTTCCCGTAGTAATTAGTGTAAAAATAATAACCGTTTCGTACACCCCATAAAACACATCAAGTTTTTGGCGCCGCTGCCGGGGACACTTTTTGTGTCTTTACATAGTACATCTTGTCACCTTAACACATTTAGTCATAGCTAGATTGAGTAATCTATGTTGCGATGTAAAAAAAACATGTATCTTTGTTGAGTTTTTAATAATAATAATAAAAAGTCTACTGCCTTTCAAAAAAAAAGTTAGATAAGATAAAAGTAAAATAAAGATAATTTACACAGCAGCATCGAATTATAAATAATATGAAATTGTATTACATGTTTTAATGTAATTAACTTTGTTCATTTTGTCGTTTAGTTAAATAAGCATAACACATCGAATTATACATGTTTTAGTTAAATGAGCACTCTGAACGAACACATCATTTTGTCGTTTAGTAGCTAAATTCGTTCAAGTTCCTTGTCGATCATTTTTACCATATTTTTAAAAAAAATAAAAAAAAATTTTGATGGACAATATTGAATGACGAGCAAGTTTTATGGTCAAAAATTGATATTGGGACAAGCAAGTTTTAGTTTAATGAATTCATGTGCTGTCATCATACTTTAATTAATAATAATTAAAGTTTTATTTAGTGTTTTAATTAATAATAATAGTAGTTAGGTTTTGACTTAATTAATAATAAGTATTTAGGTTATTTAATTGTTAAGTTAAGTAATTATATATTTTAGGATAATTAGTATTAAAATATAAGATTAGTTTATAAAATATAAAATTAGTTTAAATAATAAATATGATAAATATTTTTTTTAGTTATCAATTTTTTTAGAATTTTTAAATTAATAAATTAGTTAGTTTTATAAGTTTTAGATTATTCTTAGTTGTAATAGGTTAAGTAGTGAATGCACCGAGCAAGACGTTCACCACTTTTCATACGTTCACCACCTGTAACCCGATCAAGACATCTAGCCAATATTGTTGCCATTGATTTTTCTTTAGAATCATCATCTAGTCAAACGAGTACTCCAATTCAAATTTCCGATAATCCATTTTTTGGACCCGACCTCACAATTGAGAACCCGGAGGATATTCAAGGATAATTCAGAGATCCTGAACCACTAATATTTCCTCCTGAACCACCAATCATTCAACCAGAGATTGTCGAGGAAGAAACCATTAAATCAGAATCCTCTAGTGATTCAGATTCAACAAATTCAATCATGGAAAATCAGGAACCTCTAAGTATGGTAGATCGAATGAGAGCCACACGCACTGGCCAAGGTCATGCCATTACTCAACCAGACATTAATGCGCCAAATTATGAAATCAAAGGACAAATCCTACACATGGTAACTAATCAATGCCAATTTAGTGGTACGCCAAAAGAAGATCCAAACAAACATCTTCGAACCTTTAATAGGATTTGTACTCTATTCAAAATCAGAGAAGTTGAGGATGAACAGATCTAGCTCATGTTGTTTCCCTGGACTTTAAAGGGAAAAGCCAAAGATTGGTTACAATCGTTACCCGAAGGAGCGATTGACACATGGGATGTTTTAGTTGAGAAATTTCTTAAACAATTCTTTCCGGCATCTAAAGCCGTGAGACTTCAAGGAGAAATTGTTACGTTCACACAAAAGCCAAATGAAACATTATATGAGGCATGGACAAGATTCGGAAAGTTGTTGAGAGGATGTCCTCAGCATGGTTTAGACACTTATCAAATAGTGCAAATATTCTACCTAGGATGCGACGTTGCTACAAGAAAAGACATCGACACAGCAGCTGGTGGTTCCATTATGAAGAAAACCGCAACTGAAGCTCACAAAATTATTGATAACACTACCTCCCACTCACATGAGTGGCACCAGGAAAAATATATCTTTCGTTCATCTAAAGCGGCTAGAGCTGATTCTAGCGATGACTTTGATTCCATTTCCGCAAAGTTAGATGCTATCGATAGACGAATGGAAAAGATGACTAAAGATATTCACGCGATACGAATCAGTTGTGAGCAGTGTGGGGGGCCACATTTGACGAAAGATTGTTTCGGTGTTGAACAAACGATGGAACAACATGAGAATATTTCCTACATGAACCAAAGGTCGGGAAATAATTATCAAAATAATTATCAACCGCCAAGGAATAATTTCAACCGACCTTACAACACTCCATACAATCCAAATGGGCCCAACAATAACTCGTATAACCAACAAGGTACTAGCAATTAGCAAAGACCTGGTTTTCTTAATAAGCCACTACAAATCGACGAGAAAAAGCCAAACCTGGAGGAAATGATGACAAAGCTCATGGAATCCCAAGCACAGTTTGTTGCATCTCAAAAACAAACTAATGAACAAAACTCGCAATCATTCAGACGCCAACAAGCTTCTATCCAAAACTTGGAACAAGAAGTAAGTAACCTAGCAAGGTTAATTGGTGAAAGAAAGCTAGGGAGTTTACCGAGTGACATGAATACCAACCCTCGAAATGAAGCAGCCAAAGCAATTACCACCAGAAGTGGTTTGACACTTACGCCACCTGTTATACCAGTCATTTCCGATTATCCTGTTCCACCACCACAACCAGGACCAGAGAAGGCGACTGAACCAGTAGTTGAGAAAGCAAATGAACAACAAGCTGAAATCCCAGAAGGTTCAGTACGACCTAAACCATACATTAAACCATATCAACCACCGCTTCCTTACCCGAGCAAACAAAGAAAAGAAAGACTCGAGGCCGAACAGTCAAAGTTTCTTGACATGTTCAAACAAATAAACGTCAATCTTCCTTTCATCGATGTAATTTCAGGAATGCCAAGATATGCGAAGTTTTTGAAAGACCCGATTACAAACAGAAAGAAAATGGAAGAACTTTCAGCAGTCATAATGAATGAAGCATGTTCGGCAGTATTATTGAACAAGATACCCGAAAAACTCTCCGACCCCGGAAGTTTCACAATTCCATGTTTAATGGGTAGTCTTGATTCAATAAGAGCATTAGCAGACTTAGGTGCTAGTATTAACTTAATGCCTTATTCATTATACGTTAAACTAGGTCTTGAAGAGTTAAAACTAACACGAATGACCATACAACTAGCTGATCGGTCAATCAAATATCCTAGAGGGATAATGGAGAATATGCTAGTTAAAGTTGGTACTTTAGTATTCCCAGCAGATTTTGTGATTCTGGATATGGAAGAAGATTCTCGAGTTCCTCTTATCTTAAGAAGACCATTCTTAAACACGGCTAGAGCAATATTAGACGTGTTTGGTAAGAAATTGACCCTAAGTATAGATGACGAGAGTGTGACCTTTTCTGTTGATAAGCCCATGCAATAACCTCAATCTGCAGATGATGTGTGCTATTATATGCAAACTATAGATGAACATCAAGAATTGTTACAACAATTTCCAGAATTACAAGGAACGGGAGAATGTTCTTTAGGAGAAGGAACAGAACCAATTGATGAAGCTGAATTATTAGCTACACTCATGGCTAATGAATACGAACCAACAACAGAAGAACTTCAAGTTCTGAAAGAGGAAGACAGATACAGGTACAAATCATCGATTGAAGAACCACCAACATTGGAATTAAAGCCACTTCCAAACCATTTGAAATACGCATATTTGCATGATGAATCTCAATTACCTGTAATCATCTCATCCTCCCTTTCTGAAAACGAAAAATCACAATTGATTTTCGTGTTAAAAGCCCACAAACCAGCTATTGCATGGAAGATCCAAGATATCAAGGGTATAAGTCCTTCATATTGTACACACAAAATTCTCATGGAAGATGATTTCAAACCTTGTGTGCAACGTCAACGAAGACTAAACCCTAACATGCAAGATGTGGTGAAAAAAGAGATAATTAAACTACTTGATGCGGGTTTAATTTATCCCATCTCTGATAGTCCATGGGTAAGCCTGGTGCAATGCGTACCTAAGAAAGGTGGCATTACCGTGATCACAAATGAAAAAGATGAGCTTATTCCTACTCGGACTGTAACTGGATGGCGTGTTTGCATTGATTATAGAAAATTAAATGACGCCACCAGAAAAGATCATTTTCCCTTACCTTTCATCGATCAAATGTTGGAAAGGTTAGCAGGAAACAGTTACTATTATTTCCTTGGCAGTTTTTCAGGGTATTTTCAAATCCCAATCGCACCCGAAGACCAAGAGAAAACCACCTTCACATGCCCATATGGCACTTTTGCGTACAAAAGCATGCCATTCGGACTTTGCAATGCCCCTGCAACCTTTCAAAGGTGCATGATGGCGATTTTCCATGATATGATAGAAGAATGCATGGAAGTTTTCATGGATAATTTTTCAGTCTTCGGTGACTCTTTTGAGTCGTGTCTTTTAAATCTTGAACGAATGCTTATTAGATGCGATAAATTAAATCTTGTTCTTAATTGGGAGAAATGTCATTTCATGGTTAAAGAAGGCATCATTCTAGGTCATAAAATCTCAAGTGAAGGAATTGAAGTGGATAAAGCAAAAGTTGATGTAATTGCTAAACTTCCACATCCTACCAATGTCAAAGGAGTTAGGAGTTTTCTAGGGCATGCCGGTTTTTACCGACGATTCATTAAAGATTTTTATAAAATTGCCACTCCAATGAACAAACTCCTCGAAAAAGATAATCTATTTGTCTTCTCGGACGAATGTATTAAATCTTTCAACATTCACAAAGAAAAGCTCACCAATGAGCCAATCATGATAGCTCCAAACTGGGCCCTTCCATTTGAGCTCATGTGTGATGCAAATGATTTTACAATAGGAGCCGTTTTAGGTCAAAGGATAGAAAAATGATTTAAACCCATTTACTATGCTAGTAACACTTTACAAGGAGCACAAACGAACTACACAACCACTGAAAAGGAACTCCTTGCTATAGTCTTTTCTTTTGATAAATTTCGATCATATCTTGTTCTAGCAAAAACGGTTGTCTACACCGATCATTCTGCTCTTAAGTACTTGTTTTCAAAACAAGATGTTAAACCATGTTTAATTCATTGGATCTTGCTCCTGCAAGAGTTTGACATCGAAATTCGAGATAAAAAGGGAGCAGAAAATCTTGCCGCCGATCATCTTTCACGCCTTGAGAATCCTGAGCTAGAAACTCTCGATGAATCCGCGATACAGGATGACTTTCCTGACGAACATCTCATGAAGATCGAGAGTGATGAAATACCATGGTTCGCACCAATTGCGAACTATTTGGTATGTGGATTTCTTGAAAAGGGACTGTCGTATCAAAAATGAAAGAAATTATTTAGCGACATTAAATACTACTTTTGGGAGGATCCACGTCTGTTTAAAAATTATCTCGATGGAGTAATACGCAGGTGCGTATTCGGGAATGAAGCTAGACAAATCTTACTCCATTGTCACACAGGACCTACAGGAGGGCATTACGGACCTCAACTCACGGGAAGAAAGGTCTACGAGGCTGGATTCTATTGGCCTTCTATTTTCAAGGATGTCCATCTTCTCTGTAAATCCTGTGATGCATGTCAAAGGGTCGGGAGAATCAGTTAACGCGATGAGATGCCACAAAATGTCATTCAAGTTTGCGAAGTTTTCAACATTTGGGGCATTGACTTCATGGGCCCTTTTCCAAAATCTCATAATAATCTCTACATACTCGTTGCTATTGATTATGTGTCTAAATGGGCAGAAGCACAAGCTCTCCCAACAAATGATGCACGAGTTGTAGTCAACTTTTTGAAACGTCTTTTTGCACGGTTCGGAACACCGAAAGCTTTGATAAGTGATCGAGGTACACATTTTTGCAACGCTCAACTTGAGAAAGTTCTTAAAAGATATGGGGTAACTCATAAGATATCGACAGCTTATCATCCACAAACAAGTGGACAAGTTGAGAACACTAACCGAGCATTAAAACATATTCTGGAGAAAACTGTAGGTGCAAATCCGAAGGAGTGGTCCATGAAATTGGAGGATGCTCTTTGGGCCTTTCGAACAGCCTATAAAACTCCAATTGGAACCACACCTTTTCGACTCATTTACGGAAAAGCATGTCATCTCCCGGTTGAGATTGAGCATAAAGCATTTTGGGCTCTTAAGACATGCAATCTTGATTTGCATGAAACAGGACGATTGCGTTTAAACCAGCTGAACGAATTAGATGAGTTAAGGCATTATGCATATGAAAACTCAGTCATCTACAAAGAAAAAACAAAGAAATGGCACGATAAACGTTTAAACAAAAAAATGTTTCATGAAGGAGACCGTGTCCTTCTATTCAATTCTAGATTTAAACTATTTCCTGAAAAGTTAAAATCTATATGGTCAGGACCGTTCATAATTACAAGAGTTTTACCTTATGGAACGGTCGAATTAGTGGACTCAAATGATAAACCATTCAAAGTAAATGGACACAGGCTGAAACACTATTTTGATGGACCACGAGAGATTGATAATGATCTTAATCATAAGTTCGACACCACAGCTAACTAAGTGTGGGGAGAGTCGAATGTTCCAAGAGAGAGAAAGATCTCGTGTTTGATATTCTGTTCTTGTTTAGTTTTTCAAGAATGGAATCCGATTGGTCTTACCCTAGCAGACCCTAAAGAACTAGTCTTCTTCCCTCATTCTAAATTTTTATTTTTCTTTCGTGTGTTTTATTTTTGTTTCTATTAGTTTTCAGATGCATACGCGCACTTCGGTCGATCAAAACCATTCTCTTCTCATATACGCACTGATCTACACCTTACCAATTGATATGGTGTTGGAGATCAGGGAGAAGATGACTGCTATTAGAAAAGAGAAAAGGGCAGAACATAACAAAGTTAATTTCGCACAAGGTACATCTAAATCTGCTGCAAAATGAAGGTCAAAACAACTCGAGAAATGTTACAAGTGCGGAAAATGGTCCCACAAAGGGAAATGCCCCAAGAATCAAACTTATTCTAATTTCGAGTTTGTAACTTTATGCCGAGAAGGGCCAGTCAAGTGTTTCCAAGAAAAATTACTAAACCCAAGAGGGTACGCATATGAAGCTATGGAAAATCAACTTGGTCGGATCGCTTTCGAAGCAATTCGCTCAGGTCATTTTCAAGATGATAATTCTGTGAGATTTTGAAATTCTCACAAGTGTGCAAGTGTGCAAGTGTGCGAGTGTAATAGTTTGTTGTGTGATTTATTTTAGTGTGCTATTGCATGATAAACATGTATGATTGTTTGTAAAGAATAATGTATTTGTATTTTAAGTTTGTTTGTTGGTTTAAATGCATTCAATCTTCGGCTTTCAAGCGATAAATCTTCTAATTTAAGTGTTTAGATTGGTAATCGGTAAAATTAGGTACCCAAAACTGAAATTAATGTTATCAAACAAAATTTTAAATTTTGAATTAGGGAATATCGTTTATTGAGAAGATATAAATATCTTAAGTCACATACTTAATATAAAAATTTCAAAATTTTCATTAGTGAAATTAAGTTCCTGCCGAAATCGCGTAGAACGAAAATTTTGTTATTATTATTAAAAGATAATTTGATTTAAGTGGGATAAAAAAACTTACTTTTAATTAATAACTTTAAAATGACGATTACTATAAATTAGTCGCGAGTTAAAGATTAGGTGTTTACACTGAAATTACTTTACCCAAGGGTGGGGCGAGAATTTTGTTATCGTTATTTTATCCTTATTAATTTAAAGTATACCAAAAATAAATTTAATTCTTTTGTGTGATTTTATTTTCTATGTATGGACTTGAAATGATAATTATAACAATTTGTCGCGGGTAAGAATAGGTGATAAAACCAAAATTACCCTACCCAAGGACAGGGCGCAAATTTTTATTATTATTATTGCAAGCTATTAATTTTAAGTATTGAAAAAAAAATGTGTGTCTTTGTGTGCATGTTTGTTTGTTTTGTTTGTTGTGTGAAAATAGGTAAAACAAGGCATGTTCATAGACTGACAGTAAGTCCAGCAAAAGTAACTAATTTTTGACGAAACAAGTGAACAAGAGAAGATATTGGTAATAAAGAACAATTCAACTCCAAACAGCGCAAGTTAGGGCTTTCTAGCTCTAAGAGGTTTTAACACCCTTTCTATACTATTTGCCATCGTGAATTCTAATTTTTGTCGGATTTCATTGCAAATGAGGGCATTGCATGATCTCAAGTGTGGAGAGGGGTTATAATTCTCTCGGTTTATACACTTGGCTTATTCTTTAAATTTTGTGAAAAATTTAAAAATTTCTAGCTAAATAAATTCAAATCATGTTTATATATATTTATGAACGGTAAAATTAAGTAAAATTTACTGAAACTATCGTCACCTAAAATGGACATAAATTGAGAAACAACACAAATGTTGAATTTATTTAATAGAATAGAGGAGAATAAAAAGGCAAAGAAAAAGCCAAGTGTGGGAAGATTAACCAATCTATTTGTTTAAAGCTACATATCACATGTTTGTGCGAAGTTTTGCAGGTACTTTTGTTGTAATCCATAAAGAACAGTGATTGAAACCGAGATATGGGCCAATTGGAGAACTAAAAGGGCGATCTACACTATAAGGAATAGTGTTGCACCCAACTGACCCTTCGTACAAAATGCTTTTAAAAGATCAAAATGTGTTCATAAAATCTTATTTACCTTAAGAAAAATATTGATCTTTTAATACACGAAGTCTTCAGGATGAATCAATTCCATCCTTAGAGGAAGTAAAGTCTTCCGAAAAAGACGCGCGCTTCTTGATTTAGGTCAAGAAGTTGTCGTCCAAACCAGTTGTAGAGTCTACGAAAAACCTTGTAAAGTTTTCTCGAAAATCAGCTGGAAATCCACGGACCTCAGCATCAAACAGGGTCGCCAAGTGGTCAGACTTATCCTATCCATGAGAGGATCTATCTCATAAAATGGGGAGGATGCCTTGTAAATCAGCTGGATAAGACTGATGAACCAGATCCCCAGAAAGGATAATCTCCTTAAAGATTAAAAAATCAGCATTTAAGCCTGATAGTACTCAATCCTAGAGATTGACCTTAAAGATTGAGAATTACAAACTCATGGAATTCAATGATATTTATACTCGAACTTGACCGAGAAAATGTTTTGAAACGTAAAATCCTAGGAATTCATCGGAATTCATTAGGTCACCTGAACCAAATCGGGTGTCAACCGTACGAACGGTGGTTGCATAGCATGGTCAGAGACAGGACCTTGTGCCAGACCGAAAACTTCTAGGGTGATCTTTACTATTTCTCTTACCAAGGATAGTAATTGCATCCGACACGATATTGACCATGATTGTATGCAATGTCTTAAAAGACATCGCCTTAACAGTTTCTTGTTCATCGCTCTCCTTTACAATCGGACGGTAGTTTGCCGTAAGGTAATATACGGAACAAGTAAACTGGATGTGTGCTTTCCAAACACAGGGATAGCAAGTGGGTACACAAAACCGAAAGTTTTTAGCTTAAAATCAAAAGAAAATATGAAACCCATAACCCACAAAAATGTTTATGAAAACTTACACCGGTATTGGGTTAATTCGGAAAACGTGTCTAGTGTAAAAACTAGCATGCATTTTTAAAATACAAAACGTTTTCATCAGGTTCCTATTTTCCCTAAGGATCCAAATTTTTCTAAGTCACGTAAGACTTTAACTACGATCCTTAAGTTTCATTAACTTGAAACTTGTTCGTTGTATTGAATTGAATTGATGGAATTTGTATCGTGACTTGAAAAAGAAATCATCATCATTGTATATAGTGTGAAATAGAGTGTGAAAAATAAAAGAATAAATCGTGTGAAGTGTGATTTCCTATTATTTCAGAGTATTTTTAGTTCTGTATTGCTTGAGGACAAGCAATGTTCAAAGTGTGGGGAGTTTGATATTGCTCAAAATGAACATATATTTAGTCACAATATCTCTCCTAAATAATAAATTTTCATATGTAATTGTATCATATTTCCATTTTAATTGTATAAATAAATAAAAGTGAAGATGGAGTACGATAATGAAGATTAAAGAAGAAAATGGTTAAAAACGCTCAACGTACAAGTGATGTTCCAAGATGTACAAAACCTTAATGCTTAAATGAAAGTGTACAAGTTCTTGAAAGCTCAAAGTACAAGATTTTTTTTAACTCTTTAAAACATACCCAACAAGGTACAAGTAACAGAGCAATATGTACAAGAAAACAAAACATGAATACCAGTTTCAGACAACCTGGCATTCGCAAGTTTATCATCAGCATACCAATCTTTAGTGGCTTCCACTCTTTATGCAATTGGAATTTAATATGTGATAAAAAGGGGTCTGCATGTTTTTACTTTTGATTAAAGAATGAAAAAGAAATATGAAATGGCTCAATTTAAGGGGAAAATGGGCATGATGATTAAGGCATGATACTTTACGGAGTATATAAAATGAGCCTTGGGGAATGAGAATGGAAGGCAGAGAAAAATATTACTCTGTACTATTTTTATTCTTACTCCGTTCGTTTGTTTCAAAGTTTAAATTTTAAGTATTAGTCTGGGTGTTATAATCAATATTGTACGAGTGTTGTAATTGAAGATTTCTACCGTGTTGAATTAATGGAAGCTAAGAACTTTTCTGTAAGTATTATTTATTTTTCTACCATGTTTAGTAGCTAATTTGTTATTATGCTTATTTAACCCAAGTAGTTATTATGTTTGACTAAAAATAGAAAATGGGTTGATTTAATTTGTACAACGATTAATATTTAGATAAAGAACGACCTTTAGGGAGATTAGGGTTTTAACTATTAAGGGGTATGGTAAAATAATTAAGTGACAACTTGTTAAATTACCACTACTTATAATTTACTATATGCATAAATAACCACATACGTTGACCGGACACGGAAGACGGGTTATTTACATATATGGTAAATTATTCATTGAAACGGACACGTGAATGGATTAATGGTTAAAAGACTAGTTAAAATTAAGGTGGGTTACATTCAGTGACAACTGGTGTAATTATTGACATACGTGATAACCGCGTCAAACCATCTAAATAGTAATTAGTTAGAATATTTAACTATGGTTACAAGATAGAATGACGAGGACACTCGCATTTGATGCTTGTAATTATAGGACTGCACTGAACAACTCCAGGTGGACATATTAAATATTCTACGGGTGCAAGGAAAATTAACCCAAGGTAAAAAGTAAAAAGTAAAAGTCAAACATCGTAACTACGAAAGTTAAATAAGCATAATACTCTTTTTATTGTATTTTCATCTCGTTTAGTTAAAGTACTTTATTTTTACCACAGTAATTTTAATTTACTTTGTTGCTTTATTCTAGTTTAAATTTACTATATTGTTGTTTGAATTAAAAAGAAAAGCCAAAGAGAAAAACCGGTCGTTAAACGGTAAATCCCCCAAAAATTACTATTAATTATATATATTACTAAATCTAGCCTAATTTACTTAATTTACCTAGTTAAACCTAGTAAGAACACCTGATAAAAGTGTCCACGGATCGACCTCCCGGACTTTACCCTAGCTATATTACTATACGATAGGTATACTTGCCTTTTGTGTTTTAGTTTAATTTAGGTGATTTCCCGTAGTAATTAGCGTAAAAATAATAACCGTTTCGTACACGCCATAAAACACATCAGTCTCTTTATGCCACCAACTAGAAAAGTTATCACTGGGCTAATTTCTTTTAATCTAGGTCACAGGCTTTTAATTTAGGTGATGGGCCGTATTACTAATACCTTGAACTAGTAGGCCTGTGAGTGATAAGTTGGGCTACCATCATTAATTCATATTCTGTTCGAATAACCCTAAACCGAGAACATCACTACTAGTCACGATTACGAGGGGATAATGTGAAGACAATGATTAGATTAGTAAAAAGATTGGTGATGATACATAAATAAGAGGTTTATGATGATAAACAATTAATAATAATGATAATGATGCGGGTTATAATGATAATTAGGGTTATAGTATGATGACGAGGTTGTTAACGATAAAAGATGATGACCCGGTGATGAAGATGATATTAATGAATGACGATGATTAGGATTGGGGTATGATAAAGATATTGATAATGATACATGATATTACGTTATGATGATTATGATAATGAAGTAACGGATGATGATTAGGTGGTGATGTTGTTAATGATATCACGATTTAAGACGGTGATGATAGTTATGATAAAGGGTTACGATTATATAGGGATGATGATAATGATGAACGAAATGATTACGATGATAGATGATAGATGATAGATGATCCATGATGATGATGATTGATTCGTTCATGATATGTGAAATAACGATAATAATAATTATGGTTAAGGATGTTATCGGGTTAGCGGGATGTCGCGGGTTCAAACCCGGACTTGGGCATTTTTTTAAGGACTACTTCTTTGAGGTAGTTTACTTATTTCCCTTTATTATTATTATTATTATTATTATTATTATTATTATTATTATTATTATTATTATTATTATTATTATTATTATTATTATTATTATTATTATTATTATTATTATTATTATTATTATTATTATTATTATTATTATTATTGTTGTTATTACTAAGTATTATCAATAAGTATTAAGAGTATTATTAATATTATTAATATTAACATAGGTAATATGATCATTATTATGATTACGATTATTATTATTATTATTTTGAAAACAATACAGATTATTATTATTTTCATTAACATTAGTATTAGTGTCACTTTTATTATTATTAGTATTATTATTATTATTAACATAAGTATCATTATTAACAATATCATTTTTATTATTTGTATTAACAGTATAATAAAGTTATTATTATTATTGTTATTATTATTATTATTATTATTATTATTATTATTATTATTATTATTATTATTATTATTATTATTATTAAATCATTATTTTTCAAAACTATCATTTTAACAAATAAATATTTTGTATATAAAAATATATTTAATACGTATACTATAACTATATTAATATTACATATACATTATATATTAAACCTAATAACATTGTTTACATAAATAGTTACATATAACAAATTTGTGATTTAACAATATAATAATAATTATATAGATATATATGTATTAGTATAACCATATGTATAAATATTAATATACAAAATAAATAAATAAATATATATATATATATATATATATATATATATATATATATATATATATATATATATATAACCTTTGAAATAACAAATATATATTACTAAATTAAATAAGTAATATATATAAACTAGTTTGATTATTATTACATGTTAATTATATGTGTTAATATATATACTTGATATAGGTTCGTGAATCTGAGGCCAACCTTGCATTGTTCAGTATCGTCGTATGAATATTTTTACTACAAAATATCGTATCGTGAGTTTCATTACTCCCTTTTTAAATGCTTTTGCAATATATATTTTTGGGACTGAGAATACATGCGCTTTTATAAATGTTTGACGAAATAGACACAAGTAATTGAAACTACATTCTATGGTTGAATGATCGAAGCCGAATATGCCCCTTTTTGCTTGGTAGCCTAAGAATTAGTAAACCGATCTACTAATTGACGCGAATCCTAAAGATTGATCTATTGGGCCTACCAAACCACATCCATGATTGCGGATGCTTTAGTACTTCGATGTTGTTTTATCATGTACGATGGATGTCCCGGAATGATAGGGGATATTCTTATATGCATCTTGTTAATGTCGGTTACCAGGTGTTCAATCCATATGAATGATATTTTTGTCTCTATGCATGGGACGTATATTTATGAGAAATTGAAATGAAAATCTTGTGGTCTATTAAAATGATGAAAATGATCGATTATGATAAACTAATGAACTCACCAATCTTTTGGTTGACACTTTAAAGCATGTTTATTCTCAGGTATGAAAGAAATCTTTCGCTGTACATTTGCTCATTTTATAGATATTACTTGGAGTCATTCATGACATATTTCAAAAGACGTTGCATTCGAGTCATTGAGTTCATCAAGATTATTATTAAGTCAATTATATTTGGATATATTATGAAATGGTAGGCATGCCGTCAACTTTCGATGTAATGAAAGTTTGTCTTTTAAAAACGAATGCAATGTTTGTAAAATGTATCATATAGAGGTCAAGTACCTCGCAATGTAACCAAATGTAATGTATTCGTCCAGATGGATTAGGACGGGTCCTTTCAGTTTAAGCTTAGTGAGTTAATGGGTATAAAAAGGGAATTCGTCTTAATAAGTAACCCTAAGGTCACATTTATTCATTCACATCTCACAATCATATTAACTTTATCTTTTCATCATACACATAACACATCTCTTAAGGAGTTGACCATCATCCTCTTGCACGGGTGCAATTCGGATGTGTCCACTCGCCTTAACACGTATTATCACAAAACACATATCCTCTCGGGAATATGCCCTTTTGTGATATTTAACCAACTTAACCCTTATATACGAATCCTCCCGGAACTAGCCCTCAACTCTATTTTCATTTCTTGCAATCAAGCGCATAATCCTCCCGGATTAGCCCCTTGTTGCTTCTTTAAAACTTAAACTACGAGTGCATAACTCTCACGGAATTAGCCCCTCGTTCCTCTATTGATCATTAAGAACAAGTGCACAATTCTCTCGGAATTGGTGAAAGGATCCGAAACTAATCATCCGGACGTTGTCCATATTGATTACAAACGAATTACAATAGTTGATAACATTGCGAGGTACTTGCCCTCTATATGATACATCTTACAAACGTTGCATTTATTCTTAAAAGACAATCTATAGTTACATCCATAATTGACATATTCGCCTGACATTTCATAATATTCAAATGACCTAAACCGCCATTTACTTAATAATAGTCTCTATGAACTTCAATGACTCGAATGCAACGCCTTATGATATAAGTCCTTAATGGCCTCAAGTAGTATCCTTAGTACGAGATAATGCACAGCGGAAGACTTAATTCATACCTGAGAATAACATGCTTTAAAATGTCAACATAAAGTTGGTGAGATATAGGTTTAATGTCGACAGCGATATAAATATAGACCACAAGATTTCATATATAAACATTTTAATAAAAATATTCTAAGTGGTTGAGCACTTGGTAACCATACTTAACAATTAATCACGTCGCATATTCCCTTTAATATGAAATCTTACTACACTGTACCAAGTGTAGTCACGAAACGAAGTACTGTGCAACCGTTGAATACTGGTCGTCCAGTCCGGTTGGGGTTGTCAGGCCCGATAGATCTATCAACAGGATTCGCGTTTACAATACCGCTGTAAATATTAGTTACCAAGCTACAGGGAAGTATGCCAGTGGTACAACTCAACGTAGAATATATTTTTCAGTTACTTGTGTCCATAACGTAAAACATAAAATACATGTATTCTCATCCCGAAATATTTAGAGTTTAAAAGTGGGACTATATACTCACTTTCGTCTTGAAGATATATATAATTTGACTTGGTCTCCGGTTGATATCACGAACCTATCCATATATAATATATCAATACCTTTTCTTTTTAAACAAACGTCACATATATATACTTGTTATACTTTTAATACTTTGAATAATTCCTTAGTCCGTAGTTAGCAGCTCGTTGTTAGTAATTCAATTTTAATGGTTCATTTTTAGATGTTTAATATACCCGCAATGAAATAAATAAAACCCCCAACGAAATAAATAAAATCCCATCGTATATGTATTGGTCGAGATTAATCTTGACCCACGGTACCGGTGTTGTCAAATGACGTGTTGCGTACATAAAGTACCGGTGTTGTCAAATGACGTGTTGCGTACAAACATGGGATCTTATGATTAATCTTCTCGTGTTGTTTACGGGTGATCCTGAACCATATAAAATTGAATTATAAGTACATATATATAAAATATCATGTTATCTTAGAAATATGTGATTTATTTAATTTTTCCCAATTAATCCCGAAGTTAAACAAGTCTAGGATAACCAATTTTGTTTCGGTCATAGTTTCTTCGTTACAAATCCGTTTTCGTTGATTCAACTTGCCATCTCCTTGGATCGAGTCCCTCTTTAAGACTATGAACTGAAAATACCTTGGTTTGTATTCAAAATCACACGGCATAGGTGAAACTTTAGTGAAACTTATGAAGTTAAACATTTTTGTTACAAAAAAATAACACTTAATGACCATTTTTCTAAAAATACTTATACTTTGAATTAAATCATGAAATTTTTATGTGTTAACATATTTATAGTAAAAATCATTTTTACAGAACATAAACCTCCAATTCAAAGTTTAAGATAGTTTTTAATTATCCAACCCAAAACAGTCCCCGGTTACACTCCGACGTCGTAAAAACAGTTTTTAAGATATTCTTTGAAAAACCAAGTTATACCTTGTTAAGTTAGCATATATTTAAGTTATATTACAGGTCTTGAAGTATTTTAAAAGTTAAGTTAGAAGGATCTATTTAGTTTGCAAACAAGTTTGAAAACTTTCAAACTATATTTTTGTTGTTAAAATTGTATACCACAAAATATGATAGCTATATATATATGAATCGAATAAGGTTATGAACATAGATACTACCTCAAGTTCCTTGGACAAGGTTGCTGTAAAAGAGGAGTAAAAAGCTAGAACCAAAAGGGTGATGGAATTGGATGAAAGATTGGAAGTAAGTTTGTGTTCTTGGAAGGATTTCTTGAAGTGTTTTTGTATGGTTTTCTTATGGTGTTTAAGTAAGGTTTTTGAAGCTAATTGATGGGGAAAATGCTTGGAGATGATCAAGTATGAAGTTAAGAGTATTTTGAGAGAGAAATGGAAGTGTAAGTATGAGAAAATGGGGTGAAGAAATGGTGTGCATGCATAAAAACGTTTTTAGGTTATAAAGGAAAAAAAAGATACCTAACTTTGTTTTCTTGCTAAATAATTCATGCTACTTGACAAATGGTTGGTTCCACATGTTTCTTAATCATTTAAGGCTGCTAAGGAGCAGATTTTTATTGGTATATACCAATAGTAAATACATCTAGAAGCTGCGTATGATACGGGTACATATACCCTAGGTATACGTATAGAAATCTTTGAGAAAAAGGAACGAGGATTCAAATATAGCTATCTTTTGTAAATATACTTATATTGTTTTATATATTTAAGTCTTTAAAAGTGATTAAATACATTACTTATACGATATATGTATAAACATTATAGGTCATAAGTATTTAAGTCAAATAACGTTACGTATGGTTATCGTTTTGAAAACTTAAGTTAGTAGTTTCAAAATATACTTATAACTTATTGTTATTAATACAAAATGAGATATTAAAACATTCTTAGATCATGTTAAATATGTATATATACATATATATACACAAACGTATAATTATCATATATTGTATAGTTCGTGATATCATCGGTCAAACTAGACGGTCAAACGTTGTGTAAAACTCTTTTCGAAAACATAAGTCTCAACAATTTGGATTTCTTATCATGTTGGTAAGGTTTAATTTATGTAAATATTAATCTTATAAGTATAGAACGATCGAAAAAGTGCGGGTCAACTTTAGGGTTTTTGCTTATCGTGTCGGAACCATATAGAGATTAGAGTTTAAATTTGGTCGGAAATTTCCGGGTCGTTACAGTACCCACCCGTTAAAGAAATTTCGTCCTCGAAATTTGGTAGAGGTTGTCATAAATAACAATAGGAATGTTTTCATGACGAATATGAGGTAATAATGAAATTTTATCATTATTGAAAGATTTAGATAAAACGATTCGGTTATGTGAGACGCACGAGCGAAGCTATCACAAAAGAGTGAAATGAGTAAATATAGAATTGTTGTAACCGATGACGTGATTATGATCGATTTCCGGGATTTAAGGGTTTTAAAGAAAATCTTATGTAATAAGATTTAGTTTTGCGGCGATCAGGATCTTCTTTGATTTAACGCGGCAATCTGTTTTGATTTCTTTGTCGAATATTTCACTATAAATTTACCTCCTTCCCTTTCTTTCTTCCCACATCTTCTATTCTTTCTCTTTAGTTCCTACTTTAAGACATTCGCTAATATGCTCCATCCCATTCTAATCCTTGTTATATTTCTAACTTTCATATCTTTCATTCTTCTTTTTCATCTATCACCAGAAGAATCTATTCTCTTTTATCCTTTCCTTGGAATTATAATGTTTTTAATTCTCCCGTGCCTTTACGTTGCAATACGTATTGATATGCACGGTTTGTAGTTTCGGGGTTGTTGTTAGGTTTTATACCTTCCCTTATATTTCGATGTTCCTACTCCCGTCCCTTAAAATCATTGTCATCCACAGTTAATGCTCTCTCTTATTTGCTGTGGTTTATGTTCCTATTTCTATTCTGAGGTTTTGTCCCTTCGTTTCTTCTTCCTGTCCTCGAGCCAAGCGAACAATGGTCCGAAATTCGTAGGTAGGAAATTTGGAATGAACCTAGCTATTGGTTTTAGAATGAAATTGTAATGGCACGATCTTGATTCGCTAAATTACTCGAATATTCCGGAAAAATAGAACTAACAAGGTGATACGTTCTAATATGTTTGGAGACTTGATAGAATGTAAGAGCCGTGTAACATGGCACATGATGACGGTACTGTGAATCATCACATTCCATTAGAAACTTAACATGACTTACTGTAATATAATGAAGTTGATCAAGTTTCATTATATTATACTAATTCATGCATCAGTTCCCAACACTACTTCAAATCATTTATATTTTAATCTCGGAGGTTTCAGAATTTAGAAATTAACACAGTTTCTTTTATATTGTAACGCAGATGTTACGGAGAGATAAATGATCGCAGATAGGAATAGTTGTAAAAATATCTCCAGAAATATGAAAAATATTTATAACGAATGATATGAAGATATCTTATAATATCTAAGATAAGATGATGATGAAAAATATCATCCGGGCAAGGTTTTGAATAAAGAGTAGGGTTCTTACTGACGGTTTCAGCAGGTACGGAATCGTTTGTATTCTTTGAGAGCAGGTTCAGTCCCTGTGATTTATCCACAGCCTCTTTCATACTTTGCTTCATCCGTTTTCTAGTTCCAAACTTTTTTTTTTTTTTCAGCTTTACCACCTTACTATTCTTTGTCATCAAACTTTTGACCGTTAAAGTCGTTTACAGTTTTTGCTGCTTCGTTAGCATTTCAAGAACTATTTCATAGTCCCGGGTGTTTTTCAGAAACTTCACGTTCAGATTATGAAATTCTTAGGGATAGACATTATAGATATGATGGAAGAAGTTCCGCGAGATTTTCAAAATACTGATTGTTGATTTCGCCAAAAGGATAACGATCTGCTGGTGCACCTGTTGATGTTGTCGAGGGATATAAAAGGTTTTCCGGTAATGACGGCGAAAGGACAAGGTATAAATATCATGATTATAATAGAAATAATCTCACTGAAAAGTCGAAGTGGAGCTGTGACAAAATTAGCTTCTTGAAAAGGAAATTGTAGGGTTGTTCTTGCTAATAAATGGCAAAGGATTCAATACGTTATGTGTTAAATTATGAATTTGGGTTCGAGAGTTCTTCAGGTGTATAACTGTATGTATAAATCTTCATTCCGTAGGCGAGGTGCGGCGGGTTCAACTTCTCGGTCGAGGTGTTTTCAGGAATCATGAAAGGATTTGAATGCGAATTGTAATCGTCAAGTTACGAATGAGGTTTAAGATAAAATCAAGTGGCAAGCTTGAAGAATTGTTTAGCTTCATATGTTACAATCAACATTTTAATTCATTTTGATTGTCCAGAGTTAGCCGGAACAGTTAGCGTGGAATCCTTAATAGATTTTTAATTAGTTAAATCGTGTGTTTCTAACAATTTTTTTTTTCTTTTGTCCAATGTTTTCTTCTTTATGCCACTTGTTGGATTCTGGTAGGTCAAAATCCGAATATGAAATTTGATTGAAAATGGTTATTCTGGGGTGAGCGGATACGAATATCGGTGGTTGTAAATAAGATAATAGATAACCGTTGAATCAGATTCAAGAATGTACAATATAACTTATTAATGTGAATTCTAAATATTCCTCGGGTACTACCCACCCGTTAAAATATTTTCATCATTAATAGTTTGTACGAAGGAATTTTTAATTACTATCTTTATGAAAATATACTTGCATATATATTTTCTTCAGAGATAATCATAGATTTAATGAGTCAATATGATATTAAACTCATTTGATTTATCGTTAATTCTAGATTACATAATCTCTAAGACTTTAGAAATTACATAATCGTCATACGATACGTAAAGCGAAGATAATCGATGTAGAACGATATATAGAACGAAGATCATACTCGAAGTACAGATATTGAGTCGTGTGATGTTGATATTCGAGATACAGATTGTGATGTTGAGATTTAAGGCGCGGTTGTGATTGGGGTGATAAAGGTACTGTCGGCGTTGACGATGGTAGTACGGATTATGCTGCTGGTGCTGCTGTTGGTGTTTGTAACCTTCGCACCATATTCTCCAAAACCACTACCCGAGCACGGAGTTCGTTGACTTCTTCTATTATACCGGGATGATTGACGGTTGGAACGAGCGAATGAACAAGATTTGAAATATGGGATAGTATGTAATCATGACGAGATACTCTAGAAATGAGCGAGAAAATGATGTTTCGAATAGGTTCGCCGGTAAGTGCTTCAGGTTCATCGTTAAGAGGACAATTTGGTGGATGGAATGGATCACCTTCTTCTTGCCTCCAGAAATTTAGTATATTACGAACCCATCCCCAATTCATCCAGAATAGATGATGGGAAATTGGTTGATCCATTCCGGTAACGCTGTTCTCGGAGCTCGAATGGAAATCCATATCGGCGAAGCTATCGAAGTCGGAGGAATTTGAGCTGGATGAAGAATCCATCTTGTATGGTCGGAGAAATGAATTTTTGGTTTGGAATAGATTATAGGAGTTGGGTTTGGTACTCTTCAATACATAATTTACATATGTATATATAATATCAAAATCCCATGAATTACGGAGAATCTTTGAAATACGTCAGGCAATGTCTATCGTAACAGATACGCTAGGATATGAATTTTGTCTATACACTATCGATGCACTAAATGCAGTAAGACGTGTCTAGACTTAAGAATGATAAGCAGGCAGTTCCCTAAGAATGATAAGCAGATGATTTCCGACTAGGATTGATAAGCAAAACTTTTGACAGGCAGACACGGTCAAAGTCCAGACTCACTTAATGTATCCTAACAACTACTAGTTAGACACACTAATGCAAGGCCTGGTTCGCTAAGACCAACGCTCTGATACCAACTGAAAGGATCCGAAACTAATCATCCGGACGTTGTCCATATTGATTACAAACGAATTACAATAGTTGATAACATTGCGAGGTACTTGCCCTCTATATGATACATCTTACAAACGTTGCATTTATTCTTAAAAGACAATCTATAGTTACATCCATAATTGACATATTCGCCTGACATTTCATAATATTCAAATGACCTAAACCGCCATTTACTTAATAATAGTCTCTATGAACTTCAATGACTCGAATGCAACGCCTTATGATATAAGTCCTTAATGGCCTCAAGTAGTATCCTTAGTACGAGATAATGCACAGCGGAAGACTTAATTCATACCTGAGAATAACATGCTTTAAAATGTCAACATAAAGTTGGTGAGATATAGGTTTAATGTCGACAGCGATATAAATATAGACCACAAGATTTCATATATAAACATTTTAATAAAAATATTCTAAGTGGTTGAGCACTTGGTAACCATACTTAACAATTAATCACGTCGCATATTCCCTTTAATATGAAATCTTACTACACTGTACCAAGTGTAGTCACGAAACGAAGTACTGTGCAACCGTTGAATACTGGTCGTCCAGTCCGGTTGGGGTTGTCAGGCCCGATAGATCTATCAACAGGATTCGCGTTTACAATACCGCTGTAAATATTAGTTACCAAGCTACAGGGAAGTATGCCAGTGGTACAACTCAACGTAGAATATATTTTTCAGTTACTTGTGTCCATAACGTAAAACATAAAATACATGTATTCTCATCCCGAAATATTTAGAGTTTAAAAGTGGGACTATATACTCACTTTCGTCTTGAAGATATATATAATTTGACTTGGTCTCCGGTTGATATCACGAACCTATCCATATATAATATATCAATACCTTTTCTTTTTAAACAAACGTCACATATATATACTTGTTATACTTTTAATACTTTGAATAATTCCTTAGTCCGTAGTTAGCAGCTCGTTGTTAGTAATTCAATTTTAATGGTTCATTTTTAGATGTTTAATATACCCGCAATGAAATAAATAAAACCCCCAACGAAATAAATAAAATCCCATCGTATATGTATTGGTCGAGATTAATCTTGACCCACGGTACCGGTGTTGTCAAATGACGTGTTGCGTACATAAAGTACCGGTGTTGTCAAATGACGTGTTGCGTACAAACATGGGATCTTATGATTAATCTTCTCGTGTTGTTTACGGGTGATCCTGAACCATATAAAATTGAATTATAAGTACATATATATAAAATATCATGTTATCTTAGAAATATGTGATTTATTTAATTTTTCCCAATTAATCCCGAAGTTAAACAAGTCTAGGATAACCAATTTTGTTTCGGTCATAGTTTCTTCGTTACAAATCCGTTTTCATTGATTCAACTTGCCATCTCCTTGGATCGAGTCCCTCTTTAAGACTATGAACTGAAAATACCTTGGTTTGTATTCAAAATCACACGGCATAGGTGAAACTTTAGTGAAACTTATGAAGTTAAACATTTTTGTTACAAAAAAATAACACTTAATGACCATTTTTCTAAAAATACTTATACTTTGAATTAAATCATGAAATTTTTATGTGTTAACATATTTATAGTAAAAATCATTTTTACAGAACATAAACCTCCAATTCAAAGTTTAAGATAGTTTTTAATTATCCAACCCAAAACAGTCCCCGGTTACACTCCGACGTCGTAAAAACAGTTTTTAAGATATTCTTTGAAAAACCAAGTTATACCTTGTTAAGTTAGCATATATTTAAGTTATATTACAGGTCTTGAAGTATTTTAAAAGTTAAGTTAGAAGGATCTATTTAGTTTGCAAACAAGTTTGAAAACTTTCAAACTATGTTTTTGTTGTTAAAATTGTATACCACAAAATATGATAGCTATATATATATGAATCGAATAAGGTTATGAACATAGATACTACCTCAAGTTCCTTGGACAAGGTTGCTGTAAAAGAGGAGTAAAAAGCTAGAACCAAAAGGGTGATGGAATTGGATGAAAGATTGGAAGTAAGTTTGTGTTCTTGGAAGGATTTCTTGAAGTGTTTTTGTATGGTTTTCTTATGGTGTTTAAGTAAGGTTTTTGAAGCTAATTGATGGGGAAAATTCTTGGAGATGATCAAGTATGAAGTTAAGAGTATTTTGAGAGAGAAATGGAAGTGTAAGTATGAGAAAATGGGGTGAAGAAATGGTGTGCATGCATAAAAACGTTTTTAGGTTATAAAGGAAAAAAAAGATACCTAACTTTGTTTTCTTGCTAAATAATTCATGCTACTTGACAAATGGTTGGTTCCACATGTTTCTTAATCATTTAAGGCTGCTAAGGAGCAGATTTTTATTGGTATATACCAATAGTAAATACATCTAGAAGCTGCGTATGATACGGGTACATATACCCTAGGTATACGTATAGAAATCTTTGAGAAAAAGGAACGAGGATTCAAATATAGCTATCTTTTGTAAATATACTTATATTGTTTTATATATTTAAGTCTTTAAAAGTGATTAAATACATTACTTATACGATATATGTATAAACATTATAGGTCATAAGTATTTAAGTCAAATAACGTTACGTATGGTTATCGTTTTGAAAACTTAAGTTAGTAGTTTCAAAATATACTTATAACTTATTGTTATTAATACAAAATGAGATATTAAAACATTCTTAGATCATGTTAAATATGTATATATACATATATATACACAAACGTATAATTATCATATATTGTATAGTTCGTGATATCATCGGTCAAACTAGACGGTCAAACGTTGTGTAAAACTCTTTTCGAAAACATAAGTCTCAACAATTTGGATTTCTTATCATGTTGGTAAGGTTTAATTTATGTAAATATTAATCTTATAAGTATAGAACGATCGAAAAAGTGCGGGTCAACTTTAGGGTTTTTGCTTATCGTGTCGGAACCATATAGAGATTAGAGTTTAAATTTGGTCGGAAATTTCCGGGTCGTTACAATTGGCCCCTCATTACTTTCAACTAAGTCATGTGCTAGCTACCCGACTAGCAATCCCCTTAACCCGCCCAAATTACCCCAAATAACTCACCTTGGCCTTGAACTACTTCCTTAACACCTCCAAATTCCTTGTCTTGCTTTGCACCTATGACATTATGCTAACATTATCAATTATTGTTCAAATAAACAATTTAATCAATTACAATCATTCACTTAGGACTCCTTGTCCTAACCCTTCACCCCATTTACCATTCATAATACTTGACACATTTCACATGCACTTCTAATTCTTCAACATAACTTTTAAGTTCATTGTGACATTTACACAAACACTTGGTGTGCAAAAACACTACAAAGCATGTAGCCACTAGTTAGGTTTCTTCATCATTTCATAACTTCAATTACCCATATTTGAAACAATTAAAAACCCTAATTAGCAATACTAGATCTTAAATCAACTCATTAAAGCAACAACATAAGTCATTTAACAATGACACTTGGAATTACAACATGCGCAAGCTAATTTCTCAAAACCAAAACATAAACAAGTTAGGGTTTTCTTGCAAAGATGAAATTGATGTTAGAGAAGGAATAGTAGCAGAGATTGTCTTCCTTAAACTTGATTGACACTTAAATTCACTTCCTTGCTCAATTACTACCTCCGATTCACCAAAACTCTAGCTTATGAACACTCTCTTGAACTTGTTTCTTTTTCTTGAAGTAAAATGGTGAGAAAATGAGGCTGAAACACTCAGCATCAGCTTTAAACCCGGCGTTGCAAAAAGTCCTTCATTTTTAAAACTTAACAAAAACAGTCCCTGCAATTCCAGGCATGCTGCGCGCCGCGCAGCCCAATGACTCGACGCTCCATTATGCTGAAAATGGGATGTCACATGAATCGTGTTCAGGCTGACAGGTAATAGTCCCAACTTGTCAACCTCGCGGTCTCGATCATGTTTGTTGTCAATACTCTTGAAATTGTGTAGATGGTGATTTGTTCTATCTCCAAACGCATAATAAATAATATTCAATTTTGAAGATAGAATATGTATCAATTACATAGTGTAAAAATAGTTAATATAAACAAATAAAATATATTCATGATATCATTATATAATTATAAATTAAGTAAGTAAATAATATATAACTTATGCGGTAATAACATCAGACCATGCAAGGTAGAGCTCATCATTACCTTCACATAGAATGCCCAAGTATTCATAGTCAGGACGTTCTTCACGAACGATCTCGCAATCCTGCCTAATGGTCTCCCTCGCTGACTCCAGTACATATGTCTTATCATATGTCTGGAATTTAACCAGCAAGACTAAGAATCAAAAAAGGCATGATCGTCGATCTAGTCCCCAACCAACTCTGGCTCTAGATCTGGAATTTGCTTAAGTCTAGAAACAAGTTTAAGAATGGTCTAGTATTGATAACTTAATGTCTTACAACTTGCTTAATTGATATTACTTATTTCACTTATTAAGATATTATGAACACATTTAATCCACAAACAAGCTTAAAGATGAATATTAGTGTGCTTTGTGATTAAGTGGGTTATTGTCATCAATGACATGTTGACCCACCTATAGAACTTTAGCAAATGTGTTAATTACAAACAAAAGATTATGACAAAACTGAGATTGCCTCAAATGACTATCATGACATATACCCAAGAATGCTAGACTTACCACTTTGAACTTGACAAGTCACTATCAAGGCAATACATCCAAGATAAATGAACAATTAATGCATATAATACTTGTATAGTATGTTGTGTATCTTTTGCAGGTATTAAATGAAGTAAAGAGTCCAAAGATTTGAGTTCAAAACTGATTCAAATGGCTATACAACGGATAAATGTTTAGGACTGTACCGCGTGCGGTCGACCCACGATCGACCATAGGCTGAGCCGCAGCAACGACTATTTTATTTATCTCTCCATATAAATAGCAAGACTTGGAGAACTTTGAAGACTTGACCCTCTTGCATGCTTTAACTCAAAATTCATCAGAGAATCACAAGATCATAATTCATATATATTTTTGTGAACAGCAAGAGAAGTTCTATGATCTCATAGATTGTAGAAGGTTTGTAAACTTACTATCAAATCACTATCTTTATGAGTTTACTTAGTGTTGTATTATCCTTTGAATTGTCTTAGGATTTTCATCACTAGAAATGGTGAGTCTTGTACTTTGTAATTAGAAGCATAAGCTAGCTTAGTTATCTTCTTTCTTAAAGGGAACTAGGAAGTTGATTAATTCCATTGGAGATTAATACTTGTCCAAGGTGAAGACAAGTTGATCTAAGTTAGAGGTAATCTTTCAAAGGGATAGAAGGATTAGGTTTGTTGTCTACAAAGGAGTACAAGACTTGTAAATCGGATCTCCACCGAATTTGGAGAAAGAGGCTTAGTGAAGCAAAACTCCCGATTAGGGAATCGGGGAGTAGATTAAGTTAATTGGATTAGTTAACATCCACCCGAACTACTATAATTCTTTGTGTTTATGTTCTTTACTTTACATTCCGCATTACTTCAAACACAAACACTACACACATTGAGTTTGAGTTGATTAAGTTGATCAAGGATTGTTCAAATCTTGTTAATCATCGAAAAAAAATTTAAAAATCTATTAAGTAACTATTCACTCCCCCCTCTCTAGTTACTTACACAATAGTTGCAATCTCGTTTATTTTTCTTGTAGTTCTTGTAGTTTCATTTTTTTTTATCCTTTTCACTAGCCTTTTTTGCTAGCTATTTCATAAAATCTTCAGCCGTCGAAAAAAATGTAATATTAACATCGTATTAGGCTTATAATATATTTCTCATTAAAAGATACTAATCAAAAGATAAACATTATTTACCAAGTTCTCAAGTATCCGGAGAATTGATATCTCGTTACATACTGCTCACTCTCGTATATGAACATACATGCTAACATGCATCGAGTGTGCTAAACCCTCACGACGTATTCATATGGGCATCGCTTGTGGTAAAACCCCCTCAGGTGAGGTTACGTCCACAACATCCGAGGCCCTTGGAATTTGCTGGTAACAACAACGGAAATTTTGCAACGAGTGAAGTCGAACCCCTGACCTCCCATATAAGAAGTCAAGTCACCACCACTACGCCAACTCCTAATTGTTCTATAGGTGTATTATTTGAGTTGAATATTAATTTTTTGGATTAAATTTGAGTTAATTAGTCTTGGCTATATCATACAAATGGAAGAGTACAATTCATGAAGAAAAAGAGCAACCTACAACAACAACAACAAACAACAAAACCCAATACCACATGAGTGGTGTATGGGGGATGTGAGATGTAGACAATCCTTCTCCTATCCGAGAATAAAGACAAGTCATTTCTCCACCCAGAGTAGTGAAACACTCTCAAAAGTAGAGAAAGTCATCCCTCTCTCTATTCGACGGATAAAGAGATTGCTTCCGAGTGGACCTCCGACTAATAAGTAGGAAAATATTTTTAAAAAAATAGTAAAATTAAATTAAAAATAAAATTGAGACGCCATGAAAATGGTAGAATCAAATTTCCATGGGTTTTAAATCCTGCCTGGAATTCAATTTAGGCTCTAAACGGCAGTCAAGACGCCAATAAATCGACGCTTGCTGTTGACTCAAAAATAGAGCAGAAAAAGAGCAACCTAGACATAGATAATCATACATTTGATGTTATAAAGCAGTTGAATCAAAACATGGTCAATGGCTTCATAACTTGTAGCCAACAGAAACAAACACCAACAACAAATATCACAACTCGACTAGAGCTGGTTTTGATCGATGCCTCACTTTTACGAGGAGTATGATTTATGTTTCCACCTCCGCTTCCTCTCCCACCTCTCCGTCCTTTTGCTAATGACACCATATCATTTTCCATGGATTCTCGATTAATATTTCTAGTTACCGTCTGTAACCCTGCATCACAAACCATAATATCCTTACTGAAGTACAAGTTTTTCATGCAATAGTACACATGTTTGATTTCATTAGGAATAAGGTTACATAAAACTTACCACGAGATTCTTGAAGTAGATCAACTAGGCTTTTTAAACGATCCACCGATGTATTTTCAAGGGCTAGTCTTGATGGGATAGAGGTTGAAAAGAGAAAGATGAATAGCCAACAAGGAATATTTAGCTTTGTTCTCTCCATTTAGATTATATCACACAAGGCAAAAGTAACCGCACACATATATAAGCATGTAGGATGCTAATAGGGATCTATTCTGCTTCATCGCCTTTTTATTTACTTTTATTATAAGAAAGAAGATAACACAAAATCTTGACTTTATCTATAACCTGATTGTGATACCAATAGGCACATATGCACTTTCAAAATTGGAAGTAAAAAGTCACTGTTAGGTAGTATCTGGTTCTGTTTTTGTTGTTGATGTGGGGGATGATATGATATTGATCCCTTTTTTTGTTGTTTATTAACACCAAAAATTTAAAGGGGGCATTTTGCAACCAAAACAAGCAGAGGATGGATTTCATGTATGTAAAAGAATACGATACCCACTTTTCGAAGGGTAAACATGAAGCTACGAACGTTGTTCTATAATAAATCAAAAGATTTAAAGAATCGTTTTTCAGATTTGAAATCGGGTCCTACATGTTTCGACCTAAAAGGTATAATGGTGTTATGTTCGACTGCTTATATAAGTAAGAAGATTTCAGTTCTATAAGCAGTCGGATACCTTTATAAACTAGTAACGATAAATTCATGCTTAACACCTGAATCAAACCAAAGACCTTTAGGAAGGCGACAAGTCTTTCAAACCTAAAACAACAGATCTGTTAAATGATCAATCTCCTCATTTGTTTCAGTTTGTTTACTTTTGTTTGGTTGAGTAGCAGGTTAATGGAGTTGCTCAAATAGTTCCTGCTGGTGTTGGTGTTGTCAAGTTGTTCATATATGCAAACATAAAGCTGCAGGAGTCTAAAGCTTCATTTCTAAGTTATGAAGAAGGCCTAATCTCTTTGTGCACCATGTGTTTGTTAATCATGAATAATGCACCTGGTGTGGGGTTTAGGTTAATGAGCACACAGATGGGACATAGTTGAGATTAGGTGTCCATTTTCTGTTTATTACCAAAACACCAAGTACATGGGCCATTTTAGTTATTATGCAAAAGTTATGCAAGTGCAGGGGTCTGTTTGTACTTTTTCATATCTAAAGATGTATAAATAGCTTAGGTGTTTTAGGGTTTCATTATTCAGGTTTCAATCTGTAATTCGTATACACCTTTCTCTCTATTGTTAAGTTTATGTTTGTGGTTTTTTGGTATAATTCTGAATAATTTTGTGGTTGTTGATGAGTGATTATCTAAATCATTCATAGTTTGTTCATGGTATCAGAGCGGGTGCTTGATTCGTGTTGTTCGTTTGAAATCCAATTAGGGTTTCGCTGAAAGGTTATTCGGTTGGTGGTATTAGGGTTTCTGATCAAAAAGAAACCTGTGGTCGTTCTTTGATTCAATCATTTTGATCTGGAACATTAGGGTTTCAATTCAAAACCCTAATTTGTTATTGTTGAAGACGATTTACAAATCTTCTTATGGTTATTCTTCCGCTGTGAAATTGAAGGTTAAAGGAGGAGTACTCTGTGAGGAATTTTCTTCCTACCTGTGTTTGTAGCAAGTTCCTACGCGTAGGAGTTTCTGTGCTTACAGGAATTAACTGCCCCTACGTGTTACACTTGGCCTATAGCCAGGACTCCCTCTTTCTTTATTTGTTTAATTTCTTTAATTGTTTGTTTGATTAAGGAATTGCACTACACCCAACTCTTGAACCTTGATCTTAAAGATTTCAAGGAAACCTGATCAAGTGTGGTGGTTCTTTAATCTTTGGTGTTCTTCTTGTTACTTGTTATTGTGATTAATATTTGGTAATTTGTTTGTTGGTTCTTGTTTGCTCTTGATTGTTGTTAAAATGTCTGGGGATGAGGGTGAAGTATCTACTACCATGATAAGTAAATTGGATTTTGGTGATCCTCTTTACTTACATGCTAGTGATATTAGTGAAATGTCCCGTTCTTATTGATTAAAAAAGTTCCATATTAATTGATTTCGTTGCGAGGTTTTGACCTCTATATGAGACGTTTTTCAAAGACTGCATTCATTTTAAAAGAAACCATAACCTTTATTTCATCAATAAAGGTTTAAAAAGCTTTACGTAGATTATCAAATAATGATAATCTAAAATATCCTGTTTACACACGACCATTACATAATGGTTTACAATACAAATATGTTACAACAAAATAAGTTTCTTGAATGCAGTTTTTACACAATATCATACAAGCATGGACTCCAAATCTCATCCTTATTTAAGTATGCGACAGCGGAAGCTCTTAATATTCACCTGAGAATAAACATGCTTTAAACGTCAACAAAAATGTTGGTGAGTTATAGGTTTAACCTATATATATCAAATCGTAACAATAGACCACAAGATTTCATATTTCAATACACATCCCATACATAGAGATAAAAATCATTCATATGGTGAACACCTGGTAACCGACATTAACAAGATGCATATATAAGAATATCCCCATCATTCCGGGACACCCTTCGGATATGATATAAATTTCGAAGTACTAAAGCATCCGGTACTTTGGATGGGGTTTGTTAGGCCCAATAGATCTATCTTTAGGATTTGCGTCAATTAGGGTGTCTGTTCCCTAATTCTTAGATTACCAGACTTAATAAAAAGGGGCATATTCGATTTCGATAATTCAACCATAGAATGTAGTTTCACGTACTTGTGTCTATTTTGTAAATCATTTATAAAACCTGCATGTATTCTCATCCCAAAAATATTAGATTTTAAAAGTGGGACTATAACTCACTTTCATAGATTTTTACTTCGTCGGGAAGTAAGACTTGGCCACTGGTTGATTCACGAACCTATAACAATATATACATATATATCAAAGTATGTTCAAAATATATTTACAACACTTTTAATATATTTTGATGTTTTAAGTTTATTAAGTCAGCTGTCCTCGTTAGTAACCTACAACTAGTTGTCCACAGTTAGATATACAGAAATAAATCGATAAATATTATCTTGAATCAATCCACGACCCAGTGTATACGTATCTCAGTATTTATCACAACTCAAACTATACATATTTTGGAATCAACCTCAACCCTGTATAGCTAACTCCAACATTCACATATAGAGTGTATATGGTTGTTCCGAAATATATATAGATGTGTCGACATGATAGGTCGAAACATTGTATACGTGTCTATGGTATCTCAAGATTACATAATATACAATACAAGTTGATTAAGTTATGGTTGGAATATATTTGTTACCAATTTTCACGTAGCTAAAATGAGAAAAATTATCCAATCTTGTTTTACCCATAACTTCTTCATTTTAAATCCGTTTTGAGTGAATAAAATTGCTATGGTTTCATATTGAACTCTATTTTATGAATTTAAACAGAAAAAGTATAGGTTTATAGTCAGAAAACTAAGTTACAAGTTGTTTTTGTAAAGGTAGTCATTTCAGTCGAAAGAACGACGTCTAGATGACCATTTTAGAAAACATACTTCCACTTTGAGTTTAACCATAATTTTTGGATATAGTTTCATGTTCATAATAAAAATCATTTTCTCAGAATAACAACTTTTAAATCAAAGTTTATCATAGTTTTTAATTAACTAACCCAAAACAGCCCGCGGTGTTACTACGACGGCGTAAATCCGGTTTTACGGTGTTTTTCGTGTTTCCAGGTTTTAAATCATTAAGTTAGCATATCATATAGATATAGAACATGTGTTTAGTTAATTTTAAAAGTCAAGTTAGAAGGATTAACTTTTGTTTGCGAACAAGTTTAGAATTAACTAAACTATGTTCTAGTGATTACGAGTTTAAACCTTCGAATAAGATAGTTTTATATATATGAATCGAATGATGTTATGAACATCATTACTACCTCAAGTTTAGTAGGTAAACCTACTGGAAGTGACAAGAAATGATCTAGCTTCAAAGGATCTTGGATGGCTTGAAAGTTCTTGAAGTAGGATCATGACACAAAAACAAGTTCAAGTAAGATTTTTACTCGAATTAAGATAGTTTATAGTTATAGAAATTGAATCAAAGTTTGAATATGAATATTACCTTGAATAAGAAAGATAACCTACTATATATAACAAAGGTTTCTTGATCTTAGATGATTACTTGGAATGGATTAGAAAGCTTGGAAGTAAATTAGTAAACTTGAAGGGATTTTTGAAGTGTTCTTGAAGTGTTCTTCCTATGATGATTATAGCTTGATTCTTGAAGTGATTTTTGATGAAGATGATAATTAACTACTGGAAAAATACGTTCATAATAGTGTGTGTGTGTGTGTGTGTGTTGAGAGAGAATTAGAAAGAGAATTGGAAGTGAAATGGAGTGAATGAGGAGTGGTAATTGGTGAGTGGTGAGTGGGGTTAAAAGGAGTTCTAGTTAGTTGACTAGCTCATGGTAGAAGTTAAAATTGATTAGTCATACATGACATAATCAAGAGTGGAATCCCATGCTAGTTCCTATTGGTATATACCCATAGTAAGTACGTTTTGAAGCTGTGTATAATACGGGTAAGAATACGACTAGAATTCTTGATGAAAGAACAGAATGGGAAAGTAACTGTAACCATTTTCATTAAGTATGAGTGTTTTGATATATGTCTTGAAGTCTTCCAAAAGTATTTTAATACATCTAAATACACTACATGTATATACATTTTAACTGAGTCGTTAAGTCATCGTTAGTCGTTACATGTAAGTGTTGTTTTGAAACCTTTAAGTTAACGATCTCAATTAATGTTGTTAACCCATTGTTTATTATATCTAATGAGATGTTAAATTATTATATTATCATGATATTACGATATATTAATATATCTTAATATGATATATATACATTTAAATGTCGTTACAACGATAATCGTTACATATATGTCTCGTTTCGAAATCCTTAAGTTAGTAGTCTTGTTTATATGTATATAACTTATTGTTAATATACTTATGGAGATACTTACTTATCATAATCTCATGTTAACCATATGTATATCCATATATATATCGTCATGTCGTTTTTACAAGTTTTAACGTTCGTGAATCGCCGGTCAACTTGGGTGGTCAATTGTCTATATGAAACATATTTCAATTAATCAAGTCTTAACAAGTTTGATTGCTTAACATGTTGGAAACATTTAATCATGTAAATATCAATCTCAATTAATATATATAAACATGGAAAAGTTCGGGTCACTACAGTACCTACCCGTTAAATAAATTTCGTCCCGAAATTTTAAGATGTTGAAGGTGTTGACGAATCTTCTGGAAATAGATGCGGGTATTTCTTCTTCATCTGATCTTCACGCTCCCAGGTGAACTCGGGTCCTCTACGAGCATTCCATCGAACCTTAACAATTGGTATCTTGTTTTGCTTAAGTCTTTTAACCTCACGATCCAGTATTTCGACGGGTTCTTCGATGAATTGGAGTTTTTCGTTGATTTGGATTTCATCTAACGGAATAGTGAGATCTTCTTTAGCAAAACATTTCTTCAAATTCGAGACGTGGAAAGTGTTATGTACAGTCGCGAGTTGTTGAGGTAACTCAAGTCGGTAAGCTACTGGTCCGACACGATCAATAATCTTGAATGGTCCAATATACCTTGGATTTAATTTCCCTCGTTTACCAAATCGAACAACGCCTTTCCAAGGTGCAACTTTAAGCATGACCATCTCTCCAATTTTAAATTCTATATCTTTTCTTTTAATGTCAGCGTAGCTCTTTTGTCGACTTTGGGCAGTTTTCAAACGTTGTTGAATTTGGATGATCTTCTCGGTAGTTTCTTGTATAATCTCCGGACCCGTAATCTGTCTATCCCCCACTTCACTCCAACAAATCGGAGACCTGCACTTTCTACCATAAAGTGCTTCAAACGGCGCCATCTCAATGCTTGAATGGTAGCTGTTGTTGTAGGAAAATTCTGCTAACGGTAGATGTCGATCCCAACTGTTTCTGAAATCAATAACACATGCTCGTAGCATGTCTTCAAGAGTTTGTATCGTCCTTTCGCTCTGCCCATCAGTTTGTGGATGATAGGCAGTACTCATGTCTAGACGAGTTCCTAATGCTTGCTGTAATGTCTGCCAGAATCTTGAAATAAATCTGCCATCCCTATCAGAGATAATAGAGATTGGTATTCCATGTCTGGAGACGACTTCCTTCAAATACAGTCGTGCTAACTTCTCCATCTTGTCATCTTCTCTTATTGGTAGGAAGTGTGCAGATTTGGTGAGACGATCAACTATTACCCAAATAGTATCAAAACCACTTGCAGTCCTTGGCAATTTAGTGATGAAATCCATGGTAATGTTTTCCCATTTCCATTCCGGGATTTCGGGTTGTTGAAGTAGACCTGATGGTTTCTGATGCTTAGCTTTAACCTTAGAATACGTCAAACATTCTCCTACCGATTTAGCAATATCGGCTTTCATACCCGGCCACCAAAAATGTTTCTTGAGATCCTTGTACATCTTCCCCGTTCCAGGATGTATTGAGTATCTGGTTTTATGAGCTTCTCTAAGTACCATTTCTCTCATATCTCCAAATTTTGGTACCCAAATCCTTTCAGCCCTATACCGGGTTCTGTCTTCCCGAATATTAAGATGCTTCTCCGATCCTTTGGGTATTTCATCCTTTAAATTTCCCTCTTTTAAAACTCCTTGTTGCGCCTCCTTTATTTGAGTAGTAAGGTTATTATGAATCATTATATTCATAGATTTTACTCGAATGGGTTCTCTGTCCTTCCTGCTCAAGGCATCGGCTACCACATTTGCCTTCCCCGGGTGGTAACGAATTTCAAAGTCGTAATCATTCAACAATTCAATCCACCTACGCTGCCTCATATTCAGTTGTTTCTGATTAAATATGTGTTGAAGACTTTTGTGGTCGGTATATATAATACTTTTGACCCCATATAAGTAGTGCCTCCAAGTCTTTAATGTAAAAACAACCGCTCCTAATTCCAAATCATGCGTCGTATAATTTTGTTCGTGAATCTTCAATTGTCCGGACGCATAAGCAATCACCTTCATTCGTTGCATTAATACACAACCGAGACCTTGCTTTGATGCGTCACAATAAATCACAAAATCATCATTCCCTTCAGGCAATGACAATATAGGTGCCGTAGTTAGCTTTTTCTTCAATAACTGAAACGCTTTCTCTTGTTCATCATTCCATTCAAATTTCTTCCCTTTATGCGTTAATGCAGTCAAGGGTTTTGCTATTCTGGAAAAGTCTTGGATGAACTTTCTGTAGTAACCAGCTAGTCCTAAAAACTGGCGTATGTGTTTCGGAGTTTTTGGGGTTTCCTACTTTTCAACAGTTTCTATCTTTGCCGGATCCACCTTAATACCTTCTTTGTTCACTATGTGACCGAGGAATTGAACTTCTTCCAACCAAAATGCATACTTTGAAAACTTAGCGTACAATTCTTCCTTCCTCAATACTTCTAACACCTTTCTCAAATGTTCACCGTGTTCTTGGTCATTCTTTGAGTAAATAAGTATGTCATCAATGAAAACAATGACAAACTTGTCAAGGTATAGTCCACACACTCGGTTCATGAGGTCCATGAACACAGATGGTGCATTAGTTAAACCAAACGGCATGACCATAAACTCGTAATGACCGTAACGTGTTCTAAAAGCAGTCTTTGGAATATCATCTTCTTTCACCCGCATTTGATGATACCCGGAACGTAAGTCAATCTTTGAATAAACAGACGAGCCTTGTAGTTGATCAAATAAGTCGTCGATTCTCGGTAGTGGGTAGCAGTTCTTGATGGTAAGTTTGTTCAACTCTCGGTAGTCGATACACAACCTGAACGTACCATCTTTCTTCTTGACAAACAAAACAGGAGCTCCCCACGGTGATGTGCTTGGTTGAATGAAACCACGCTCTAAAAGTTCTTGTAATTGGCTTTGCAGTTCTTTCATCTCGCTGGGTGCGAGTCTGTAAGGAGCACGAGCTATTGGTGCAGCTCCTGGTACAAGATCTATTTGAAATTCAACGGATCGATGTGGGGGTAATCCCGGTAATTCTTTCGGAAATACATCGGGAAATTCTTTTGCAATGGGAACATCATTGATGCTCTTTTCTTCAGTTTGTACTTTCTCGACGTGTGCTAGAACAGCATAGCAACCTTTTCTTATTATTTTTTGTGCCTTCAAATTACTAATAAGATGTAGCTTCGTGTTGCCCTTTTCTCCGTACACCATTAAGGGTTTTCCTTTTTCTCGTATAATGCGAATTGCATTTTTGTAACAAACGATCTCTGCTTTCACTTCTTTCAACCAGTCCATACCGATTATCACATCAAAACTCCCTAACTCTACTGGTATCAAATCAATCTTAAATGTTTCGCTAACCAGTTTAATTTCTCGATTCCGACATATATTATCTGCTGAAATTAATTTACCATTTGCTAATTCGAGTAAAAATTTACTATCCAAAGGCGTCAATGGACAAATTAATTTAGCACAAAAATCTCTACTCATATAGCTTTTATCCGCACCCGAATCAAATAAAACGTAAGCAGATTTATTGTCAGTTTCTTACCCGTAACAAGCTCCGGGTCTTCCTGTGCCTCTGCCGCATTAATATTGAAAACTCTTCCGCGGCCTTGTCCATTTGTGTTCTCCTGGTTCGGGCAATTTCTAATAATGTGGCCCGGTTTTCCACATTTATAACAAACTACATTGGCATAACTTGCTCCGACACTACTTCCTCCGCCATTACTCATTCCGACACCATTTGTTCCTTTCGTTCTATTAACCCCTGGTCCGTAGACCTCACACTTCGCCGCGCTATGACCATTTCTTTTACACTTGTTGCAAAATTTGGTGCAGAACCCCGAGTGATACTTTTCACACCTTTGGCATAGCTGCTTCTGATTGTTGTTTTTGTTGCGGTTATTATTGTTGTTGGGATGATTGTTGTAGTTGTTGCTGTTGTTGTTGTTGTTGTTGTTGTTGTTGTTGTTGGGCCGTTTGTTGTAGTTGCGATTGATGTTGCGATTGTTGGGATAATTGTTGCGATTATTGTTGTAATTGCTGTTGTTGTATTGGTGATTCTTATCACCGTTTTCCTCCCACTTTCTTTTGACTTGCTTCACATTGGCCTCTTCAGCAGTCTGTTCTTTAATTCTTTCTTCAATCTGGTTCACTAATTTGTGAGCCATTCTACATGCCTGTTGTATGGAGGCGGGCTCGTGTGAACTTATATCTTCTTGGATTCTTTCCGGTAATCCTTTCACAAACGCGTCGATCTTCTCTTCCTCATCTTCGAATGCTCCCGGACACAATAGGCACAATTCTGTGAATCGTCTTTCGTACGTGGTAATATCAAATCCTTGGGTTCGTAACCCTCTAAGTTCTGTCTTGAGCTTATTGACCTCGGTTCTGGGACGGTACTTCTCGTTCATCAAGTGCTTGAATGCTGACCACGGTAGTGCGTACGCATCGTCTTGTCCCACTTGCTCTAGATAGGTATTCCACCATGTTAACGCAGAACCTGTGAAGGTATGCGTAGCGTACTTCACTTTGTCCTCTTTAGTACACTTACTTATGGCAAACACCGATTCGACCTTCTCGGTCCACCGTTTCAATCCGATCGGTCCTTCGGTTCCATCAAATTCCAAAGGTTTGCAGGCAGTGAATTCTCTGTAGGTGCATCCTACACGATTTCCTGTACTGCTAGATCCAAGGTTATTGTTGGTATGTAGCGCAGCCTGTACTGCGGCTATGTTTGAAGCTAGAAAAGTACGGAATTCCTCTTCATTCATATTCACGGTGTGTCGAGTAGTCGGTGCCATTTCCTTCAAAATACTCAAATGGAACAAGTTAATCATACAGAATATTAAGAGTAGTTAATAGTATTTTGTAGCATAATATGAACTCATTTATAAAAGTTTTTTCTTCATATTAGCGTTTTATAAGTTTAAATTCGGGTAGTACCTACCCGTTAAGTTCATACTTAGTAGCTAATATACAATTCAACTACTACAATTCTATATGAAAAACTGATTATAATAATATTTCGCGTTCAAACTTTTATACAATATTTTACAAACTTACAATACCGCTTATTTTACATAAAGCATGAAATATAGCACACAATAACTTTGATACAAGATAGTTGTGAAGATAATTCTAGCTAGTACACAAGTCGTTCAGCAAAGGCAATAAAGACACGTAATTCATACGTCCAGAAACAAGTCATGCATTCTGGTTTTACTAGGACTACTTCCCATCCTTGGTCTTGTGGAACATAACCGTTATGGCCGTTGATAAGACAGCGTGTTGTAACGTCGTCAAAGGGACGAGGGTTACGTAATGTCCAATAGTCCCGTAACAATCTAAAAACCTCATTTCTTACCCCAATTACCGACTCCGTCACTTGTGGGAACGTTTTGTTTAATAGTTGTAGCCCGATGTTCTTGTTCTCACTTTGGTGAGAAGCGAACATTACTAATCCGTAAGCATAACATGCTTCTTTATGTTGCATGTTAGCCGCTTTTTCTAAATCACGAAGTCCAATATTCGGATATATTGAGTCAAAATAATTTCTTAACCCATTGCGTAAAATAGCATTTGGGTTCCCCGCAATATATGCGTCAAAGTAAACACATCGTAACTTATGGATTTCCCAATGTGATATCCCCCATCTTTCGAACGAAAGCCTTTTATAAACCAAGGCATTCTTGGAACGTTCTTCGAATGTCTTACAAACTGATCTCGCCTTAAATAGTTGTGCCGAAGAATTCTGACCGACTCTAGACAAGATTTCATCAATCATGTCTCCGGGTAGGTCTCTTAAAATATTGGGTTGTCTATCCATTTTGTGTTTTTATACTGTAAAATAGACAAGAGTTAGATTCATAAAAAAAATACTTATTAATACAAGCAATTTTTACATATATCATAAAGCATAAGCACACTATATTACTTATATTACACCACACGAATACAACTATCTTATTCCGACTCGCTTGTTTCTTCTTCTTCGGTTTTGGTTCGTTTTGCCAAGTTTCTAGGGATATATGATGTTCCCCTAATACGAGCCGTCGTTATCCACATTGGTTTAGAAAAACCTAGTGGTTTAGAGGTTCCCGGGTCATTGTTACAACTTAAGGACTTCGGGGGTTGACGATACATATAAAGTTCATCGGGGTTGGAATTAGATTTCTCTATTTTTATGCCCTTTCCCTTATTATTTTCTTTTGCCTTTTTAAATTCAGTTGGGGTAATTTCTATAACATCATCGGAATTCTCGTCGGAATCCGATTCATCGGAGAATTGGTAATCCTCCCAATATTTTGCTTCCTTGGCGGAAACACCATTGACCATAATTAACCTTGGTCGGTTGGTTGAGGATTTTCTTTTACTTAACCGTTTTATTATTTCACCCACCGGTTCTATTTCTTCATCCGGTTCCGATTCTTCTTCCGGTTCCGACTCTTCTTCCGGTTCCTCTTCGGGAACTTGTGAATCAGTCCACGAATCATTCCAATTTACATTTGACTCTTCATTATTATTAGGTGAGTCAATGGGACTTGTTCTAGAGGTAGACATCTATCACATAATATCAAACGCGTTAAGAGATTAATATATCACATAATATTCACATGTTAAAAATATATAGTCTCCAACAAAATTTGTTAAGCAATCATTTTTCAAGTAAACACGGTCGAAGTTCAGACTCACTAATGCATCCTAACAAACTCGATAAGACACACTAATACAAAATTCTGGTTCTCTAAGACCAACGCTCTGATACCAACTGAAATGTCCCGTTCTTATTGATTAAAAACGTTCCATATTAATTGATTTTGTTGCGAGGTTTTGACCTCTATATGAGACGTTTTTCAAAGACTGCATTCATTTTAAAACAAACCATAACCTTTATTTCATCAATAAAGGTTTAAAAAGCTTTACGTAGATTATCAAATAATGATAATCTAAAATATCCTGTTTACACACGACCATTACATAATGGTTTACAATACAAATATGTTACAACAAAATAAGTTTCTTGAATGCAGTTTTTACACAATATCATACAAGCATGGACTCCAAATCTCGTCCTTATTTAAGTATGCGACAGCGGAAGCTCTTAATATTCACCTGAGAATAAACATGCTTTAAACGTCAACAAAAATGTTGGTGAGTTATAGGTTTAACCTATATATATCAAATCGTAACAATAGACCACAAGATTTCATATTTCAATACACATCCCATACATAGAGATAAAAATCATTCATATGGTGAGCACCTGGTAACCGACATTAACAAGATGCATATATAAGAATATCCCCATCATTCCGGGACACCCTTCGGATATGATATAAATTTCGAAGTACTAAAGCATCCGGTACTTTGGATGGGGTTTGTTAGGCCCAATAGATCTATCTTTAGGATTCGCGTCAATTAGGGTGTCTGTTCCCTAATTCTTAGATTACCAGACTTAATAAAAAGGGGCATATTCGATTTCGATAATTCAACCATAGAATGTAGTTTCACGTACTTGTGTCTATTTTGTAAATCATTTATAAAACCTGCATGTATTCTCATCCCAAAAATATTAGATTTTAAAAGTGGGACTATAACTCACTTTCACAGATTTTACTTCGTCGGGAAGTAAGACTTGGCCACTGGTTGATTCACGAACCTATAACAATATATACATATTTATCAAAGTATGTTCAAAATATATTTACAACACTTTTAATATATTTTGATGTTTTAAGTTTATTAAGTCAGCTGTCCTCGTTAGTAACCTACAACTAGTTGTCCACAGTTAGATATACAGAAATAAATCGATAAATATTATCTTGAATCAATCCACGAACCATTGTATACGTATCTCAGTATTGATCACAACTCAAACTATACATATTTTGGAATCAACCTCAACCCTGTATAGCTAACTCCAACATTCACATATAGAGTGTCTATGGTTGTTCCGAAATATATATAGATGTGTCGACATGATAGGTCGAAACATTGTATACGTGTCTATGGTATCTCAAGATTACATAATATACAATACAAGTTGATTAAGTTATGGTTGAAATATATTTGTTACCAATTTTCACGTAGCTAAAATGAGAAAAATTATCCAATCTTGTTTTACCCATAACTTCTTCATTTTAAATCCGTTTTGAGTGAATCAAATTGCTATGGTTTCATATTGAACTCTATTTTATGAATCTAAACAGAAAAAGTATAGGTTTATAGTCAGAAAAATAAGTTACAAGTCGTTTTTGTAAAGGTAGTCATTTCAGTCGAAAGAACGACGTCTAGATGACCATTTTAGAAAACATACTTCCACTTTGAGTTTAACCATAATTTTTGGATATAGTTTCATGTTCATAATAAAAATCATTTTCTCAGAATAACAACTTTTAAATCAAAGTTTATCATAGTTTTTAATTAACTAACCCAAAACAGCCCGCGGTGTTACTACGACGGCGTAAATCCGGTTTTACGGTGTTTTTCGTGTTTCCAGGTTTTAAATAATTAAGTTAGCATATCATATAGATATATAACATGTGTTTAGTTAATTTTAAAAGTCAAGTTAGAAGGATTAACTTTTGTTTGCGAACAAGTTTAGAATTAACTAAACTATGTTCTAGTGATTACGAGTTTAAACCTTCGAATAAGATAGTTTTATATATATGAATCGAATGATGTTATGAACATCATTACTACCTCAAGTTTAGTAGGTAAACCTACTGGAAGTGACAAGAAATGATCTAGCTTCAAAGGATCTTGGATGGCTTGAAAGTTCTTGAAGTAGGATCATGACACAAAAACAAGTTCAAGTAAGATTTTTACTCGAATTAAGATAGTTTATAGTTATAGAAATTGAATCAAAGTTTGAATATGAATATTACCTTGAATAAGAAATATAACCTACTGTATATAACAAAGGTTTCTTGATCTTAGATGATTACTTGGAATGGATTAGAAAGCTTGGAAGTAAATTAGTAAACTTGAAGGGATTTTTGAAGTGTTCTTGAAGTGTTCTTCCTATGATGATTATAGCTTTATTCTTGAAGTGATTTTTGATGAAGATGATGATTAACTACTGGAAAAATATGTTCATAATAGTGTGTGTGTGTGTTGAGAGAGAATTAGAAAGAGAATTGGAAGTGAAATGGAGTGAATAATGAGTGGTAATTGGTGAGTGGTGAGTGGGGTTAAAAGGAGTTCTAGTTAGTTGACTAGCTCATGGTAGAAGTTAAAATTGATTAGTCATACATGACATAATCAAGAGTGGAATCCCATGCTAGTTCCTATTGGTATATACCCATAGTAAGTACGTTTTGAAGCTGTGTATAATACGGGTAAGAATACGACTAGAATTCTTGATGAAAGAACAGAATGGGAAAGTAACTGTAACCATTTTCGTTAATTATGAGTGTTTTGATATATGTCTTGAAGTCTTCCAAAAGTATTTTAATACATCTAAATACACTACATGTATATACATTTTAACTGAGTCGTTAAGTCATCGTTAGTCGTTACATGTAAGTGTTGTTTTGAAACCTTTAAGTTAACGATCTCAATTAATGTTGTTAAACCATTGTTTATTATATCTAATGAGATGTTAAATTATTATATTATCATGATATTACGATATATTAATATATCTTAATATGATATATATATACATTTAAATGTTGTTACAACGATAATCGTTACATATATGTCTCGTTTCGAAATCCTTAAGTTAGTAGTCTTGTTTATATGTATATAACTTATTGTTAATATACTTATGGAGATACTTACTTATGGAGATACTTACTTATCATAATCTCATGTTAACCATATGTATATCCATATATATATCGTCATGTCGTTTTTACAAGTTTTAACGTTCGTGAATCGCCGGTCAACTTGGGTGGTCAATTGTCTATATGAAACATATTTCAATTAATCAAGTCTTAACAAGTTTGATTGCTTAACATGTTGGAAACATTTAATCATGTAAATATCAATCTCAATTAATATATATAAACATGGAAAAGTTCGGGTCACTACAATTAGCAGTACACCTTTAATCAATTTTAAACTTAAAGGAACAGAAAATTTTAAAACATGGGCTTGTGCTATGGAATTGGCTTTACAAACTAAGAATAAACTTGATTTTATAAATGGAACTCTTGAAAAAAAATGAAGAAGATGAGGTTCTTTCAAATAAATGGGAAAGGTGTAATGCTGTGGTTTTGTCTTGGATCTTGGGTTGTGTTTATGATGAATTGTATTATGGTCAAATCTATTCAAAGTTGGCTTCTGTGGTTTGGGAGGAATTAAGGGAAACATATGATAAAGTTGATGGTTCTATTCTGTTTAATCTTGAACAAAAAATTTCATTGTTAACTTAAAATGGTACTCCTGTATCAGATTATTATCATAAATTGAACTCATTATGGAAACAATATGATATTCTGTGTAAATTACCCTCATGTCAATGTGATGCTGATAAAAAGAGAATAGAATATTATAATCAGAGAAAGTTAATGAAATTTTTGATGGGACTGGATGATTCCTATCAGCCAGTAAGGACCACTATCTTAACTAGTGATCCTTTACAATCTGTTAAGGCTGCATTTAATATAATATCAAGAGAAGAATCACATAGGGGAGTTCATGATAAAAAAATCTATAACTGAATCATCTGCTTTCTTTTCTAACATTGGGAAACCTAAAATGGTTAATAATAATTCCAAACCTGAGTGTAAAAAGTGTGGTAGAACTGGACATACAATTGAAAAGTGCTAAGAAATTATAGGATATCCACCTAGACCTAATAATCTTAAGTGCACTAAATGTGGTATGACAAATCATACTGTAGATAGATGTTTTGAGGTTGTGGGTTATCCACCAAACTTTAAAAGAAGAAATTCAAATAATTCATCACTTTTAAGCACTAATAACTCTTCAAGTTCTAGTAGTGGTACCTGCAATACCGGTACAACTTCACTCACACTATATAATGAGCAAATTGCTAAGCTGGTTAATCTTCTGGATGGGAAAAGTGCTCCTGCACACTCATCCTCTAATATGACAGGTAATTTTATGAACTTAAATGTGGTTTTTAACCAAAACATTGATAAATTCTTGTCATGTAACATCAATGAAAAAGAAAATGTCAACTTTGGGTGGATTATAGACTCTGGAGCTAATCAACATATGACAAATTCTTGTAAAGGATTTGAGGTTATTAATGATGTGTCAAGTCTAAACTTAACTGTTGGTCATCATAATGGAACAAGAGCAAAAGTTAAACAGACTGGGAATTTAAGAATTTCAAAAGATCTTGTTTTGTATGATGTGTTAGTTGTTCCTGATTATTGTGTTAGTTTGTTATCTGTGTATTGCCTGGTAAGAGATAATTCTTTATTTGTTAGTTTTGATAGCTGTGCATGTTATATTCAGGATCTTGTAACCAGGAAGACTGTTGTGACTGGTAGTTTATATGATGGCTTATATATTTTCAGTGATTCAACTAAGGGTGAGTGTCATCACTCAAATCTTCAGTTGTGTATGTTGTCTAAGTCTACATGGCATAGTAGACTTGGTCACCCTGCTGACCAAGTGCTCAATATTATGAAAAATGATTTGAATTTTGTGACTGGTAACAGTTCTATTCCTTATGATGTGTGTCACAAGGCTAAGCAAACAAGGGAACCATTTCTACTTAGTGACCATAAGACCACACACCTGGGTAAACTAATACACTTGGATGTGTGGGGTCCATATAAAGTTACTAGTAGAGATGGGTTTAGATATTTCCTTACTGTTGTTGATGATCACACAAGGGCTGTTTGGATTTTCTTGCTAAAGTTAAAAGAAGAAGTCTGTTATTATGTTGAATTGTTTCATGAACAATTGTTTACTCAGTTTCAAAAGAGAATTAAAATAATCAGAAGTGATAATGGTAGTGAATTTTTGAACACAAAAATGACAGAATTTATAGTTAAAAATGGAATAATTCATCAAACAACTTGTGTTTATACACCACAACAGAATGGAATTGTTGAAAGGAAACATAGACATCTGCTCAATGTAGCTAGATCTCTAATGTTTCAAGGGGGGATTCCTCTTAAGTTTTGGTCTGATTGTGTTCTTACTGCAACTTATTTGATTAACAGATTGCCATCTTCTGTGCTGAATGAAAACTGTCCCTTTGAGCTGGTGTATCATAAAAAACCTAATCTTTCCCATTTGAGAGTCTTTGGTTGTCTTGGTTTTGCAACTGTTTTAAATAGTAATGATAAGTTTTCTTCAAAATCTGAAAAGTGTGTTTTGATTGGTTAATTCTACAGTAAAAAAGGGTTACAAATTATACAGTTTTGATAGTAAAAGTGTTTTGTTTTCAAGAGATGTCAGGTTTTATGAAAATGTGTTCCCATTTAAAACAATGGGAATTGATGTTGATAAAAATAGTAGTGGTTTAAATCAAATTAACTTTTTTGATATGTATGATGTTGATAGTCAAAGTTCTCAAAGTCCCACTGATGAAGGGAAAGATAACATAAGTAGTGATGACAATGAAGGAAATCTGCCAAATGACTCTGTTTCAGATCATAATGGTAGTATTCCATCATCTGCAACATTATCTGCTGAGACAAATCACCCTGAGGGCAACAAAAATGTTTTAAATGAAACTGGTACACCAGGACCATTTTCAAATTTAAGGAGATCTCAAAGAGACATTTATTAAACCTAAAAGATTTGATGATTTTGTGTTAGATGGTAAAGTAAAGTATGGTATAGAGAAGACTGTTAATTACAGTGTTTTGATTCCTGAAAATTTGTGTTTTATTTCTTTTCTTAACAAATGTGTGGAACCAAATACTTATTGGGAGGCTTGTAAATCACAACACTGGATAGAAGCTATGAATTCTGAAATGGAAGCTTTATATAGAAATGACACATGGGAATTAGTTTATTTACCTTCTGACAGAAAACCAATAGGTTGCAAATGGGTATACAAGATTAAATATAAGTCAAATGGTCAAATTGATAGACACAAAGCTAGACTTGTTGCTAAGGGGTATGACCAAAGAGAAAGTATTGATTTTGATGAAACTTTTTCACCAGTGGTTAAAATGATCACTGTGAGATGTGTGTTGAGTCTTGTTGTTGTTAATGATTGGGAAATTTATCAATTAGATGTTAACAATGCTTTCCTCTATGGTGATTTAGATGAAGATGTTTACATGTCTTTACCTCTAGGGTACTTTGATGATAGTGAAAAAAGAGTGTGCAAATTAAAAAAGAGTTTATATGGCTTAAAGCAAGCCCCAAGAAAGTGGAATGAGAAATTAACTTCCACCATGGTTGAGCATGGCTTTGAGCAAAGTAAGAATGATTATTCTTTGTTTGTTAAATCTGATGATAATGTGTTTGTAATTTTGTTGGTGTATGTTGATGACATTGTCATCACTGGGAACAATGTTAGTGAAATCAGAAAGTTTAAACAGTTCTTGAATTCAAAATTTTTAATAAAAGACTTGGGTGTGTTAAAATATTTTTTGGGAATTGAGGTTTTGAAAACTGAAAAAGGGATTTGTTTGTCATAAAGGAAATATTGTTTAGAGTTATTAGCTCAGTTTGGTAAATTGGCAAGTAAACCTGCTTCTACATCATTAGAAGCAGGTTATGTGTTGAATACTGATGTGTCTAGTCAAGATAAAGCTTTACAAAATATTAATGAATATCAAAGGTTAATTGGGAAACTAATCTATCTTACCTTAACAAGGCCTGATATTGCTTATTATGTACATTTGTTGAGTCAGTTTATGCATGCACCTTTAGAGTCTCATTTAAAATGTGCACTTAGGTTGTTAAGGTATTTAAAAGTTGCACCTGGGTTAGGTGTTCATATTTTAAAAGATGATAAGCTAGATATGGTTGCTTTTGTTGATTCTGATTGGGCTAAGGCTAGTATGGGCAGGAAGTCAGTCACAGGTTATTGTATCTTCTTATTTTGGTTCCATGGTCTCACGAAAAAGTAAGAAACAAGCAACAATATCTAGGTCTTTTGCAGAGGCAGAATATAGAGCTCTTGCAGATGTTGTTTGTGAAGTCATTTGGATTCTTAAGTTGTTGGTTGAGTTTAAGTGTGATGTTGTTCAGCCTATAAATGTTTTTGTTGACAATAAAGCTGCAATCAAAATAGCATCTAATCCTGTCTTCCATGAAAAAACAAAATATTTTGAAATTGATCTTCACTTTGTTAGAGAAAAATTATCTAAAAATGTTATTGATGTCAAAAAGATTCAGTCTGCAGATAATGTAGCAGACATGTTTACAAAAGGTATAAGTGGTACACAACATGGGAAGTTGTGTGACCAAATGAGTTTGTTAAATTTGTTCAAATAATGAGATTGGGGGGGGGGGGGGGGGGGGGGGGTTAAATGATCAATCTCCTCATTTGTTTTAGTTTGTTTACTTTTGTTTGGTTGAGTAGCAGGTTAATGGAGTTGCTCAAATAGTTCCTGCTGCTGTTTGTGTTGTCAAGTTGTTCATATATGCAAACATAAAGTTGCAGGAGTCTAAAGCTTCATTTCTAAGTTATGAAGAAGGCCTGATCTCTTTGTGCACCATGTGTTTGTTAATCATGAATAATGCACCTGGTGTGGGGTTCAGGTTAATGAGCACACAGATGGGACATAGTTGAGATTAGGTGTCCATTTTTTGTTTATTACCAAAACACCAAGTACAAGGGCCATTTTAGTTATTATGCAAGTGCAGGGGTCTGTTTGTACTTTTTCATATCTAAAGATGTATAAATAGCTTAGGTGTTTTAGGGTTTCATTATTCAGGTTTCAATCTGTAATTCGTATACACCTTTCTCTCTATTGTTAAGTTTGTGTTTGTGGTTTTTTGGTATAATTCTGAATAATTTTGTGGTTGTTGATGAGTGATTATCTAAAATCATTCATAGTTTGTTCAAGATCAAACAAGAACCTTCGATCGAGGGAAGGTTCAAATAACAAATTCAAAACAATAAACAATCATTATAACATCATGTATAAATTACCACTTCACAATGCTCCTCAATGCTTACACAATTCATTATCACACTTGGTTTGTTTTCTGTACTTATTTAGGTCATATTATCCCTTCTGTTAACAGTATTTCTACTATAACCAAATGGACCCTAAACTTGCATATCGAATTGATGTTGTCCAATACAATTCAAAACCAAATAAATCTCATCAGTATCAGGATGCAAATCATCACCAGCCACAAACTCATGTGTTAAACCATCTAACTGAATCAAACTACAACCAGCATTCTTCTTCACCCTTCTCGAATCCCTCAACCTCCTAATCTTCGTTAAATCATCCCACCGTTTCGCGTTCGCATAAATATCAGCCATACTCGAATAAACACCTCCATCTTCAGGACAAATCTCCATTATTCTCTCAAAAGCTTTTTCAGCAACTTCAACATTTCCATGAAGTCTACACCCTCCAAGCAAACTTCCCCAAACAAAAACATCACCCAACATCGGCATATTTTCAATCATCTCAATAGCTTCTTTAATCAAACCACCTCGTCCTAGTAAATCAGCCATACACCCATAATGTTTAACCTCTTTACAAACTCCATAAGACTCCATTTTTCCAAATAATCTTCTTGCTTCATCGATTAAACCAGCATGACTACAACCAACCAATACACCAAGAAAAGTCACCCCATCCGGTTTAACTCCACTTTTCACCATTTTATCAAAATAACTTAGTAACATTTCGCCATTCCCATGCATAGCTAACCCAACAAGCATTGCATTCCAAGTGAACAACTTTTTATCACGGGTCTTTTCAAATATCGCTCTAGCCGTATCAATGCACCCACATTTCGCATAAAAGTCAACCAATGCAGTACACAAGAACGAATCTATATGAATCTTGTTACGCGTAATATGATCATGCACTTCTTTCCCTTTATCTAACTTTCCTAACCTTGCACAAGCAGACAAAACCGAAACCAACGATATGTTATCAGGAAAAACTTTTAAATCGAGCATTTGATCATAAAGTTCCAAACAGGCATCAAACATTTTCATCTGCACGTAACCAGCCAACATCGTACCCCACGTGGTTGCATCCTTAACACCAAAATCCATCTCATCAAACAATTTACGCGCACTCTCAACATCCCCACTCTTCACATACCCATCAAGGATCACATTGTAAGAAACCACATCTCTGTCAGGACTTTCATCAAACACCTTACGCGCGTTACCAATACACCCACAAACACAATACACATGAACAAGATTATTACATACAAACACATCAACCATAACCCCAAACTTCAAACACTGCAAATGAACCGTTTCCGCAAGCAAACGCTCACCGATCTGAGCGCAAGCTTTTAAAACAAACGGAAACGTGTGGGTATCTATAAACACACTTTTTCGGCGCATTTGGGTGAACCAAAAGATTGCATTTTGAGGTGAAGAAAGGAGAGTGTGGGAGCGAATTATGGAGTTGTAACAGAAAGTTGAAGGATTGGTAATGAGGTTGAATACGGAGAGTGGGTAGTGGGTGGCGGTACGGTGGTTGTGCGGTGGTGGTTGTGCGGAAATGATGGTGTTGAATGTGTGAATTATGGTGGTGAGTAATTGTGTGGTGGTTGATGAATGGAAAGCAAGGAGACCTTTAGTGATGATTTGTGCATGAATTTGGTGTATTTGTTTGATTGATTTGCATTGAGTTTTGAGTTTGATTATTATAAGTTGTGCTGTCTGTTTGCAATGCAGCATCGGTTTTTTACTTCATATATGCCTCTTTTCAATTCACGTCTTTAAAATTAATTACGGATTCATATTTCATAGATACACTGTTAACAGTGGGCCCAGTCTCATGTGAGAGCCTAAAATATAAAATGAAAAATACATTTTTTAAATTATAAATTAATAAAAGCGTGGACGGCAGGATTCGAACCTGCGCGGGCAAAGCCCACATGATTTCTAGTCATGCCCGATAACCACTCCGGCACGTCCACTTTTTATACTATTCGTGTTATATGCCTTTGTAGTAGTAACTTCTGCATTATCATTAATCACTTATATACTACGAACATCAATTAGTTTTTTGAAGTTAATTATCTAAGAATACAAATATACATTTTAAACATGCTTTTCTTACTTGTATCTTCACTTTCAAATTGGGTTGTAATTTACTAAAATGTAATTATATACCACTAATAATATACACCATTCAACTTTAGTTCTTTATCTTAAACACTATGTAGTTTAAAAATTAAATTCATTTATGTGTAACTGGCCACTTTTTCCTTGACTAAATATTTTCCCATTCAAATGTTGTAACATATACAACATGTGTGTATATTTTGCAAACAAGAAATCACAATTTTAGAGGTTTTATGTTGTAAATCAACAAAAAATGGTGTAGGTATCAACACTTTTTAGTATGGAATGTCTTGTCAAGTAGATGTCTATAGTTACAAAACAACCGATTTGATTTTCAAAATTCATTAGGATGGACAAAAGTGTTAGATAATTGGTTCGGCCCGAGTCCGTATGTGGGCCGAACCTATTATTTAACGAAGGTAGAATAGTCAAACAGACTTAAAAAGGCGGGGATGAGGTTTTCTTGGTGGATGAGGTTTTCTCTAGGTTATCTACCTCTGAGTCGACCCAGTCGTACGTGGTGTAATTAGATATCTCTGTGATTGTTTTTGACATTTATCTCATCACCCAAGATCTATGGAAGTGAAGTTTGGATCTAATTTTTTACTAGTAAAATGACCCGTGAAATCACGGGTTTGTTTAAACGAAACAATTTAATGACATGTTTTAGGTATTAAGTGAATGTAAATGCGAAGTCATTTATTTTAATGACCCGTTTGACTAAAAAATTTGTCGTTATTTTTACAAATATATAGAGACATGTATTTTCGCATACATATGAAACATAATTAATTTCGTAAAAAGAATCAATATTTGAATATTAATAATATAATTATTATATTAAAAGTAAATAATAATAATAAATTTCGCTTAAAGTTAAGTATTTATATTTTTAATAATAATTATTATTATTAGTAGTAATAAATGCCTTTTAAATTTTTTTAGAAAATTAAAATTACAATTTATGAGAGATTGGTATTTCTTTTTATAAAATATTTCCTATTATTTTTTTAATTAAATAAATATATAATTATGACATCATCATTATGAAAATTAAAGATAATTAGCTTAATGATGACATCATTATTTTAGAGCTTTATATGACTATATCAAATGGGAAATGTCATGACTCTATTAATGGAATAATAGTAAATTGTACTTCTATTTCATTATAACTGTCATGTTTTAATTTTTAAAAAATATATTTTATTTTTAACTTTAACTTTAAAATTTTTTATTTATATTATATAACATTGATGAAATTATATCCATAGATTTTGTTTTAAATGTGTTGTCGTAGTAATAATTTTTTATTAAGTATTATATAATATAAATAAAAATAATTAATAAAGATTTTTGAAAGTAAAAAAAATAAAAATGACACGAGACGGATCGAGTATGTGGGAAAAAATTATTGAAAGAGGCACCTTCCTCTACAAACTTTTTCTAAATGTTGTGCGACATGTGTCCTAGCTTATCCAATAATGTCCTTTAATCCATCATTGCCAACAATGTGTGATGTATGCATCAATGCATGTAGTGGATAAGCCTTCGGTTTTTCACTTTTCTGACGATGCCCTAATTTTTTTTTTTTTTTTTTAATTTACTTCAGCACATTAAATCAAAATAAAATAATATATACTAATTAAAAATGATATAATATAATTAAAATACGAAGTAGTTGTTAGTAACTTCTTATTGTTAAGTTTTTATCCATACAGGTCAATAGGTCAATAGGTCAATACTGAATGGGGTCACCCGGCCTAGTTAGTTACAAAAGATTTGTAAGATCGCATAGCCCAAACACAATGTCCTGCAATATAAGCCAAGAGTCCATTCTTTTCTAAAACCAATTGGTATTAGAGGGACTTCCCCTTAAACTTATATACATACATTTGTTTTTATCTCCCTCCTATGTGGGATAGGTTTGCACCCCAACAATCCCCCCTCAAACCGAAGACCACATCACCGAGCCTCCCCTTCAACGATACTCCCGCCATCTTATATCACCGGTCTCTTTTTTCTTTCACTTTTCTTTCACTACCGGGACATGCCTCTTATACCGCCGATCTCTTTCTTTCACTTTTTCTTTCACCATCGGGACATGCCGCACTTCCACGCCTTGGGAAGGAAGACTTTCGATATAAGGCATCATGGCTCCATTATCGTTGGCAAACTGAGGGGTGTGACATGTCGCACCATGCGCTTAGGGGTGCGTCACCACTGCGTTGTTCACCACATCGGGCTATAGCCTAGCTCTGATGCCATTTGTAAGATCGCATATCCCAAACACAATGTCCTGCAATATAAGCCAAGAGTCCATCCTTTTCTAAAATCAATTGGTATTAGAGGGACTTCCCCTTAAACTTATATACATACATTTGTTTTTATCTCCCTTCTATGTGGAATAGGTTTGCACCCCAACAAGATTCACATTTGGATTGTTTCTTTTGGTTTAGTTGTTGTGAGTGACGTTATAAACATAAACATATAATACCACAATAAATTAAATTAAAAAAGTCAAAAGGAATAAGAATAGTCTAACCAAAATGTATAATGATACTTAAATATATTTCTATTTACAAGTATAACTGTTTAGCACGAAGAGTGTGGGTGTGTCACTCACCTGTCTCTTCCATGTCACTTAGTGACACCACTCTCCACTCAAGTCACTTTTGCCCTTTTACCCCAAGTCAGTCTCTCTTGTGACGGATGTTACCCTTTTTTTTCTTTTTCTTTTTTTTTTTGCTTTTTTTTTTCAAAGCAATAAATTATTAAATATAATAAAATATTATTTTAACACACTAACTAACACACTAATTGACATAAGTCACCACTCTTCACTTTTTCTGACTCAGCAAGCCACGTCTGACATGTCAAGTGACCTGAGTCACTACTCTCACTCTTATAGGTCAAAAGAATGGTGTCAATTCCATTAATTAGTTGGTGAAAACAACCATTTACTTTAGATCAACTACATACAATGTTAAAGTACAGCATCATCAAAAGAGGCAACAAAGTCAAATAACCATATTTGGTTATTTGACTTATTGGGATCAGATTCTAGCTTCATCATTTCCCAGTTTAAAGTCACAAGGGTCAAATAAATGCCAAGAATAACAGCTCAAAAGCTTGCATATTGGGGGTCCCAAGAGCATAATTGGTTTCTACCCACTTGGAGCCTACCCACTTTAGGATGTAGTCGTTATGTGTTTTGTGTATATAACACTTAGTAGTATGGAACTAGAAATCAATTCTAGCTTGTATCAAATAATCATCTTATCAATACAAACGATCAATTTCTTATTTTAACATGGTATCAGAGCTTACGGTATCGATCTAGTGATCAAGATACTCGTTTTTTTTTTAGCCTCCATCATCTACAAAAGGGATTACTGCCATGTCTAGTGACGGTAGAAATCCCCATACTGAATCATCTGCTGATTCAAGCGATAAATCTGATTTTCAAACCCAACTTGAATTATTTTTTAAAAATGGCATGAGTTTTCAATCTAAACCTAAATTGACTAGTAGCTTGAAGATCAATATCAATCTGAATAGTCAGAACTACGCTTTATGGTCCCGTATGATGAAAGTGGCAATAGGAGGAGAATCAAAAAGCCTCATAAACCACTTGACCTCAAACAGACCAGAAACTGATGAACCAAGCTACAGTCAATGGGAACAGGAAGATCTTGTGGTCTTTTCCTGGTTAATTCAAAACATTGAGCCAAATCTCGCAAGTGACTTGACATCGTTTCCAACTGCCAAGTCATTGTGGGATGCTCTCATCACCACTTACAGTAGTGGTCAGGACAAATTGCAAACATACGATTTATATGTAAAAGCCATTAAGATGGAACAATCCAATATGACTCTTGAAGAGTTATGGATCAAAATGCAAGGTATATGGGGGGAACTCGAAAGACGAGATCCAAACCCCATGGACAATGCATCTGATATTGCCAAATATAACAAAATCAGGGCTGAGCATAAGCTTTTTCAATTTTTAAATGCATTAGATCGAAAACATGATACTATCAAAAGAGAAATGCTTCGATTAAACCCTCTACCAATGGCAGAGGAAGCATATGCTTCTGTGAGAAAAGAAGCAGCACATCAGCAAATTTTAGGGCTCAACAACAACGAACCTTCGACCAATCAAGGAATTGCAACTGGATTAGCTGCAATTGATGGCAAAGGTTCATCATCTCGCCCACCGTTTCAATCATCACAACAGAACCGTACCAGTTATCAACCCAAAGTCGATAAATCAAACCTAAAATGCACAAGGTGTGGGAAATCGAGGCACACAATTGAGCAGTGTTTCGAAATCAAGGGTTACCCAGAATGGTGGATGAAGCAAAACAAAGGCAAAGCATCAATGGCGGCCGATGAAATCACCACCACTACCGATAAAAGCTTCGGTGGTGTCGCTACCTCCTCAAAACCCACTGGTATAAAGCTTAATCTCTTTACTTCCCCTTTTACAGATATAGGTAATATAAAAACTAGGGTTTGCAAATCTAAAAAGGGGTATGGGGAAGGTGAAATTGGGAGAGAGGAATATGGGGATGATAAACTCGATTGGGATGTGGAGGATAAATAGGTTCACGAGGAGAAAGGGTACAGTAACCGAATGGGTAGGGTATTTCGGTTTAAAGGTAACCAAACTACAAATGGACCTAAAAATAATGGGAAGCCCACTAAAAATATGGGGTGGACTGATTTTAAGGATAAAAGCCCAACACATGAATCTAAAAGATTTACAAACAGGCTAGCCTGTTTAAATTCGAAAATTGGGCCTAAAAACATAAATATAAATAAACCTAAATATAATAAACCCGAGTTTAGTGTTTTGTGTCAAAACTTATACTCCGTCTTGTCTAAAATACAAAAAGAGTCTTCCGAAGCGAATAGTGTCTCAAATAATTTTAAACCTAAGTCCTGGATATTTGATTGCGGGGCAACGGACACTATGACATTTGACGAAAAAGATATCACTTTTAAAATAAAACCTAAAAAAAACTGGATTCAAACGGCCAACGGTGAAATTGTTAAAGTTAAAAGCGGTGGTACTATTGAAATATCACCGACGATTAAAATACCTAATTGTCTATATGTTCCAGCTTTATCTCATAAGCTGTTATCGGTAAGCCATGTTACAAAAGAATTAAACTGTAAAGTCCTAATGTATCCGACTTTCTGCATCTTGCAGGACATCCGGACGGGACTGTTGATTGGGCGTGGCACTGAAAAATGTGGGTTATACTATGTTGACGAAGTTTCTCAATGAGGTACCGTGTCACTTGCTCACGGAACACCTACAAGGGAAGCTTGGTTATGGCATAGGAGATTGGGTCACCCGTCAGCCGGATATTTACATGCTTTATTTCCTAGTTTATTTCCGTCAAATGTTGTTTTAAATTGTGAAACTTGTATTTTGTCTAAAAGCCATCGGAGTACTTTTAAATCTAGTAATACCAGAAAAGATGTACCTTTTGCCTTAATTCATTCTGATGTGTGGGGTCCAGCTCCTGTTAATGGGGGGGGGGGGAAATTATCGATATTTTGTTCTCTTTATTGATGACCATACAAGAATGACATGGATTTATTTCTTAACTCACAAATCTGAAGTTTTCGAAAAGTTTTCCCACTTTTATAAGATGGTGCAAACACAATTTAACAAAAACATCCAAATTTTAAGATCTGATAATGGGGGTGAATTTGTCAATAATTCAATGAAACAATTTTGTGAAAATAAAGGGATTATTCACCAAACATCTTGTGCTCATACTCCAGAACAAAATAGAGTAGCCGAACGCAAGAATCGACTACTCTTAGAAATGACAAGAGCACTACTCATTGAATCTAAGGTTCTGAAAAGTTTTTGGCCCGAAGCTCTTGCTTCCGCTACCTATCTTATTAACCGTTTACCTACTAAAGTTTTGGGCACGAAAACACCTAAAGATACGCTTTCCCAATTTCATACCCTTCCGACTTCATTTAGCCTCGAACCTCGAATATTTGGATGCTCTGTCTTTGTCCACATACCAAAACATGAGCGTTCCAAACTTGATCCGTGTGCGAAAAAATGTGTCATGGTAGGCTATGGAATAAACCAAAAAGGAAATCGGTGTTATAATCCTAAGAGACGTCACGTCTTTACTACAATGAATTGTGATTTTATTGAAACTAAATATTTTTATAATACCCAACTCACGAGTGAGGGGGAGAAAGAAGAAATTGACACTATAAGTTGGGTACAATGGATACCGAGACATGATGATATACAACCACCAATACCAAATTTCGATAATACCCAAACATCAACACCAAACCAAGACTCACCCAACCCACCAAATCACGGTGCACCAAATCTTGATTTACCGGATACTATGCCACAAGTTTCTGAATCCACTGACACCTCTTCAAACGGTGAACATCCTGTTCAAGAAGAACAACACAGCCCAACTACCGACACCACACATTCCTCAACCAACAATGCCCCAAATTCCAATGAAAACACAGAAAAATATGTTTTACCACAAAGAGCCAACAGGGGTATAGAGACCCCTCCTAATCCATCTGGACGAAGTCTATATCGATTACAAACGATTCACAATAGTTGGTTACATCGCGAGGTACTTGACCTCTATATGATACATTTTACAAACATTGCATTCGTTTTTAAAAGACAAACTTTCATTACATCGAAAGTTGATGACATGCATATCATTTCATAATATATCCAACTATAATTGACTTAATAATAATCTTGATGAACTCAATGACTCGAATGCAACGTCTTTTGTAATATGTCATGAATGACTCCGAGTAATATCTCTAAAATGAGCAAATGCACAGCGGAAGATTTCTTTCGTACCTGAGAATAAACATGCTTTAAAGTGTCAACCAAAAGGTTGGTGAGTTCATTAGTTTATCATAAATAATCATTTCATAATTTTAATAGACCACAACATTTCATATTTCCATTCCTCATAAAAATACGTCCCATGCATAGAGACAAAATATCATTCATATGGATTGAACACCTGGTAACCGACGCTAACTTAATGCATAGAATATCCCCAAAACAGAACCTCTCATCTGTATAATAATCTCGAAGTACTAAAGCATTCGTACCCCGAATGGGACTTGTCAAGGTCCATAGATCTATCTTTAGGATTCGCGTCAATCAGGGGCCATTTCCCTAAATTCTTAGGTTACCAGACTTGAAGGGCGATATTCGGTTTAATAATCCAACCATATAATGTAGTTTTTGATCACTTGTGTCTATTTCGTAAAACATTTATAAAAACAGCGCATGTATTCTTAGTCCCAAAAATATATATTGCAAAAGCATTTAAAAAGGGAGCAAATGAAACTCACCTAATGTATTTTGTAGTAAAAATACATATTACGACATTGAATAATGCAGGGTTAGCCTTGGATTCACGAACCTATATCATTTGTGTATATATATATATTAATACACATAATCGTAATCGAGCATATTTATATATTAATAGTGATATAAATGTTATAGTAATAATTTATATGTTTATATATTAATATCATAGTATTTACATATTAAAAGTTTTGGTTATATAATATTTATTATATCATTATATTAATAATTTTAATAATGAATATTTATACTTGAGTTATCATTATACATTTATTAATACGAATATAGTAAGTACATGTAAAAATATTTTTAACACATAATTATATCGATATGTTTAATTATTCAAAATTTTAAATATGTTAATATTTTAAGTAATTACAAATTATATAGTTATATGAAAACGTAATGTATTATATTATTAATAAATATTTATATGCTTGCTAATATGTCATTTAAAAATATATGCTTATATGTATATATATATTTAGAAAATTATAACCAATATATATTGTATTTATTACTAATATCTATATATAACAAGTTATATACTTATTTTCTATTAAAAACCATGTTCATAGAATTTACTTACTAATACTTATTTATAATAATAATAATTATTATAATCTTAATAATAATAATAATACTAATAATAATAATAATAATAATAATAATAATAATAATAATAATAATAATAATAATAATAATTATTATTATTATTATTATTATTATTATTATTATTATTATTATTATTATTATTATAACATTTATAATAATAACAATACTAATAATAATTATAATTTTTATAAAAAGAACTACCTTTGAAAAGTCCATAAAAATAAAACTGCATCAAGCCGGGTTCGAACCCGAGACCTCACAATACCCAACATGACACCTTAACCAATACTCCGTATTCTCTTTTCTGATTAGAAGCCACGAAAATATTATTATAACCCGTCTGTTACTTCTTTAATTCATCATCTTCTTTCTTTTTCTTGTTAACTCAAACGAACCATGACTCAAATCTACCTAGTAACTAAAATTATTTGTTTGATATTAGACTTGTATCAGAAATGTTCTTGTGATAGTTTGACTTAACTGAAAAATGAAAAAAAAAAAAAAAAAACTGCCTGTTGTATCGACGGTTTGTAGAAAAAAAATAATAATGATTTCATGATTTGTACATTTTGAGGCCTTGATGTCTAAATGAAAAAGCTTTTAAATCATCCATGTAATGTACTGGAATCCTCAATTGAACTTGAAACATTAACATCGATTCAAATTTCACGAAGAACATTTCTGTTGACTTTTGGTTTTGAAAGTTTGACTTCTAAAATTATAACTTGATATAAAGAATTGAAGTTTGAAAATCAGCAGATAGTTTAAGTAAAAGATTTATAACATATCTGCATTAATAGATTTTTGAAATTGTTATAAATTCGTCAAATTGGATAAAACCCACACGAACAGAATAATAAAAAAAATATAAAGCTGTTTTTCTTATTTTTCTGTTGTATTATTCGAAATAACAGACCTGTATATAACTTGCAGTTGGATAATTTATGTAGCTATCGAATTGGATTTGCAGTTGTCTTCTAGTATGGATTGGGGATCGATAGAAATCGATGGAAGGACAGAATATCACGAGCAGAGTTGAAAAAAACGAAAAGGGACAAAGGAGACAGGTAACCCAGATATAGATAGGATTATGTTTTTATTTATGTTTATACTAATATTACTAATAAATAAATATATGTATATTATTAATAATACAATTAATAATCATAATAATAATATTAATAATAATACTAGTGATTTGCATTAACAATAATAATACTAGTTATAATACTTTTAATAATTTTTGTAATAAGGATAATACTAATAGTATTAAGGATATCTATAATAATATTAATAATGATCATTAACAATGATAATAATAATTCTTAAAAATGATATTACTAATGATAATACTGATAAATTGTATTATGTTCATAAAAATCTTTATATTATTAATAATGATTTTTATGATAATGGTAATTATAAGAATAACAATAATAAGAATATTAATAATAACTAAAATCATAAATTTTACTACTATATAATAATACTGATATTAATATTAAATAATAATAATGAAAGTAATAACATTAATATAACAACTATAGTTTATCTTGTAATTTTAATACATTAATATTACATATTACTAATTATGTAATATCTAATAATTATATGATATATGTATAATACATATTATATATATATATATATATATATATATATATATATATATATATATATATATATATATATATATATATATATATATATATATATTATTTATTTTCTAATATACATATCGTAATAATTATTTATAGGAATCATATATATTTATATACAGCTTCATTTCAAATTAAGGCTTAATTATTTTGTATCTTATCTTATATATTTAATTCGTAGTGTTTACATTATATTTATATTTGTATATACATATTTATTTACAAACAATTGTTCGTGAATCTTCGGGACTGGTCGAATGGTTAAATGAAACTATGTAAACAGTTTAAAAGTTTTGAGACTCAACATTACAGACTTTGCTTATCGTATCAAAATTACATATAGATCAAGTTTAAATTTGGTCGGAAATTTTCGGGTCATCACAGTACCTACCCATTAAAAAAATTTCGTCCCGAAATTTGAGTGAAGTTATCATAGTTAACAATAAACAAGTTTTTATGACAAATATGAGTTGATAAATAGAGTTTTATCATTATTGAGTAATATGGATAAAACAATTCGATTATTCGAAGAGCACGAATGAAGCTATCATAAAGAGTGAGATGAATAAATAAAGTTTCGTCTTAACTTTTGACGTAGTCTTGGTTGAATTTCGGAATTCAAGGGATTTAAAGAAAATCTACGAGATCTAAAAGATTTGATACTTTGGTGAATAAGGAAATTAAGATCTCTATAATCAATTACGGTGATCTGTCCTGATTGTTACGTCTGATTTTTCCTTTATAAATTAAGCTCTTCCGTTCCATTATTCACACCATTCATATACTTTCTTTCTTATTTCATACATCTAAAAGATTGTGAAAATGCTTAATCCCGTTCTAATTCTTGATATTATTCTAATTATCATTTCTGTCATCCTTCTTTTCAATCTTCCACCAGAAAAATCTGTTTACTTTTACTATTACCTTGACACTATTCTTAATTCTACCATGTCTTTATATTGCTATTCGTATTAATATCCATGGTTTGTAACCTTCGTGCTGTTATTGGGCTTTATATTTTCTCTTATATTTTAGATCTCTTTGCCTTTTTATTATCCTCTTGACTTCTAGTAAAGCGAGTAACGGTCCAGAATTCGTAAGTATGGAGTTTCGAACGAATTTAATGTTCTAAGCGAGAAAGAATGTAATAGCATGTGACGATCGCTCCAAATCCATATGGACGAACACGTCATTCATTGATTTCATTGCGAGGCATTTGACCTCTATATGATACGTTTTGTAAACATTGCATTCTTTTGAAAAGGCACACCATAAATGAATATTTAAATCAAAGGTTTTCGACATCTGATGATTTCTACATATAGACAATCACCATAAATAATAGTTTACAACAGTACTTCCATTGACAATGCAGTCAAAATAAGATACATGGTGATGATTTGGTGAATGCAACTTTTCCTTGAAAAATATGTCATGTAAGACTCCATGCACATAGCTTGTCTAACATCTAAGCAAACAGCGGAAGACTTCTAGAAAACCTGAGAATAAACATGCTAACAAGTGTCAACACAAAGGTTGGTGAGTTCATAGTTTTAATATTTCGTATAATCTGTATATAAAGGTGGATCACAAGATTTCAGTTGTTTCATCCAGAAACGTTTATCAAAATATTCTACGAAATTGAGCACCCTGGTAAATAAACTTAACGTATATATAATTTGTACCCTTTGTATAATCATCTTAAAAATGCACGCAAACCAACGTGTACGCTTCTCAAATAGCATACGTCCGTTAAAAGGCTAGTGCTCTAGCTCGGACGGGGATGTCAAGCCCTATGGATCCATATATAACTACTCGCGCCCACCAGTTCTTATAACCAGCAGTTACTAGTTACCAAAGCTAAGGGATTTTCGGTTCAAACTCGGTGTAGAATTTAGTATGTACTTGTATCCATTGCGTTTAAAATAAAGTGCATGTATTCTCAGCCCAAAAATATATATTGCAAAAGCAATTAAAAAGGGAGCAAATGAAACTCACCTTAGCAGCATATAAAGTCGTTCACCAAAATGTGATCGAAACTCGGATTACCAAATAACCGTAGATCTCAACCTAGAGAACATATGTTGGTCAATAAATGTCTATCAAGCTAGGTCAGGTCATAGTGTATCACAATCCTAATGCTCGATATCGTCATACAAAAGTTATCCAATGTTGTTTCAAAAAGTCAATTTTAACAATAGTTCAACAAACGAGACGTACCTTATATAAGGATTCATTTACTCGGCTGGTAACATTTAAAAATCCATTTTATCAATCTTGTAAACAGGTTGTTTAAATCTTAATTGCAGATTCAAAAGCAATTTCAATTATCGTCAATCATAATTCAGTTGATCATATCTTTTAATCCGTTCATCAAAACTATTCGATATCTAAATGAAAAGTCATTGATTTTTCGCCAGCTTTCCAAAAACATGCATATTATATACTTTTTACCAGTAATATATGTATTTAATTCGTGATTCATTATAAACTGTTTAGCGATGAAATTTAGCATACAAGCATGTATAAATATATATACTCAAGCACTAGACATGGATACACAATTAATATATAAAAGATAAAATATGAGTGCTTACGTATCAATATTGAGATTTAATATTGTAGGAAAGTACGTAGACGCAACAGAGATGATAAACACTAGTTTGACTCACGAGCAAAACCCTCGAACAATACCCATAACCTCCTTAGTAATAACCCATATTTTCCTTAGCTCTATCCCGCTTGAAAACCCATTTTGAAAGTAACACGCTCATGACCTCGTCGTAGTATTTTATATATAATACTAATTAATAATAATACTACTAATAATATTAAGATTAATAATAATATTAATCTTAATAATAATAATAATAATAATAATAATAATAATAATAATAATAATAATAATAATAATAATAATAATAATAATAATAATAATAATTATAATTATAATTATAATAATAATTAAATAACATAAATACGGAGTAATATATTATCAGAAGAGGAAATGTGCCACAAATGAACCAAAACGTCGAAATTTATAGACTTTGGCCTGTCCCCCTTAGCCATGCGATCGCATGGAAGTTGTGAGGGGAAACCATGCAATCGCATGGTCCCTTTTTACAGGTCACATTCGTTTGTTTTTATCTTCGTCGACATATTTAAATATTACGTAAATTCGAATATTAAAATTTTAAAAAGTCGTATTTATTAAATACTTCAGGGGTATTCTATGTAACTTATAATTAATAATTTCTATCATGTCGTTTTTATGTGAATAGTAAATGAATTAATTTAAATTCAACTATTTAAGCTACACGTTGTACGTTGTGCTTTACAAATTGTACATTATTAATTTAACTTCGTTTCTTAAAAATAATTACAAAAATTATATCATAAAAATAAAATGACTTAATACGTAAAATTTTTAATTTGAAATAGCATCGTTTAATAGTAAATTTTTAATCATTTCGTATATAAATATTATTCGCATGATTCCGTATATATCGAAAACTCTTATATTTATTAAAATATGTATATAATACATGTTATGACGTTCGTGAATCGTTGGACAAACAGGGTGGTCAACCGTTATATATAAAAAAATCATTTTTAAAAGTTTTAAAACTTGTCAAAATTCATTGCTTATCATGTCAAAAATATTAAATCATATAGGGAATTGGTTTAAATAAGTCGAAATTTTTCGGGTCATCACAGTACCTCCCCGTTAAAGAAATTTCGTCCCGAAATTTGAGTGAGGTCGTCATGGTTAACAATAAAAATGTTTTTATGACGAATATGAGTTGATAAATAGAATTTCTATCACCGTTGAATAATATGGATAAAACAACCCAATTACTCGAAGCGTATGAGGGAAGTTATCGTAAAAGAGTGAAATGGAGAATAGATATGCGTCTTATCTCTTGACGTAGTAACGATTGATTTCCGAAATTTAAAGAATAGAAAATCTTCATAATCTAAATAAGATTTGATTCTTCGGTAATTGCGGAAATTAAGATTTCCTTTGATTAAATGCGTAATCTGCCTCGATTGCTATGTCTGATATTTCGCTATAAATTAACCACTTCTGTTTCATTATTTTCACCACTCCTACATCTTCTTCCTTATTTCATACTTCCAAAAGATTGTGAAATGCTTAATCCAGTTCTGATTCTTGATATACTCCTAACTTTTATATCTGTCATTCTTCTTTTTCATCTACCACCAGAGGAAGTTATTTTCTTCTACCATTACCTTGGGGTTATAGTGTTTTTCATTCTCCCGTGTCTTTATATTGCTATACGCATTGATATACACGGTTTGTAATTTCGGGGTTGTTATCGGGCTTTATATTCTCCATTATATTTCGGAGCTTCATGCTTTCGTTTTCTCTTCCTGACCTTAAGTCAAGCGAATAATGGTCCAGAATTCGTAGGTATGGAGTTTTGGATGAACATAGTTAATGTTCTGAGAAGGTAATCGTAATGGCACGATCTTGATTTGTCAAATTACCAGAATATCCGGAAAAGACCGAATCATCAAGAAATATATTTTTTTGATATATTTAGAGATTATATAGAATGAAAGAGTTATGTAACATGGTTCATGATGAGGGTGGGATCTGTGAACCTTTATCACGTTTCATTAGAAACTCAGCATGACTTACTGTAATATAATCACGTTGATCAAGTGTCATTATATTATACTAACTCATGCTTCAGCTCCCAACACCACTTCAAAAATATTCATATTTTAAACTCGAAGGTTTCAAAATTTAGAAACTAAAATAGTTTCTTTTATGATGTTACACAGATATCGCAAGGAGAAAATTGATTTCCGTTAAGAATGACTATGGAATTATCTCCAGAAATATGGAGGATATTTATAATGAAAGATACGATGATATCTTAGAATTTCTAATATCAGAGGATGATGAAGAATATTGTCCGCAAGGGTTTAGATTCGGAGGCAAGGTATTCGTTAATGGCTTCAGCAGATACTGAATAATTTGGATTCTTTGAAGGCAGGTTTATTCTTTGTGATTTATCCACAGCCTCCTTCATACTTTGCTCAATCCGTTTTCCCGTTCCAAACCTTCTATTTTTCTCAGCTTTACCACCATACTATTCTTTATCATCAAACTTTTGACTGTTAAGGTCGTTTACAGTTTTTGCTATTTCATCAGCATTTTTCCAAAATTCGGAGAACTAGTTTCGCAGTTTGGGGTGTTTTTCAGAAACTTCACATTCGAAGTATGTAAGTCTATAAGATAGACATTATATGTATATATATAACTGTTGGCGTAGAATTGCTGAAAAATTCGAAATACTGATTGTTAATTTCCGGTAGTTGGTATAGCAATTATTGTTACAAGATGTAGGTGAGTACATGATGGGGTTTCAATGAGTATAATGATTTTTCGGAAGGTCACAGATCAATGAAGTTGTTGGTAAATTTACTGCTAATGTGGTGGAACATGAAAGGTTCCCCAGTAACAAGAACGTATATGTCAAGGTTATAATAAGGTTAATCTAAAAATTCGAAGTTGACTGGTTGAAAGTGTGGTAAAACTGGATACTTTGAAAATGGATTGCAATATTATTTTCAGTAATAACAATGCTAAAGGATCTTTCACATTTTTGAAGTCAAAGTATAGCTTTGAAAGATGTAGAGATCTAAGAATGATTTCACCGGTTCAGAGTTATGACTTGGTTTCTGATATGTCAATATCAGAATATGTAATTGAATTTGTATGAAAACGATTGTATATCGTTGTGAGTATTGTTAATAATTTTTGAATCAAAGTTGAAGAATGTACAGTGTAACATATTAATTGTGAACTTATATATTTCCCGAGTATTACCTACCCGTTAAAGATTTCACAAGTAATATTTTGCACAAAAGAATTTTTATTACCGTCTTTATGAAAATATATGTATGTATATTTTCTTCAGATGTAACACAGATTTAATGAGTTAATATCATATTAAGTTCATTTAATTTTTGGCTGGATTAGAAATGAATAATCTCTAAAACATTAAAAATTTCATAATCTTCGTGGAGTATTTTACTAATGTAATCAATACTTCGTTATTCAGTTTTATTGATATTTCCTTAGTGAATCATGTTGGTGCTTATGGAACCCTTGCTAACTTCGCAAGGTACAAATGATATTTTCTGGAAAGTTTCGAGTATATCGAAAATGAAAATGTAAAATCAATTATGTAATTGAATAATACACTTGGTTTATTATGAAATGGAATTCATTGGGTTGAAACAGAGATTGTAGTTAACAATGGTTAAGTTGTTAAGGAAGGATGTACATCATTGCATATTAGTAACATGAACTAACCGAGTAGTACCTACCAGTTAAGTTTCACACGTAATAGCTTAGTACGAAAAGATTTATTTGATTTCAAAATTCATATATACTAAATATACATAAAATTTCTTCAGGGAAAATGAGTTAGTACTTTATCGGTTATTGTTGCTGGTATTTCTTGGTAACTACTGTGCGTATGATGTTGATGCTCGTGGAACAGATTGTGAAGTTGAGGTTTGCGATGCGGATGTTGCTGGTGGTGGTAATGGTACTGTTGGTGTTATTGTCGATGGTACTGTTGATGCCGGTGATGATGTTGGTGCTTGTAACCTTTGCACCGTATTCTCCAAAGCCACTACCCGAGCGCGAAGCTCGTTGACTTCTTCTACTACACCGGGATGATTGGTGGTTCGGACGAGCGGATGAATAAGATCCAGAATTTGAGAGAGTATATGATCATGACGAGATATTCTGGAGATGAGAGAGAAAATGGTGTCTCGAACAGGTTCGCCGGTAAGTGCTTCAGGTTCTTCACCAAGAGGGCAATGTGGTGGATGGAAGGGATCGCCTTCTTCTTGTCTCCAATAATTAAGTAAGCTACGAACCCATCCCTAATTCATCCAGAATAGATGATGGCTAATTAGTTGATCCATTCCGGTTACACTGTCTTCGGAATTCAGGTGAATATCCATATCGGAATAGCTGTCAGAGTTTAAGGAATTTGAACTAGATACGGGATCCATCTTGTATAATTAGGGAGATGATTTTTGATATGAATTAGATTATAGAATTTAGTTTGGTATTCTTCAATACATAATTTACATATGTATATATAATACCAAATTCCATAAATCACGGAGAAATTTTCGGAAGATGTCAGGAAAAGTTTACAGTAACAGATATGCTAAGATATGAATTTTTGTCTATACACTATTTATGCAATAAATGCAGGAAAACGTGTCTAGACTTTAAGAATGATAAGCATGTAATTTCCGACAATAAATAATAAGCAAAACTTTTAACATGCAGACACGGTCGAAGTCTAGACTTACTAATGCATCCTAACAACTATCAGTTAGACACACTCATGCAAAACCTGATTCGCTAGGACCAACGCTCTGATACCAACTGTGACGATTGCTCCAAATCCATATGGACGAACACATCATTCATTGATTTCATTGCGAGGCATTTGACCTCTATATGATACGTTTTGTAAACATTGCATTCTTTTGAAAAGGCACACCATAAATGAATATTTAAATCAAAGGTTTTCGACATCTGATGATTTCTACATATAGACAATCACCATAAATAATAGTTTACAACAGTACTTCCGTTGACAATGCAGTCAAAATAAGATACATGGTGATGATTTGGTGAATGCAACTTTTCCTTGAAAAATATGTCATGTAAGACTCCATGCACATAGCTTGTCTAACATCTAGGCAAACAGCGGAAGACTTCTAGAAAACCTGAGAATAAACATGCTAACAAGTGTCAACACAAAGGTTGGTGAGTTCATAGTTTTAATATTTCGTATAATCTGTATATAAAGGTGGATCACAAGATTTCAGTTGTTTCATCCAGAAACGTTTATCAAAATATTCTACGAAATTGAGCACCCTGGTAAATAAACTTAACGTATATATAATTTGTACCCTTTGTATAATCATCTTAAAAATGCACGCAAACCAACGTGTACGCTTCTCAAATAGCATACGTCCGTTAAAAGGCTAGTGCTCTAGCTCGGACGGGGATGTCAAGCCCTATGGATCCATATATAACTACTCGCGCCCACCAGTTCTTATAACCAGCAGTTACTAGTTACCAAAGCTAAGGGATTTTCGGTTCAAACTCGGTGTAGAATTTAGTATGTACTTGTATCCATTGCGTTTAAAATAAAGTGCATGTATTCTCAGCCCAAAAATATATATTGCAAAAGCAATTAAAAAGGGAGCAAATGAAACTCACCTTAGCAGCATATAAAGTCGTTCACCAAAATGTGATCGAAACTCGGATTACCAAATAACCGTAGATCTCAACCTAGAGAACATATGTTGGTCAATAAATGTCTATCAAGCTAGGTCAGGTCATAGTGTATCACAATCCTAATGCTCGATATCGTCATACAAAAGTTATCCAATGTTGTTTCAAAAAGTCAATTTTAACAATAGTTCAACAAACGAGACGTACCTTATATAAGGATTCATTTACTCGGCTGGTAACATTTAAAAATCCATTTTATCAATCTTGTAAACAGGTTGTTTAAATCTTAATTGCAGATTCAAAAGCAATTTCAATTATCGTCAATCATAATTCAGTTGATCATATCTTTTAATCCGTTCATCGAAACTATTCGATATCTAAATGAAAAGTCATTGATTTTTCGCCAGCTTTCCAAAAACATGCATATTATATACTTTTTACCAGTAATATATGTATTTAATTCGTGATTCATTATAAACTGTTTAGCGATGAAATTTAGCATACAAGCATGTATAAATATATATACTCAAGCACTAGACATGGATACACAATTAATATATAAAAGATAAAATATGAGTGCTTACGTATCAATATTGAGATTCAATATTGTAGGAAAGTACGTAGACGCAACAGAGATGATAAACACTAGTTTGACTCACGAGCAAAACCCTCGAACAATACCCATAACCTCCTTAGTAATAACCCATATTTTCCTTAGCTCTATCCCGCTTGAAAACCCATTTTGAAAGTAACACGCTCATGACCTCGTCGTAGTATTTTATATATAATACTAATTAATAATAATACTACTAATAATATTAAGATTAATAATAATATTAATCTTAATAATAATAATAATAATAATAATAATAATAATAATAATAATAATAATAATAATAATAATAATAATAATAATTATAATTATAATTATAATAATAATTAAATAACATAAATACGGAGTAATATATTATCAGAAGAGGAAATGTGCCACAAATGAACCAAAACGTCGAAATTTATAGACTTTGGCCTGTCCCCCTTAGCCATGCGATCGCATGGAAGTTGTGAGGGGAAACCATACGATCGCATGGTCCCTTTTTACAGGTCACATTCGTTTGTTTTTATCTTCGTCGACATATTTAAATATTACGTAAATTCGAATATTAAAATTTTAAAAAGTCGTATTTATTAAATACTTCAGGGGTATTCTATGTAACTTATAATTAATAATTTCTATCATGTCGTTTTCATGTGAATAGTAAATGAATTAATTTAAATTTAACTATTTAAGCTACACGTTGTACGTTGTGCTTTACAAATTGTACATTATTAATTTAACTTCGTTTCTTAAAAATAATTACAAAAATTATATCATAAAAATAAAATGACTTAATACGTAAAAATTTTAATTTGAAATAGCATCGTTTAATAGTAAATTTTTAATCATTTCGTATATAAATATTATTCGCATGATTCCGTATATATCGAAAACTCTTATATTTATTAAAATATGTATATAATACATGTTATGACGTTCGTGAATCGTTGGACAAACAGGGTGGTCAACCGTTATATATAAAAAAATCATTTTTAAAAGTTTTAAAACTTGTCAAAATTCATTGCTTATCATGTCAAAAATATTAAATCATATAGAGAATTGGTTTAAATAATTCGAAATTTTCCGGGTCATCACATAGCACGATTTGATTTGTCAAATTACCAGAATCACTGTGAATAGAACTATCAAGAATATATTTTCTTGATATGTTCAGAAGTTAATCAGAATGAAAGAGTTATGTAACATGACACATGATGACGTTATAATCTGTGAATCATCATGTTCCATTTTGAAACTCAGCATGACTTATTGTAATATAATCACGTTGATCAAGTGTTATTGTATTATACTAACTCATGCATCAGTTCCCAACAGTACTTCAAAAACATTCATAATTTAAACTCGAATTTTAAAAAATTTTAGAAACTAAAGTAGTTTCCTTTATGATGTAATATAGATAGCACGAAGAGATAAATAATTTCGGACGAGAATATTTATGAAAATATCTTCAGAAATATCGAAGATATTTATGATGATATTTTGGAAATTTCTAAGTTCGATGGTTGATGAGGAAGATTTTTCGCAAGATTTTAACATGAGTACGGAGCAAGATATTCGTTGAAGGTTTCATCGGATCCAGAATTACCTGGATTCTTTGAATATATGGTATGGTCCTTGTATTTGTCCTTGGTCTCCTTCGTGGTTAGCTCAATCAGTTTTCCAGTTCCAACTTTTCTGAGCTTTTCCAACATTCCATTGTTTATCATCAAACTTTCGATGATTAAGGTCGTTTACGGTTGTCTATGGTTTCTGCTGCTTCATTCAGCTTTTTCAACATTCAGAGTATTGATTTGTGACTAAGTGCTTTTTAGAATTTCAGAATGAGAGATCATAATTCTAAGAGATAAATGTCATACATATAACTGTTGATGTAGATATGCTGTGAGTTTTCAAAGTACTGATTGCTGATTCCCGGTAATTGTTATGGTAGTTCTCGTTACAAGATGCAGATGAGTATATGATAGGGTTTCAATGAATAAATATAATGATTTGTCAGAGAGATTTAAGCCAAAAAGCAACGAGGTTGCTGGTACGTCTGCTGGTAATATGGTGGAATATAAAAGAATTCTCCGGTATCAAAAGGGTAATTGTATATATCAGGATTATAGTAAGGATACTTCGAATGAAAAGTCGAAGTTGACTTGCTGGAGCTGTGACAAAATTGGCTACTTTGAAAAGGAATCGCAAAGTTATTTTTGCTAATAAATGCCAAAGGATCTGACGCGGCTACGTGTTAAACTTTTACTCAGTTGCCGAGAGTTTCTCATGTGCATAACTATATGCATAAATCTTTTCTTCCGTAGATGAAGTGCGGTTGATTCATCCTATCGATTGAGGTGTTTTCAAGAATCATGAAAGGTTTGAACGCAGATTGTAATCGTCAAGATACAAATGGGGTTTAAGATGAGATCAAGTGGCAAACTTGAAGAAATGTTTAGTTTCATATGTTATAATCAATATTTTAATTCATTTTAATTGTCCAATGTTATTAGTCCACAGTCGATAGTCCACAGTTAACAGTCCAATAATTCATATATAGTTTAATATATAATATTCGAATTAATTAATACGTATCGTGACCCGTATACGTCTCAGACTCGATCACAACTCAAACTATATATATTATTGTAGAATCAACCTCAACCCTGTATAGCGAACTCGATCATTACAGCATATAGAGTGTCTATGGTTATTCCAAATAATATATATATATATGCGTCGATATGATATGTCAAAACCTTGTATACGTGTCCCGATATTTAAAGTGCGTAAAATAAATAACAGAAATTAAATGACGTTAAATAAAATTGCGAGAAATTAAATTGCGATTAAAAAAATTGCTATAATTAAATTGCGATAAATAAATTGCGATAATTAAATTGTAATACGGAATTAACAGTTAGCTAGGAACAGTTAGCTAGGAACAGTTAGCGTGGGTTCTTAACAAATTTTCTCATAGTTAAATTGTTTTGTTTCTAACAAATTTTATTTTTCCAATGTTTTCTTCATTATGCCACTTGGTGGGTTCTGATAGGTCAAAATCCAAATATGAAATTGAATTTGAATGAAAATAGTTATTCTTTGGTGAACGGATACGTATATCGGTGGTTGTAAATAGGATAGTAAATGATCGTTGAATCAAATTCGAAGTATGTACAGTGTAACTTATTAATGTGAAATCTAAATATTCCTCGAGTATTACCTACCCGTTAAAATATTTTTACCATTAATAGTTTGTACAAAAGAATTTTTAATTACAATCTTTATGAAAACATATATACATATATTTTTCTTCAGATGTAATCATGGATTTAATGAGTCAATATGATATTAAACCCATTTGATTTACCGTTACAACATGAATATATAATCTCTAAAATATTAGAGATTACCTAATCGCCATGTCGAACGAAGATAAATGATGTAGAACGATACGTAGAACGATGATTATACTCGAGGTACAGAATGAGATGTTGAGGCATGTGATGTTGAAACTTGGGTTGTTTGTGGTACTGGTGTTGATGTTGGTAGTACTGTTGGTGCCGGTGATGTGGCTGAAGCTGGTAGGTTTTGCACCACATTTTCCAGATTGATTATTCGAGTGCGAAGTTCGTTGACTTCTTTGTAAGACCCGTGTATTTATTGTAAATAGTGTATATATGTTAACAAAGTGACGGGGTATGTTTTATATTTAAAAAGGAGCAAGGAATTAGAATTTGCCCAGGTGCGCGCCGCGCGGCCTGGGGGCGCGCCGCGCAAGTACGCGCAGACAGCTCCTTTTGTTTTATTTAATTATAAATGAGGGCATTTTGGTAAAAACACATTAAGGCCGGATTTAATGCTTGGGATCTGATATTGGAGTGTCATTTACTCCAAAATCCACCAACCTTATCCCTCCAATTCAATTTTAGAGAGAGAGAGTGATTGTAGAGTGAGAAAGCTCACTTTGAAGGAGAAGAAGTTACTCTCGGGTTTTATCGCAAGCTTTAAAGTTGTTCATCTCGTCATTTGCTACGTTTTGATAGTTTTGGTATGTCCTAACTTTAATTTCTTACTTTGATTTTGTGTATGGGTTAGGGTTTGTGTTGAAGATGAACACTAAGACCCATTTGTAGGTAAATTGGGTGTTCTTGAGTAAATTGGGTCATGTAGACTCAATAATGGGTTAGCTAGGGTTTTAAAAGTGATAATTGTTGTTAATGAACCCTAATTGGCTAATAAATTGTTAGAACACTTTAATGATGTGTAAATGGGTGTTATTTGGGTGTAGATGACCCAAATGGGTGTATTGACTTTTAATTGGGTCAAATGGGTCAAAATAGACCAAGGTTGGTTAAGGTTAGTGATTAGTGTTAAAACCTAGTGATTTAATGTGTATGAAGGCCTTGAGTGCCAAGGGTTAGGGTTTTTGGTGAAGATGACCCAATTTAGGGTTAAGTGTCCAAATGGGTCGAGATGACCTAGGAATGGTGTGTAATGTGGGTTTGGATCAAGTTGATTGATTTATTATATGCTTGTGAAATAGGTACGTTACCTTGGAGTTCAAGCTTGGTCTAATAATCACCAAAGGCGTAAGGTGAGTGGAATAATTATGCGTTCATGTATATGGCGTATTTATTTGTAAATGTTATGGTATGAACCACGTGCCGGTAGTACCATAACATGTGTGTGATGTGGATTGTGAGTGTGAACCACGTGCCGGTAGCACTATGATGATAATGATGTGAACCACGTGCCGGTAGCATCGAGTGTGAACCACGTGCCGGTAGCACTATAAAATGAGGCGTGAACCACGTGCCGGTAGCGTCGAAGTGTGAACCATGTGTCGGTAGCACTATAAACGAGTGAGACTCAAATGCGTATGGTGTGAACCATGTGCCGGTAGCACCATAGCATTATGGTTAACCATATTGTGTTGTGATTGTATAGCATGTTATATATATATTGTGATAAGTACATGCTAATGTGGTTTTGGGATGGTGTACGACTTGTTAGTATTTACGAGTATGTTGATATACTAATTGTGTTACAAGTTCGTATGAGGTATTTGGTATTGTGAATGCGGATAGATAGGTTATATATATGTATGTATAATTATTGCATTCACTAAGCTTTGCTTACCCTCTCGTTGTTTACCATTTTATAGGTTCCGGTGTGGATAAAGGTAAGGGCATTGCTTTGGTTTAGAGATCCCGTCGTTGACTAGGGATGCTTTTGGGACGCGTTGAGTTTTGGAGTTTGACCGATAGATGGGTAGTTTAATCCCAAACGCCATGCTCGTAGTGTAGTTTGGAACTTAAACTTTTGTGGTCGAAACTC